>NC_092139.1:36875715-37179163 GCF_043159975.1 Macaca nemestrina | reverse complement strand
ATGGAACTGCAACAATTGCTTACCATATAAACATAATTAAATTAGGTCAATATATAACAAATCATTCACAGAAGTTACAGGTAGATAAAAGATCAGAATGAAATAAAGCAAAATTTTTAAATTCTGAGGAAGTGAAATATAGAAGAGTATATTTACAAGGTTAGTACAGGAATTTTAAAATATAACACAAAAAGGACAAGCCATAAAGGAAAAGAATTATAACATTTACTACATATGGGTTTTGGTTTTTTGGGGCTTTTTAAGAGACAAGGTCTCTCTCTGTCACCCAGGCTAGAATGCAGTAGTGTGATCTTAGCTCACTGCAGCCTCAAACTGCTGGGCTCAAGTGACCCTCCCACCTCAGCTTCCCAAGTAGCTAAGACTACAGTTATGTGCTATTATACCCTGCAAATTTTTAAAATTTTTTATAG
The DNA here is from genome assembly GCF_043159975.1 of Macaca nemestrina. Lineage (NCBI taxonomy): Eukaryota > Metazoa > Chordata > Mammalia > Primates > Cercopithecidae > Macaca > Macaca nemestrina. The sequence continues at coordinate 37,178,732 of NC_092139.1, read as the reverse complement.
AGATAGGGTCTCACTGTGTTGCTCAGACTGTTCTCAAACTCCTGGGCTTAAGCAAACCTCTCACCTCAGCCTCCCAAAGTGCTGGGATTACGGTGTGAGTCATCATGCCTGGCCTCATATATTTTTTAAAATGAGGATGGTTATTAAACTGCTATGGAATTGGATTCTATTCAAAATATATTTTTAAGGTAATACTGTATAATGGGTTTTTTTTTTCAGCAGCTCTATTTATACTATACAGAAATTGTATCTCTGCAACTCTATAAATTCATTTTTTTTTTTTAAATAATGTGTCAACTGCATGTCAACCTAAAAGCAAGGAAGTAAAAAGAATTTCAGTTATTTTCGAGGTGTTTCAAAAGACTGAAGATCACTACCCTAGAGAAAAATCACACATGTATATGCATAAAGAGATAGGTAAAGAATGTTAATTGGGCCGGGCAGAGTGGCTCACACCTATAATCCCAGCACTCTGAGAGCCCCAGGCAGGCAAATTGCTTAGGCCAGGAGTTCAAGATCAGCCCGGGCAACATAGTGAAGCCTGGTCTCTACTAAAAACACAAAAAATTAGCTGGGTGCGGTGGCACATGCATGTAGTCTCAGCTATTCCAGAGGCTGAGGTAGGAGGATCACCTAAGTGTGTGGTGATTGCACCACTGCACTCCAGCCTGGGTGATAGAGTGAGACCCTGTCACAAAAAAAAAAAAAAAAGAATGTAATTGTAGCACTATTTGTAACAGCCAATGTTGAAAAATTCTAAATGCCCATCAGCAGGAAAACGGGTCAGTAAACTGGAATCCTTCTGTAATTAATATTAACTATGAATCTGCTAGAACTACATTTATCAACAGATAAACCTCCAGCATATCTCATCTCAAGATTAAAAAATGCTACATGTTTTTGGGAACAAGATATTGTTCACAGAAATATCTCTCTGTACTTTCTCTCTGGTATCTGTAATAAGAGTAGAAACATGCAAGAGAAATAATAAACATCAACTTCACCATACTAGTTACCTCTGGGGAAAGTATATGGTGAACAGGGATTAAGACGGGGTGGTAACATGGGGACCCTGGTCAGTATCTGTAACATTTTGTTACTTAGAATAACATTAATATGAAGAAAATTCAGAAAAACCAGGTTGCAAGTACAAAGAGATATTCCTTGTATCTCTTCCATAGGCTTCGAATATTTCATATTAATAGGAAGTTATAGTTAGTTCAGAGACTGAACCAGCACTAAACATATTATCACTTTAAAGAAATGAGTTACACATTTTGTCAGTATTGGTCAGTGTTTCTCAAAGAGTTGGCCAAATACTGCTCCCATTAAAAGATAGTCATGGCATCTATCAAAAGAGAAGCATAAGACACAATGATATTTATATATAAGTTATGAGAAGGCATAAAATGAATCTAATTCTGCAGATCTCAAGATCATCTTTGCCAAACCTTCTGATCAAAATCCTTGACAAGATATCTTCAGTACTTCAATAACAAGTGTTCAAAAGGGAAAACTGAGTGACAATTACAGCCAGGTTGGCCTTTTCATTCAATTTAGAGAAAAACTATCCAAACAGGAAGTGTGATATTTGTAGAGAAATGCTTACAAATAGCTGAAAATCGCTATCATTTTATCATTTAGAATCAAAACATGCAAAAAAAATTCTAAAAAATAATTGTGAAAGCACAAATTTATGAATATAAAACGTTAGGACAGGTAAACTATTTTTAATAGCACAAAACACAGTTAAATTCAATCTCTATTTTAATATACATTTTATACCAAAATTTAATGTCTTTTTTTTTGTTTACAACTCACACTTTTCCTTACATAATTAAAGCACATAAAACAACATATGCACCATGTTTTAAATAGAGTAAGGTCAAATTTTCCTTTGAATATCATTGTAAATTATATTTAAAATATACCTTATAATCTTTATTAACTACTTTTACTTTATTTAAAATTATCTTAAAAACAGGATACATTTTTTAAAGGATTATTATTTTTTAATTCCTACAAGAATCCATAAGATTATACATTTTTGTGAAAGAATCTGTGAATTCAAAAATTGAGAAAACACAGGTCAAGGAAGGTTACTTATGTGACTCTTAACAGCAGCTGACAGAATTCCAGCCCCTAATGTTTACTGGCTTCTTAGTAAACCAATCAAAAAATTATTCGAATACAAAAAGGACCACGAGAAATTAATTGGAAAATTCATTCATTTAATAATTGTATACTTTTAATGTCAAATTCTAAAAAAAAAAAAAAAAAAGGAAATTCACCCATTACTAAAATTAACTTCTCTAAGTGAAAACCAGAAAATTCTAAATAGGTAAACATGTAAATAAATAGCTAGAACTGAAGTCCACCCAAAACGTAAACAGAAAAACTGAAAACTTAAGAATTAAAAATTTAAAGGGTCCAAGCATGATGGCTCTCATCTGTAATCCCAGTACTTTGGCAGGGTAAGATGAGAGGATTGCTTGAGTCCAGGAGTTCGAGATCAGCCTGGGTGACATAGTGAGACCTCATCTCTACAAAATTAAAAAATTAGCCAGGCATGGTGGTGCGCACCTGCAGTTCTAGCTACTCAAGAGGCTGAGGTGGAAGGATCACTTGAGCCCAGAGGCTCAACGTGGTTGAGGCTGCAGTGAGCAGTGACTGCACCACTGCACTTCAGCATGGGTGACAGGGTAAGACCCTGTCTCAAACACTCGAAGATCAATCCACTAGCAGAAAAAGAAAAAAAATTTTTTTTAATGTTTTAATTGAAAGGATGATATCAAACCATGGTCTCAGTGATAAAAGAAAAGCAGTTAAAGAGATATGACATAAAGAAAATGAAAAGTGGGAAAAAAAAGCAAGACAAATATAAGAAAGCCATCATAAGAAGGAAGTCACGTTAATAATAACAGACCAGTTTGAAAGTATAGAAAGAAAAGGGAAAATGGATGGAACAAAGTAATGAAATGAAAGATGAGAATAGTATATAATATATAGATGGAAGTCACTTGCCAAAATGCATGTGGGAATTCACAGAAAATAGTACAATATTATTTAAGTGGGAAACAAGTTTCATAGTAAGTTAATGGCCAATTTCCAGACACAAGTATTTCAAAAAGTACAACTACAGTTTCATTTCAGTTTTGGAAATATGATTGTGTTAAACAGAAAAACCAGTGTAAGATTTCTGTTCAGTCATAACACTAGGTACCCACTTCTATATTTCTTAAGATAAAAATATCCTACAAATATATTAAATCACTTAATCACATTTATATGGTCAAAACTGTTTTGATCATAAACATACTCTCCTTTTTATCCTATGTACATACCTGTTCTCTATACTGTGGTAAATAAAAAGCATCTGCCCATCTTGGGAACCTTTCATAGAGATAAAGTCTATGGTAATTTGTTACAGAAGCCCTAACTGACTAACCCTAGTCAGCTGACCCTCCCTCCCTCCCTCTGTATGTTAGGAATTGTTCTACTGTAAGTGGCAGGAAATCCAACTCTAACCGGCTTAAGAAAAACACAGACTGCAGTAATTCAAACCAAAAATTACACCTTCAGGCAAGTTTTGATGCAGAGATTCAGAAAGTTATCAGGTCTCCGGCTCCATTTCTCTGTCATCCTCCATCTTCTGGGAGTTGCTCTGACCTGAGGTGAATTCCTTAAAACAGCAATGGTAACTCTAACAGTTCTAGGCATTATGGCCTCCCCACACAGAAAAGAAGGCAACACATGTCCTTCTAAATGCCCACAGAGGAAAGGGATCTCCGACAAAAGTCCTGAGATTCACTCTGATTGAGTCCATTAAAATCAATCATAAGCCCATTTCCAAACAATCAGCACGGCCAGAAACTGGAATGCCCTGAGGGCTTATCCTAGGTCAAGCATGCACGTGAAGCTGCAGATTGTCGGGAAGGGATGAAGAGTCCATTACAACCTTATAATCTCACCCCCTTCCTTCCATTACACCCCTCAAAAGTTATGTTCCAACAACATGCATCCACATTCAGTTCTCCACACGCTGTGGGTTGGACTGTGTTCCCCAAAAAGATATGTCAAAGTCCTAACCCTGGGTCCCTGTGAATGTGACCTTATTTGGAAACAGGGCCTTGGCAGATGCAACAAAGTTAAGATGACGTAATACTCGTACATCCAATATGACTGGTACTCTTAAGAGAAAAGATAGAGACACAAAGGGAGGGAGAGTAGCACGTGAGATTGAAAGGACGGAGGCAGAGACTGAAGTGATGCATCTACAAGCCAAAATGCCAAGGACTGCTGGCAACTCCAGAAGCGAAGAGAAAAGCATGAAACAGATCCTCCCTCAGAGTCTTCAGAGAGATCGTGGCCCTGCCAGCACCTTGATTTCAGGCTTCTAGCCCCCAGAACTATGAGAGAATAAATTTCTGTTGTTTTATGCCATGAGTTTGTGGTACTTCACTGTAACAGCCCTAGGAAATTAATACACTAAGTATGATAATCCATAATTCTTTGCCTTTGCAGATCAGCTCTTCATTCCTTCTGGAATGCCTTTCTCCCCAAGATGGTCTACTCATACTAAACCTCTCGGACCTGCCCAAATGTCCTCTCTTCTGTGATGTCTTCCACCAGAACCCCCAAAAGAGTTAGTTGATCACATCTTAGTCCAGCAACACATATTGCCTGTATTTTTATTATGAAGTTCTAATTGCTGTGCACGTAGCTGTCTTCCCTTCATAGTTATAATTATAAGTTCTCTGAGGGGAAAGCAAGGCCTGATTCTTACACACCTTCATATCCTCAAGGAACAGCACAGTACCTAACACATAATATTCAGCAGATATTTATGAAGTGAATTAGCTCATGACTTATTTCAAAAGAAGATAATGGGGTCAGGTGCAGTGGCTCATGCCTGTAATTCCAGCACTTTGGGAGGTCAAGGCGAGATGATCTCTTGGGGACAGGAGTTCCAGACTGGCCTGGGCAACAAAATGAGACCTCATCTCTACAAAAAAATTTAAAAATTGGCTAGGCACACTGAGGTGGGAGGACCACTTGAGCCCAGGAGCACTGCCCTCCAGCCTGGATGACAGAACAAGATCTTGTCTCTCAAAAAAAAAAAAAAGGTATGATTTGGGAAAATTAACTATTATAGATTATAGAGAACTGAAGATGTGCCTTGGTAAGTAGAGACGAAAAGAAAGAATGGGGGAGCAGTGAGGAGGGAGGTGCTGAATTTAGCAAACATAGAAAAACCATGAAGTGGAAAGATTTGGTTAGGAAAAAAAGGGATGTGAAGGGAATGGGAGCCTTCTGCTGAGGATCATTTTAGAGGTAATAAAAGAAGTAAAATAAGAGATACGTTTTTGCTTTTTATTACACTTTAAGTTCTGGGATACATGTGCAGAATGTGCAGATTTGTTACATAGGTATACACATGTCAAGGTGGTTTGCTGTACCCATCAACCCATATTCTACAGTAGGTATTTCTCCTAACGCTATCCCTCCTCTAGCCCCCCACCCAACGAAAGCCCCAGTGTGTGATGTTCCCCTCCCTGCTCCCATTTATGAGTGAGAACAGGTGTTTGGTTTTCCGTTCCTATGTTAGTTTGCTAAGAATGATGGTTTCCAGCTTCATCCATGTCCCTGCAAAGAACATGAACTCACCCTTTTTTACGGCTGCACAGTATTCCACGGTGTCTATGTGCCACATTTTCTTTATCCAGTCTATCACTGTTTTTAGAAGACTGATATGACAAAGTGTGAAACAGACTCTGCAGGTGTAAGAGAACAGTTAAAGTGCAACAGAAGCAGGTCAGCAATGAGGTGAAGGACTAGGTGCACTAGAATGGCAACAGAAGAAATGAAAAGAAACAAATTTATACAGTGTAAGAGCAGAAAAAACAAACAGGTAGAAAGAGCCAAAGATTACTCCTAAGTTTTGACCTTTGGTTAGCTAAATTTAGATTTAGCTAAACCAAATAAGGAAGTACAAAGAAAAAGACTATTTTTTTCAATGAGGATAGGAAGTTTGGTGTTACACATGGTTCAGTATGAGGTGACAATAAAACATCCCAGCAAAGATGCCCACCAAACAGTGGAAGACAGAGAAGTTCAGGAGCAATATAAGGACAGAAGACATATATGGCAGGCACGTGGGTAAAGATGACTTTTTAAAAAGTCATAAGAAGTAAATTACAGAATTTCATTCCTTTATTCAACAGATATTTACTGCTCACTATGCTCCAGGCCCCTGCCCTCATGGAACTTATAATGTACTGGGGAAAACAGATGAGCCTAAATTTGTGAACATAAATTTAGGGCTTGAAGTTAACATTACTTAGTAATTACTACAAGAAAAAAATTTTTTTAACTTTTTACTTCTTCACATTTTATTTTCGAGAATTTTCTTTCTTTCTTTTGAGACAGAGTTTTGCTTTTGTTATCCAGGCTGGAGTGCAATTGGCGCAGTCTCGGCTCACTGCAACCTCTGCCTCCTGGATTTGAGCGATTCTCCTGTCTCAGCCTCCTGAGTAGCTGGGATTACAGGCACTCGCCACCATGCCTGGCTAATTTTTTGAGTTTTTAGTAGAGAAGGGGTTTCACCATGTTGGCCAGGCTAGTCTTGAACTCCTGACCTCAGGCTATCCACCCGCCTCGGCCTCCCAAAGTGCTGGGATTAGAGGCATGAGCCACTGCACCCAGGCAAGAATTTTCATTTCACTAGTTAAAAAGGCATTTAGGTCCTCAGATCGGCAGCCAGAGAGATTCAAGTGAATTTAAGATTTTAAAATGTTAGCTTTCCTACTGTAAAAATCTATTTTCCTTTCTTTGTTTCTCAAAGTGTTTGTTGGAATTAGGTCAGTTCTTTAAAGAACGTTCATAAAGAGTGATTGGACTCAGAAAAAAATGAGACGCCAAATGGTACAATAAAAAGAACACAGGTTTGGGCATTAGACAACCCTGAGTTCAAATCCCAATTGTGCACAACTTCTGTGACCTTGGACAAGTTATTCAGTACATCCAAGTTTACTCATCTGTGAAATGGGAATAACTTCACTCTAAGGACCAAAGGGAGTTATTTCTAATAGGCAGTTGACATGATATATATATATATACACACGCATACACACACACACATATATACACCTATATATGTGTATATACATATAAGTGTGTGTGTATATATATATCATGTCAGCTGCCTATTAGAAATAATATGCAATTGACATGATATGACATGACATCATTTTTTCTAAATAAAAGATGACATAGAAATGACTAATTTTAAAGGATAAGTTAAAGGATGTCAGTTTAATAAAAATACCTATAGAATCTTTGGTGTGTGATTTCTAAGGCAGTACCACTTTCATTCATTCTTACGTGAATCTTCATAATTCAGTGATCATTTTTTTCTACTTGTAATGTCACCAGTGTAATTTTTCTTCAAAAGATAAATATGCCCATAAGATAAATTAAGCTCGTTTTTGAATTTTGAATTTAATGTGCATTCAATTATTTTAAGTTCCTGCTATAGAAAATGTTTGGGAGAATTGAATAGAATAATCTGGTGAATTGGACTGAGCCTGAAAATGTTAGGATGTACCTTCTGTAGGAAAAAAAAGAAAGGAAATAAGCATTTATCAGACATCTGTTTTGTGCCCAGCACATACAGTAATAATAGTAGCGGCTGGGTGTGGTAGCTCACACCTATAATCCCGACACTTTGCAGGGCAGAGGCAGAAGGATCACTTGAGCCCAGGAGTTTGAGATCAACCTGGGCAACAAAGTGAGAGCTCCTCACTACCACACACACAAAAATAAGTTAGCTGGGTGTGTTGGCATGTGCCTGTGGTCCCAGCTACATGGGAGGCTGACAGAGGAGGACTGCTTGAGCCCAGGAGGTTGAGGCTGCAGTGAGCCATAATCATGCCACTGCATTCCATCCTGGGCAACAAAGGGAGACCCTTGACTCCAAAAAAATAAATATATATACACATACATATATATATGTGTATATATATACATGACATGATATATATACACACACACACACATACACACCTATATGTCATCTTTTATTTAGAAAAAATGTTACTAATGACAATAATTCAATAATCTAAATTTTATACAACACCCTGAGAGTTATCCTGAGGATTAAATAATACAATGTACATGAAAATGCTCTGTGGCACATAGTATGCACTCAGTTATAACCTTAGGGAAATCCACTCCTTGTTAGCCTATGTTCCCTTCAATTAATGAAAAAACCCTATAACGGCAATTATAACACAGGATTTACAGGACTAAAAAGCTCAGAAAACACTCCAACTTGATGCCATTCTAAATCAGAAAGGTATTCATTTAATGTCTTTTAATAACAAAGAAGTTTGTAAGTTAAATCAAAATACAAACCACTGTAATCAAAACCAACATTTCACTCTTGCCCCCAAAAGAATACTTCGACTAAAATTTTTTTTTTTTTTTTTGAGATGGATTCTCACACCATCGCCCGGTCTGGAGTGCAATGTCACAACCTCGGCGCTCTGCAACCTCCGCTTCCCAGTTTTAAGTGATTCTCCTGCCTCAGCCTCCTGAGTAGCTGGGATTACAGGCGCCCACCACCACGCCCAGGTAATTTTTTGTATTTTCAGTAGAGACAGGATTTCACTATGTTGACCAAACTGATCTCAACTCCTGACCTCTTGATCCGCCCGCCTCAGCCTCCAAAGTGCTGGGATTACAGGCATGAGCTACCGTGCCCACCCCTGACTAAAATTTTATTGTTTTTTTTTTTGTTTTTTTGGGTTTTTTTTGAGACGGAGTCTCGCTCTGTCGCCCAGGCTGGAGTGCAGTGGTGCGACCTCAGCTCACTGCAAGCTCTGCCTCCCGGGTTCACGCCATTCTCCTGCCTCAGCCTCCAGAGTAGCTGGGACGACAGGCACCCGCCACCACGCCCGGCTAATTTTTGTATTTTTAGTGGAGACGGGGTTTCACCGTGTTAGCCAGGATGGTCTTGATCTCCTGACCTCATGATCCGCCTGCCTCAGCCTCCCAAAGTGCTGGGATTACAGGTGTGAGCCACCGTGCCCGGCCTATTGAGTTTTTTTAAAAGACCAGAGTCATAAGTTCCTCCTACTTTCATTTTTAAAAATGCAAAATCCCGAAGCCCACAAAATATAATGGTATCATCAAGACCAAAGTCATAATTGTCTACCCAGGAAACAGCACTGACATCACCTAGAATCACCTCAAAGGGAATGTCCACAATAAGCAGGGGAGTCCCTTCACTCATCTGTGACACCATTTGAGACAACCATTGTCAGGACTGCCTGTTCCCTGCAACAAGTAGCTCTTCTCCAATCCTCTGGGCTTTCCATGTGGACTCTCAGAGAGAGCTCCCTGGCAATCTCCCTCATAGGTCAACGACTCCAAACTTAACATCTGCCAGGTGTGTACTCTGAGAGCACCCTAAACTCGGCATGTGTGCAATTAAATGTCTAACACCTGCTCCTGTGTCCCTGTGTCTGTTAAAGGTATCATTGTCCAATCTATCACCCAAGATAGGATCTAGTTTTCTTTCCCTCACCATCCCCCACCTTTCCAAGAGCAAACCAATTCACAGGGAAGACTTGTCCATTTCACCTCTACAATACCACAAGCTCTCATTACCACTGCTCTGACCCATGCCAACAGATCCCACCTAGCTACCCACTATTTCTCATGCCCAAAGTGAGTCAACCTACTCTGAACATTACAGATTGATCTTGCTATGAAGTCCCCTTCCCACATTGTGGGTCCCCACTGCCTACTACTGTGTCCCAGACTTTCAGAACTTGAAGGATCCTCATCTGACTCAACCATCCACTCACCTGATCTTGGAAGCTTCTCAAATTGAAAATGCCCTGGCTTCCCTTCAAGGCCATTTGTATTCTGGCTCCAATCTAAAAGCCTATAATGTCATGAAAATAGGAGTGAACTACGCCATTTCACAGCTCTTGGGCTAAAGGTCAAAATTCTCAATCCAACCTACAGATCTCCACTTGGCCTGGCTTCTGCCTTTCTCTCCAGTCTTGTCAAGCTCCCCTTTGCTCTCTCTGCTCCTGCCACCTGGTCTTCCATCCAGGCTGCCATCATCCCCTTCATCCCCAAGCCTCTGTACCTGCTGGCCCCTCAGCACCCCACCCCTCACGTAGGTAGTACCATCTCACCCCTTAGACTTCACATCACTTCCTCAGTGACTTACATTACCCCCAGACTAAGTCAAGACCTCTGTTTGTCTCCTGTTCTTTACCTCCACAGCCTTAAACAAAATTACAATAAAATTTTTGTTGGATTTTTTTACTCCCAAGCTGGAATATGAGCTCCATAAGAGCAGGACTGTGCCTGTCTTGCATACCACTGTATCTCACAACTTAAAACACAGGAGCCCTCAACAAATACATGTAGATTAATGAAATTCATAAATCGGAACACCCTAAGTTACAAAAGCAGCTTCACTGCATAGTGATCCTGAAGTCACTTGGTTTCTCCATCCATAAAACTAAAGAGCTCATCTGCTCAACGTTCTCTGAGTTCCTTAGAAGACCTAACATTACCTAAGTCTACGATTTTGTTATTCCAAACTCCTCTCTCACAACTCTCTTCCATATAGGCAGCAGCAAAAGTTTACTTTCCAGCCTCCACAACTTTGTTTGCACCCTTCTTTCCATCTGTAATTTTTTTCTAGCTCCACATTTCCAAATCCTACTTAATCTTAAATGCTCAAATCTAATGTTATCACCTCCTCAAAGTCCTCCTTGCATCCCTCCAGCTAGCCACAACCTCTCCATCCCTGAATTCCCACAGGCTCCCCATTGCCTCATTCAGGTCTCAGATCAAATGTCATTTCAAATGAGAACCTTCTCCAAAAGTCACCACTGGTTATAATTCTCTATCAGACCATGCTGTTTTTATTTTCTTGATAGCATTTACCATTACCTGAAATTAGCATGTTCATTTCTCTCATTTACTTGTTAAGTGCCTGTTGCTCCCACTAGAATGTTAAGATGGATGAGAGCAGGGGCCCTGTCTGTCTTGTTCACATTTCCCCACTCCCCCACATCAGACATGTGTCCAGTAAACTAAACACCTGCCAAACGCATGAATGACTCTATAACCCTTATGACTAGGGTTATGTGCGTAAGTTATCTTTCTCTTGCTATATTCCAAACTCCCTGTGGACAAGGCCAAAGTCTGGCTAATCTATTTGTCTGTATTATCTGGAAAATCCTTGCACAACTGAAGCAAATAACAGGTAACTGCTAATTAATTTATTGATTTCTCCAAGAGGAACTGCCCCAAACCAGGCCAATTCAGAACTTCATATTGTCCAGAAACCAAGGCAAATAGGAATCTCCTTCCATTCCCTCTTCACCACAGACCCTGTTCCAATCTGCCACCTCCAGTGAGCTTTTGCCAAAAGACTAGTTCCCGCACTTTCCTTTAGAAGGACCATTGGTCCTTACATCTCTAATATCTTACAATGCTACCCTTTCCCTTTTATCTCCAGCCAACAAAGCATTTCCAGGGCCCTGTTTCTTCAGAGCACCCCACATCTCCAGTGCATCGGGGAACTCATCGGGTCCTAGGGCACATGTGGATGTTAAAAGGAAGTGTTTAAGCAAACCTGGCTAGCTCACCTTTCCTTGGATACCTCATTTAGTTGAAACAGGCCGAGTTTTAGAGCGATCGGCTTTGATGCTCTTTGGGTCCCTCAGCACTCTTCCAATCTAACCCAAGCACACAAATACCGTCGGGGTGCCCCGACCCTTGCCCCACACCTTTTCACCTTCCAACAGAGGAAGACCCCAGGCCAGAGACGATGATCTCCCCGGAAGCAAATGGCCCTCAAACCCCATGGGGCGGCCCTACCCTCTCCACTTTCTGTCCAGCATCTGCCTCTGGCCTGGAGCTGTCTCGAACGCCCCTTAGCCCCAGCCTTCCACACCACCCGCCACTCACCTGAAGCGGCCCCCGCAGTGCTGGCATTGCTCGCCCACCCAGCCGGCAAGGCAGACGCACTGGCCGGTGCCAGGGTTGCAGCGGCCGCCGTTGACACAGGGCCGGTCACATTCCTTGGCCTCGGCTGCGGCTGAGCCCGACACCGCCGCCGCCGCCGCCGCGGCCTCGGCCTCGCAGGGCAGCAGCAGCAGCAGGAGCAGCGGCGGCGAGAGCAACAACAGCAGTAGCAGCAGCCGCGGCCGCAGCGGCGGCGACAGCAGCCGCGGAAGGCGCAGCCCGGCCCCCAGCCCCGGCCTCCCAGCCCTGGTCACGTCCCAGTCCCGATGCGGCCCGCCGCTCCTGCCCGCGAGCGCTGCCGTAGCCGCCGTCCTCCTCCTCAGCCTTGCCTCAGTCGCCGCCGCTGCAGCCACCATCTTCCCGGGGCTGAGACGGCGCCCCGCGAACACATACACACACACCGCACGGCCGGCTCCGCTTCGCCTGGCCGTGCGGGGCGGGGCTGTGCGGACGGTGGCTCGCGCGGTCCACACGGGGACCACAGCGGAGCGGTAGGCGGGGCCGGCGCGCGCGTGCGCGAGTCCGTGCGCGCCGGGGCGCAGACAGTGATCTCCGGCGCGCGCGGCGCCGGGGGCGGTCTTCTGACGTGGACTCTAGAACCAGCTGAAACCCGGCTGCGCTGTCCCAGCTCTAGGTTTTCACCTTCGCCTGTCGCCCCCGGCGGCGGGGTTGCAGCCCCACTGGATGCCTAGGAGCCGACCGCGTTGAGTGTTGCCCTCCAAGAGACCCGGCGCTTTACCCCAACTCCAGCTGCTGGACAGAAAGAGCACAGGAGGCTACGTCGCGGTGTGGTGCTGGGTGCGGTACTGTAGAAGTCAGGCCTCATTCGAGCCTCTGTAACACAGGAGTAAAGAAAGAACACATGTAGAACTGGGCATAGGCCGGGCGCGGAGGCTTACGCCTGTAATCCCAGCACTTTGGGAAACCGAGGCAGGCGGATCACTTGAGCTCTGGGATCCGAGACCAGCCTGGCCAACAGGGTGAGACCCTGTCTCTACCAAAAACAGAAAAATTATCCGAGCGTGGTGGTGCGCGCCTGTAGCCCCAGCTACTCGAGAGGCTGAGGCAGGAGGATCGCTTGAGCTTGGAGAGGTCAAGGCTGCAGTGAGCTGCAGTCGCAGCACTGCATTCCAGCCTGGGCAACAAAACAAGACCCTGTGTCAGAAAATGAAGAACCTGGTATGTAGGCTGTGCTCAGTAAATGCCTAATAGACTGAAGACACACAGCCAGGCCTCTTGATAACAGACGGACTGTAGCTGACCAGACCCCCTACCTTTAATTCTGTAAAAGTTTGGAGTTACCTTGCTCCCCACAATTTGCCCTCCAACCATCTTCTCTGAAGAGAGGGCAACATAGAATTAGGAACTGGGGCTCCCATAGACCTGCCCCTTCTTGTCTGGTAGTTGTTACTCTGGCGTCCCTCAATGAGACATGTCTTCCATCAATGTAGCCTTTTATGGTCTTTGACCCTGGAATCTGGACTGGGTCATGATTGAGACCATGAGAAACCGTGATTCAGCTTCACCAACAGAAGAAGGTGGTAGGAGTGGCAATGTCTTGGTTCTAACTCTCAGCTTAAAAAAGATCTGGCAAACTTGGCCGGGCACGGTGGCTCACGTCTGTAATCCCAGCACCTTGGGAGGCTGAGGTGGGCAGATCACGAGGTCAGGAGTTCGAGACCACCCTGACCAACATGGTGAAATCCTGTCTCTACTAAAAATACAAAATTAGCCGGGCGTGGTGGCACGCACCTGTAATCCCAGCTACTCAGGAGAGTCGCTTGAATCCGGGAGGCAGAGGTTGCAGTGACCCGAGATCACGCCACTGCACTCTAGCCTGGGGGACAGAGCAAGACTCCATCTCAAAAAAAAAAAGACCTGGCATCGTTGATTTTGAGCTGTTGGTGGTCATGAGCTGCTGCCCTTTAGCCACCCTGCTGTAGAGAAACCACGTGCAGAGACCACTTGGACTTGGAGAGGGAGAGCTGGGCCACTAGGCTGGTGGAGCCATCCTAGCTAAGGGATCAGTCATTGAGTGAAAAAGCTGTCTGGGTTGGGTTATTCCAACCATCTGGGCCGTTCCATGTTACCCACAACAGTAACAGGTCTTTCCTAACTGACTTATCCAAAATGAGAAATAACTCATTTATCATTTAACCCTTAAATGATGAATTATTTATAATTTTTCATAAATTATGATTTATGTTATTTTAAGCCTCTTAAGTTTTAGAGAGATTTGTTACTCACTAATAGATAAGCAGAGCATTGTCTGACATAACGCTTGTGCTATGAGGAATATTCCTATGGCACCTACCTCAGAATTTGAGCACCTTACAGTCCCTGAGAAACAAAGAAAAACCCTCATAGACCTGTGGAGCCTCTCAGCTTTACCTCAGAGCATTGAATTCTAAGGTTCTAAGATGGACTTCCACACTCATACCCAGGTCCCACTCTCATACTCAAGTCCTGATTGTCCTCACTGCATCTTCTTCAAGCCTGGTGAAGCTGAATTGCACAAAAGCCTCACCCCCTGCTATACATCCACACATACTCCCCATTCCTACAGGAAAACTATTGTTTGGCCTAGGCCCTAGCACTGACATTCTGGTTTGCAGGTTATGGTTTTGCCATGTAGGGTAAGGCAGAGAAATTGAAGACATGGCCCTTCCCTCTGGCAGGACCCCATCAGATGGGGGAGGCTGGCATAGGCCATGCCCTAGCTATAGGAGACATTGCTCCCCCTACTCTTCCAGGCCAGAAGTGAACCAGCCCTTTCTTTCCCTTCCCTCCCCACAGCAAGACTGAACCCAGACTGTGAAGTTTCACATGATTTTACCAACATTCAGGGATAACAGAAAAGGTGTGCATCTGAAGAACAGCAATCTCTAGACTAGATATTGCTACTCTGAAGCCTTAGAATCTTGCTGCAGCAAACATTCTTTCTTACTTCCTTAATCTACTCCTTTCTCTGGTTCTTTTTCCATAGCTTTCGAACATGCTGAAATTATTTTGTCCTTAAAAAACAAACACGCTGGGTGCAGTGGCTCATGCCTATAATCCCAGTGCTTTGGGAGGCCAAAGTGGGAGGATCACCTGAGGCCAGGAGTTTGAGACCAGCCTGGGCAACATAGTGAGACCTTGTCTCTACAAAAAGTTTTTTTAAAAATTAGTCAGATGTGGTCATGTGCACATGTAGTCCTAGCTACTTGGGAGGCTGGGGCAGGAGGATCACTTGAGCCCAGGAGTTTGAGGCTGCAGTAAGCTATGTTTGGACCATTGCACTCCAGTCTGGGCAACAGATCAAGACCCTGTCTCTAAAAACAATTAAAGAAACAAAATCTTACCTGCTATCTTCTTTTTCCTTTACTGCGTTTATCAAAGAGTCCCCTACACATTCTACGTCTGTGTGACAGATTAAAGATGGCTGCAAATTCTCTTACATTCCTTCTGTGGAGAGATCAGGTCTAATCCTTGGCCCCACCCCCACCCCCAGCCCTACCCTACTTTTTGAATCTAGCCTGGCCTTAGTGATTTGCTTGACTGATAGACTATGGTGGAAGTGATGTACTGGGATTTGTGAGGTCCCAGAAATGGGACCTTGTGCTAGGTCATAAGAAGTCTTGCAGCTTCCTCCTGAAGTGTCTTGGAACACTTGCTCTGGGAAAGCCACCTTCCATAAAAGATGTCCAGCTACCTTGAGACCACCAGGCTGTGAGGAAGCCAGCCCCCAGCCATTCACGTCTTCCCAGTTGGGACCTCATACAATCATGAAGCAGGGGGGTGCTGTTCCTGCTGAACCCACCCCAAACTGTAGATACGTAAGCAAAATAAATGAGTGTACTTGTTTAAGCCATGAGCCAACTGGGGACAGTTTGTTACACAACAATAAATTACCAGAATACTCTGTATCCTGGTTCCTCCAAGGACAAGAATAAGTCTCGTGATGGGGACTTGATTAAG
The DNA here is from genome assembly GCF_043159975.1 of Macaca nemestrina. NCBI lineage: Eukaryota > Metazoa > Chordata > Mammalia > Primates > Cercopithecidae > Macaca > Macaca nemestrina. The sequence continues at coordinate 37,162,712 of NC_092139.1, read as the reverse complement.
AATTAAGAATGACAGTATAATTGTATATAAATATATAATCTACAACTAGTCATCTATATGTAATACACTAGTATCATTGTCCAGTTGCTTCTCATAGAGGAGGTTGCCGTAGTCATCGTAGCTTCAGAAGTGCTTCTGTTGGACCCCACGTGCCTTATCACAAAGATTATGCAGCTCTTCTGCCTGAAATCCCTTTTTTTCCACTGGTCCTTGTCATGGTGGTCATTTCCAGGTCCCAGAAACTGTAATGCCAGTGGCAAAGAACACCCAGGCTTTGATACAAATTGCTCTAAGTCCAGACACTAAAATAACAGTTCTTGCCAACTGCAAGAGCAAAAGGGTTTGTATCCACTTGGTTAGTGCAGGCTGGTTTGAAGGTGCCTGTGCCTATTGTTTTTCACTCAAGTAAGGCATCTTACTCACCTTGGTCCTTTTTCTGATTTCCTGCCATCCCTTCCTGTATCTTTGCTTGCATTGTCTCCGAGTCATGGACATAGATAGATTTTATAATTTTTGACTTTTACTCATGCAGTGTCTTTGGTCAGATTCCCTAGAGGCAGAATCCTGAAACAGGATCTGAGTGCATAGTTTATTGGAAGATTGCTCTCGGAAGAAACACAGTGAAGGAAGCAAGATACAGCCCAGGAGGAGGTTGAGAAAGGTTGAGAAAGGATGTGGTCTGGTCTTATCTAGAGTTAAGTTGCAGCCTGATCCTATGGAGAGCCCTAGAGCATGAATTGTACCATAGGATTGATTCCACTTTGAGGTAAGGGAGCAGCATTTTGTAGACACATCTCTTTCAGCAGACAACATTCAGCAGTAAGAAGGATCCTATAAAGGAAATTTGGGAGGGGTACCAATAGATACAAATAGATAGCTCCATGTGTATGTAATACATATAACAAATGTTTGTTTATCAAATATCTACTAGATAGCAAAGATTGAATACTGCTCAAATAAGATCTGATTGACCATCTGACTTTCCCCCAAACATCACCGGTCCTCATTCTGCACGGTTTGAAACATCGATATATTTTATTGTCCCAAAGTTCTCCTTATACTTTTAGTCAATGTGAGACCAAGCAATTCTCTGATTATAGATGTTAAAATCTCACCTAGAATGTAAGGTACTATGTTGCCTGTGAAAGAGGTTGATCCTGAAGGTTTGGAACAAACACAACTGAGAGGATTCTAGGTAGGAATAAAGTGCCATCGAAAGTTCCAATGGATATCCCACTGTCAACCAACAAGCATAAGATTCCAATAGTCGTTGGCAGACTGTAAGGGAAAGTGTTTAGGAGTCCCTGATCTGGGAGCATAAAGTTATACCTCTGAGCTGTGGGCAGAGCTCCTGGTGGCCTCCTCATACAAGTCCCACAAGTTCAGGAGTTGACCTGTATATCAGCTCAAGGGACACGATCCTGCATTGGGATGAGTGCATCAATTTAAAGGCAGAAGACTTGAAATTTCTATTGAACGAGCTAGATTCATGCCCCCTCCCCCAAATTTCTACAACAGAGAACAAAAAGTTTCTCTTGTGTACAGATATTATAAAAACAGTACTACTGTTAAAAGACAAATGACTTTGCTAAATATGGCCACGAAGGACTTCAAATTAGAAGTTCCTAAACTGAAGCCATCCTTTCAGATTAAAATCCATTAGAATTTCTCCTAATTACAGATAACATATTAGTTTCCTGTGACCGCTATAATAAATTTCCACAAACTTGGTGGCATGAAACTATAGAAATTTAAGAGTTGACATGTGCAGAAGTCCTACTAGTCTGGTTCTTGTTCCCCCCTGGGTACCAGCTTCCTTCAGCAGTATAAGCGGGTGCTGGGGGCCAACAAAGGGAGGAGTCAACTTGTGGAAATTTTGCAGGCCTGTTATTCTTAGCACTATCCAAGACTAGACAAAGAGGAGAAAGAAACTTACCTGATCAGTGCCAGAAGTTATTGCACTCAAAGGGGAATAAGCAGGAAAAAAGAAAGGAAAGAAGGAAGGAGGGAAAAGAAAGGAAAGAAGGAAGGAAGGAAAAAGAAGGAATGGAAGGAAGAAAGAGAAACCCCACAGACATAAGATGAAACCCTGTCCAACAATGGAAGGAAGGCCAGAAAATAGTGAACCAAATTTTGAGGAAAAGTCAGAGAAGGAGGAAAACACAGAAGGAACTTTTAGAGAAAGGTTAATTCCATCTCTCCAGAATATAAAGATGTACATAAGAGGCATTTAAGCAATAAAGATATGTTTAGAGAAGTGGATGAAATAGGCGAGATAAGGAGAGTAAGAAACAAACTTGTAGGGATGTACTGGAAGGTTGATCATAACCATCATTGCCCCTATTTAATGCAATTTCCTTTATTTTTATTTTATGTGATATTAACAATGCCATATAACTTTCTTTTTATCAGCATTTTCCTGATATACCTTTGTCCATCTTTCTACTTTTAACCTGTTGTTGTTAGTGGTTTTAGATACATCACTTATCTTCATCTCATTGTTTACCGTATTTGGACCAATCTTCAAATCTCTTTTATAGAAGAGCTTTACTCATTTGTAAAAAAAGAAAAAAAAAAAAAAAAAGAGGTTCCTGACAGCATATAAAATGAAAAAAGGGTTACTAAGTGATATGTGAATATCATTTTAATTTTTAGTTTTTAGGGACAGGGTCCTGCTCCGTTGCCCAGGTTAGAGTGCAGTGTCTATTCACAGATGTGATAATCGCACACTACAACCTTAAACTCCTGGGCTGAAACTCCTCCTGCCTCAGCCTTCCAGTAGCTGGGACTACAGGCACGCACCACCACGCCCAGTTGTGAATGACATTTTTGAAAGGTAAGAGTACATTTGGATATTACATACATGCACATAAAAACTTGTGAAGGTGTAATCCCAGCACTTTGAGAGGCCGAGACGGGCGGATCACGAGGTCAGGAGATCAAGACCATCCTGGCTAATACGGTGAAACCCCGTCTCTACTAAAAAATACAAAAAACTGGCCAGGCGAGGTGGCGGGCGCCTGTAGTCCCAGCTACTCTGGAGGCTGAGGCAGGAGAATGGCGTGAACCCGGGAGGCGGAGCTTGCAGTGAGCTGAGATCCAGCCACTGCACTCCAGCCCCGGCGACAGAGCGAGACTCCATCTCAAAAAAAAAAAAAAAAAAAAAAAAACTTGTGACGGGTGAAAGACAAAAGTTACAATCTCTCCACAGAGGATTATAAAAGATTTTTTTTTCATCTGCTTACTTGTGTATTCCATATTCCTAAAATGAGCACACATGATTACTGCTAAAAACAATAAAAGTTTTAAAACAACAACAAAAACAAACCTACAGAAATGTATTCTCTCACAGTTCCGGAGACCGGAAGTCTGAAATCAGGGTATCAGCAGGCTAGGCTTCTGGAGACTTTAGGGAAGAACACTTCCCTGCCTGTTCCAGCTCCTGGTGGCTGTCCACATTCCTTGGCTTCCTTGGCTTGCGGCCACAAATCCCCTATCTGCCTCCATCTTAACGTCACCTACTGGCCGGGCGCGGTGGCTCAAGCCTGTAATCCCAGCACTTTGGGAGGCCGAGGCGGGTGGATCACGAGGTCAGGAGATCGAGACCATCCTGGCTAACATGGTGAAACCCCGTCTCTACTAAAAATACAAAAAACTAGCTGGGCGTGGTGGCGGGCGCCTGTAGTCCCAGCTACTCGGAGGCTGAGGCGGGAGAATGGCGTGAACCCGGGAGGCAGAGCTTGCAGTGAACCGAGATCGCGCCACTGCACTCCAGCCTGGGCGACACAGCGAGACTCCGTCTCAAAAAAAAAAAAAAAAAAAAAACACATCACCTACCCCTCTATGTCCGTCTTCTGTGTGTATGTCCTATAAGGACATTTATTGGATTTAGGGCCCACCTGGATGATCCAGGATGAACTCACCTCAAGATCCTTAATTAATTACACTTGCAAAGACCTTTTTTTTTTAAGATGGAGTCTCACTCTGTTGCCCAGACTGGAGTGCAATGGCACCATCTTGGCTCACTATAACCTCTACCTCCTGGGTTCAAGTGATTTTCCTGCCTCCCAAGTAGCTGGGACTACAGGTAACGGTCACCACACCCAGCTAATTTTTGTACTTTTTAGTAGAGATGGGGTTTCACCATGTTGGCCAGGCTGGTCTGGAACTCCTGACCTCAGGTGATTCTACCGCCTTGGCCTCCAAAGTGCTGGGATTACAGGCATGAGCCAACGTGCCTGGCAACATTTGCAAAGACCTTTATTTCCAAATACAGTAACATCCAGAGGTTCCAAGGATTAGAACATGGACGTATCTTTTGGGGGAGCCACCATTCAGCCCACTTCACACACTACACAGGCAGTCAATTCATTCAGTGTATTCATTTAAGCAACTTACATTTTTTGAGTGATTGCTGTGTACCAAACACTGATCTATGTTCCAGGAGGCAGAAATGAAAAAGGGTATCAAAATTCCTCTCTTTCCTCACGCCATTGGAATAGCTTGTATTTAAAAAAAAGAAGAAGAAGAAAAGAAAAAGAAAAAGAAAAAATAAAACAGGCTGGGCATGGTGGCTCACACCTGTAATCACTTTTTTTTTTTTTTTTTTTTTTTTTGAGATGGAATCTCGCTGTCGCCCAGGCTGGAGTGCAGCGGCGTGATCTCAGCTTACTGCAAGCTCCGCCTCCCAGGTTCATGCCATTCTCCTGCCTCAGCCTCCCAAGTAGCTGGGACTACAGGCGCCCGCCACCACACCCGGCTAATTTTTATATTTTTAATAGAGATGGGATTTCACCGTGTTAGCCAGGATGGTCTCGATCTCCTGACCTCATGATCCGCCCACCTCGGCCTCCCAAAGTGCTGGGATTACAGGCGTGAGCCACCCCGCCCGGCTAATCCCAGCACTTTGAGAGGCCAAGGTGGGTGGATTTCTGGAGCCTAAGAGATCGAGGCTGCAGTGAGCCATGATCATACCACTGTACTCTAGCCTGAGCAACAGAGCAAGAAGCTGTCTCAAAAATAAAAATAAAAATTAGCAGAGCATGGTGGCATACACCTGTAGTCCAAGCTACTTGACAGGCTGAGCCAGGAGGATCACTTGAGACCAGGAGTTTGAGGCTGCAGTGATCACACCACTGCACTGCAGCCTGAGTGACAGAGGGAAACCCTGTCTAAAAAAATAAAATAGAAACTTATATACAAACATCATGATGTAACAATTTATTGATTAATTCTACTGCTGATGGACATTTGGGTAGTTTCCAGTTTGAGATTACTATGAATCATGGTGCTATGATCATCTGGAAATCAAATACAGGTATTTTGGTGAGTATACGTATACATTTCTATTGGGTAGATACCAGAGGTTTGCTGATAAATGTTTAGGAACCAGCTCGCTGGGAAGAAAAAGCCTTCATGCGTAGCACTAGTTGATTTCAATGGTGTAAATACTCCCACCATGACCTATTTTGAGCTCCCATGATGATGTCACTGAGTGTGGAATTGGAAAGAGAGACATAGGCTCAGCCCTCACAAGCCAATGGGAACCAGCTCCAGCACCATGTACGCCTGGGAGGTCTACTGAGAAGCAGATGCCAAAACCAAATTAGACATACAAGGGATTTATTGGGGGAAACGTCTGTGAAGGATAAAGGGGAAGGAAACAGGAAATGGCAAGAGAGGATTCAGACAGGAATAAAAATCTGACAGCTGTGAAGGAAAGTGGAAAGAAAAGATTGGTTAAGAAGGGTGTCAGATCTCAGTGCAGTTTCAATGAAGGGTCTCCCAGGCCAGTGGGGAGTCCTGGAGCCAGAGTTGTCTGTCAGAGCAGCAGCATCTTGTAGGAATCAGCCTGCATTAGCACAAATGCAGTGGGGGACCCGGAGGGGGAGCAGCTGGGGCTGCCAGTCAACTCCGCTCCCCACAGCAGGAGAGCTGAACAATGAATTTTCACGGTTGCCACAGCTGGCAACATTCCTTTGTGCCATCTCCATGTAGATGTGGGGTGGCTCTCAGACAGTGTCCGCTCCAGGTGACCTGTTTTTCACAAGTTAGATGCACAACCCTGGCTTGGCTGACTCGTTTGGAAGCTGAACTGGCTGTTTTCAACTGAATAAGCCCCAGATTTCTTGGGTTTATTCAGTGGAAAAGAGACGGTCTGAAGAGGAAGACATTTGGTTTTTTCTTAATAAGAGCAGATAAGTATTCTAATTGTTAACTAAAGAAATTGGCTGGGCACAGTGGTTCACGCCTGTAATCCCAGCACTTTGGGAGGCCGAGGCGGGCGGATCACCTGAGCTCAGGAGTTTGAGACCAGCCTGCCCAACATGGCAAAACCCTGACTATACTAAAGATACAAAAAATTAGCCGGGTGTGGCAGTGTGCACCTATAAGCCCAGCTCCTAGGGAGGCTGAGGCACAAGAATTGCTTGAACCCAGGAGGTGGAGGTTGCAGTGAGCCAAGATCATGCCACTGCACTCCAGCCTGGACGACAAGAGTAAAACTCCATCTCAAAAAAAGAAACAAACAAGCACATTGTCCTGGCACCACCAGAAGCACCATCTCAAGGCCCTGATACAGACCACTGCCAAGGTCATGATCAAGGCCTCTGATGCCTGTACAGAGGTCCCTATCTCATGTTGCTGCCAAAGCCACTGGCACCAACTCCCATTATCTGAGAAGCCACTGGCAGTGAGGCAACCTTTTTTATGGTGAAGTGGTTCTTGCATTCACTTGCGCTGTGACTGTGGCGGGAACCCCAAAATGGGGGATAGGTGACACATAACCCTGTCTGTGGAACTGGCTGACCAAAAGCCTGTGACTAGAGATATGGCCCAGATTGCAGTGTTTACCATGTTAAACAGACTGCAGTCAGATCCGCGTATCAAAAATGGCTCAAGGAACAGGGAGAGTTTAGCTATGAACCCTAGCAAGGCAGGGCCAAGGGCACTGATTACGGACAAGGTTCAAAGAGGACAGAAAGAAAGCAGACCTGCAGAATGTCCACGAGCTGAAGTCCCAGGCTTGAGGCAGCTTTGAAGTCTGTGACTGTGGCCATAGTCTGGGCCCCCAGCCAACAGGCCCTGTCTCCCATATGCATTTTAAGGGAGGCTGTCATTTTTTGTTTTTTGGTGTTTTTTTAATGTGGAAAGTTCCCACAGAGCTGCTAGGGACTCAGAATCTGTTTGATTCAGGCAAGGAAGCTTGAACAATTTTATGTTAGTTTAGGTTCCCCCAGAAGAAAGCCCTGAGGCAGGGATTCAAGGTTAATGTGGGACATCATCTGAGGAAGCAGGTAGGGGTGGAAGGAAGTGAGGCAAGGAAGGAGGAAAGGCGGTCAGTACAGGGTGCAGTATCAAGCCAGTTATTATCGTGAGCAATTAGAGCTCAATTTCAAGGAAAAACTCTGGAAAATGAGAGAGGGAAGGTGGCTGGCATATTTGGGGTTTTTATACACCAACGCCAGTCAGCCATTGTTGAGGGTCACTAGGGGAAAGGATGTTAATTACTCAGCCAACACAGAGATTCAGATCCTGGTTGATCAATCTGTTATTTGTTTATTGGCCATTTGGGTCTCTCTTCTGTGAATTATATATTCATAGTCTTTCCCCATTTTTCTATTGGGTTGTTTATCTTTTTCATATTGATTCATAAGTGTTACTTATATATCCAAATATCCAGTTACTAATCTTTTCTTCATTATATGTATGGCTATTTTTCCAGGTTGTGATTCACCTTTTAACTTTCTCTGTGGTATTGGTTAATAAATATTTATTTTCTTCTCTTTTTTTTTTTGAGACAGAGTCTCACTCTGTCACCCAGGCTGGAGTGCAGAGTCGTCGGCTTACTGCAACCTTCACCTCCTGGGTTCAAGTAATTCTTCTGCCTCAGCCACCTAAGTAGCTGGGATTACAGGTACTCACTACCACATCCAGCTAATTTTTGTATTTTTAGTAGAAACGGGGTTTCACCATGTTGGCCAGGCTGGTTTCAAACTCCTGACCCCAAGTGATCTGCCCACCTCGGCCTCCCGAAGTGTTGGGATTACAGGCGTGAGCCACCACACCTGGCCAGTATTTCCATTTTTAATATAGACAAATTTATCAATCTATTCTTTATAGTCTCTGCTTTTTGTGTCTTATTTAAAAAATTCTTATCTTGGCCAGGCACAGTGGCTCACACCTATAATCCCAGCACTTTGGGAGGCAAAGGTGGGCAATTACAAGGTCAAGAGATGGAGACCATCCTGGCCAACATGGTGAAATCCCGTCTCTACTAAAAATACAAAAATTAACTGGGCATGGTGGAACGCACCTGTAGTCCCAGCTACTTGGGAGGGTGGCACAGGAGGATCGCTTGAACCCGGGAGGCTGAGGTTGCAGTGAGCCAAGATGGCGCCACTGCACTCCAGCCTGGCGACCGAGTGAGACTCCTTCTCAAAAAAAAAAAAAAGAAAAGAAAAGAAAAGAAAGAAGAAACCTTTATCTTGTGCTAACAAAAATGATAGCTAGGCATCTTAAACTTTTACTTTTTAGAGATAGTCTTTAGTCCACCTGGACATTGTTATATAATGATGCAATATAGGAATCCAATATTTAAGTTTTAATCATAGAAAATGCCAAACATACACAAAAGTAGAGAGAATAGTACAATGAATGCAATACCTGGGTCACTTCAACAATTAATTTATTTTAGCAAATTAAAGCAGGAATAAACACTTATTATCTCACACAATTTCTGTGAATCAGAACTTCAGGAGTGGCTTATCTGGGTGTCCTGGTCTGAGGTCTTTCAGTCAAATTGTCAGCTTGGGCTACAGTCATCTGAAGCCTCAACAGAGGCTAAAGGATCTGTTCTAAGGTGGCTCACACCTATGGCTCTTAAATTGTTGGCAGGAGGCACCAGTTTCTGGCTCTATGAATCTCTCCACAGAGCTGCTGGAGTGACCTTCTCCCAGTGCCACTGATCTGAAACAGAGCAAGGAGAAAGTTGCAAAGCCTCTTATGACCTAGTCTTGGGGGACATACTTCTGTATTCATTAGGAGTGAGTCATTAAGTCCTACCACACTCAAGAGAGGGAAATCAGGTTCCACCATTTTTTTTTTTTTTTTTTTTTGAGACAGAATTTGCACTTGTTGCCCAGGCTGGCATGCAATGGCACAATCTCGGCTCACTACAACCTTCACCTCCCGGGTTCAAGCCATCCTCCTGCCTCACCCTCCTGAGTAGCTGGGATTATAGGCATGAGCCACCACGCCCGGCTAATTTTGTGTTTTTAGTAGAGATGGGGGTTTTACCATGTTGGCCAAGCTAGTCTCAAACTCCTGACCTCAGGTGATCCACCCACCTCAGGCTTCCAAAGTGCTGGGATTACAGCTGTGAGCCATTGTGCCTGGCAAGGCTCCACCTTTTAAAGAGAGAAATGTCAAAGAGCTAGTGAACATTTTTAAACCGGCACATAACATGGCCAATATTTTGTCATTTGAGCACAGTTTGTATCAGTGCATAACTTCTGCGCATTACTCCAGAACCTCTCGAGCTCACTTGTCTCTTAATCCAGCCATTGCTGCCTCAATTCTGTATAGACTCTCACCAGCTTCACACAGCTATAGCCTGACACTTCCTCAGGACTTCTCTTTAATGCCGCAGAATGGGATACAGTGGAAATCAGCTCTGTACCCAGGCATGCCCATAGTCTTAGCACTCCTAGAGGCAAACTTTGACCAATGGGAAATAAGAACCCTCCTTAACTGCTTCCCCCTTTCCTTCCTAGATCAACAGTCCTAAAACACACCACATGCAGCTTGTCAGAGGTCCTTTGGGATTAAAGAATCACTCTTAGTGGTGGCCAACGTAATCATGCTTCCTTGCATTGGCTTTCCCAGCTTCCCTATTTAAATCACCACCCTGCTCTCCTGTTCCCTGAGATCTCCTTCATAAAACCTTCCCACATAGCCTTTGTATCAGATTATGCTTTCTGGAGAACCCAGGCTAAGATACAGTTGGTTACAAACAAGGTCCACACTTTGAATTTGATTTGGTCAGTGTTTTCTTTTTATTATGTGTATTATGTGTGCATATATCTATCTATCTATATATATATATATATATTTTTTTTTGGAGACAGGGTCTTGCTCTGTCTCCCAGGCTGGAGGGCAGTGGTGCAATCTCGGCTTACTGCAACCTCTGCCTCCCGGGTTCAAGCAATTCTCCTGCCTCAGCTTCCTGAGTAGGTGAGATTACAGGCCCCTGCCACCACGCCCCCAGCTAATCTTTTTTGTACTTTTTGTTGTTGTTTTTTTTTGTTTGTTTTTTTGGTAGAGATGGGGTTACACCATGTTGACCAGGCTGGTCTTGAACTCCTGACTTCAAGTGATCTGCCCACCTCAGACTCCCAAAGTGTTGGGATTATAGGCATGAGCCACTGTGCCTAGCCTGGCCTATTAGATCTCCCTGATTTGTAGATTGTAAGGCAAGAGAAGGGAGAAGGCGCTTCCTTTGCATTTGAGCAATGCAAATACAGAGCATTTCCATCACTACAGACAGTTCCATTAGAGCTGGCCTAAAACTATCATTTCATTTCAGTTCTAGTATTTGTAATTTCTAGTATTTAATTCTTTTTGTTTTGGAGGCAGAGTCTTGCTCTGTCCCCCAGGTTGGAGTGCAGTGGTGCAATCTCGGCTCACTTCGCCTCCCAGGTTCAAGCGATTCTCCTGCCTCAGTCTCCTGAGTAGCTGGGATTACAGGTGTGTGCCACCACGCCCGGCTAATTTTTGTATTTTTAGTAGAGACAGGGTTTTGCCATGTTGGCCAGGCTGGTCTCGAACTCCTGACCTCAGGTGATCTGCCCGCCTCAGCCTACCAAAGTGCTGGGATTACAGGCGTGAGCCACCGCGCCCGGCCACCACAAGCTATGTTTTCTTGTGCAGCTGTGGTCAGCTCAGTAATACACCATCTTGCATTTGCCTGCCTTCCTTCCCCTGGTCCCTAAGTTTTGTTACCCTAGGATTGCGCCTCCCATTAAGGCTTTCCCATGAAACGTTTGCCTCTTGCTCTATTCTCTAGGGAATCCAGGCAAAGACAGTTTCCCAGAATCTTCTCCTTCATTAGGGTAAAAATCAGTGCTGGGAATTAAAGTATTAATGAGCACTCCAAATGAGTCTTATGACCAGCAAGTATGGCTGGCGTAACCTTAAGGCATCCTCAGCTCTCAGATCTTGCATCAACAGGAAATGAGCTGCTAAAGCTGTGCAGAATTCAGAAGGGGAATCCATCCCAGAAACACTTTAGATGTGATCACAGAGGACAATGGACAAAGAGGATGGGCAAAGGGAGCAGCCCAGAGACAATGAAGCGGGCTAACTGAAGAACAGTGTCTGCTGCCCAAGCCAAGAGCGCTTGTGCTTGCTGCTCCTGTGTTGCAGGGAGGTAATGTGTGCTGTGAACTGGTGACCACCTTTTGATGTTCTCCTTCTCTCCTGTTACAGTGTTATTTTTTATTGAGGTTCTTCCATCCTTCTTTCAACAACTGGATTTTTTTCTTTTTTTGAGAGTGTTATTTATCTGTCGTACCATTGGTAGTCACATCTGGACCTAAATTAGAAGAATGCAGCTGGCTTCCTGCCCCTCCACCCCGCTCTTCTTCCCCTCTTCCAGCCTCTCCTCCTTCCCCAGTCTTCTGGTCTCCTCCACCGTGCAGCCTCTGTCCCAGCTCTTCCCCAGCAGACCCCTTCTCTGGGATTCCCTTCTGGGGCTCCCAGCCCCCTGGTTCTCCTGCCCCTGCCAAGCACATATTCCGCAGGCACCTGGGGAAGGGACGTCCTGGGCAGGGCCTGGCAGGAGAAGACGTCTGGGGCACTGCCCAGTGTTAACAGAGGGAGCTACCAAGAACCAAGTAGGGTGGAGCAACCGCAGCCTCTGTAGCCCAGAGTGCAGGGAGCAAGGACAGAGCTGGTTTTGCAGAACCCTGCAGCCAGCAGTCCTGAGAAAAGCAGTGAATGTCATGGAGCCCAGCTGAAATGAACTGGTCCCCTTGAGCCTGACCCAAGCCCTGGTGCCAGAGTTCTATCCCAGAGCTGAGATGTTTTTGATCATCTTGAGAAAAATAAGCCTTGGCCTCCAGGCCAAATAAAGCAAACTTTTCTCCCATAGAGAATAGTGCTAGTTCCTAGCCAGGAGTGGTGGCTCAGCCTGTAATCCCAGCACTTTGGGAGGCCGAGGCGGGCGGATCACGAGGTCAGGAGGACGAGACTATCCTGGCTAACACGGTGAAACCCCGTCTCTACTAAAAATACAAAAAAATTAGCCGGGCGCTGTGTCAGGAGCCTATAGTCCCAGCTGCTCGGGAGGCTGAGGCAGGAGAATGGCGTGAACCCGGGAGGTGGAGCTTGCAGTGAGCCGAGATCGTGGGGCTTCGCTCCAGCCTGGGCAACAAGTGAAACTCCGTCTCAAAAAAAAAAAAAAAAAAGAGAGAGAATAGTGCTAGTTCCTGAGGACCTGGAGGGCCCACAGCCCTGGGACACTAGCCAGAATCTTCCCTGCTTTCTTTCTCAGAACGAAGTGGCTTACCTGAACACATCTTCCTCCTGGCTCACACCAACCTGCAGAAAACTTCAGCTGGTCTGTCCTGGCCTTTCTCCTGTTTGCAGTCATCTGTGTGTGAAGGAAAAAGAAGAAAGGGAATTACTATGATTCCCTTAAATTTCAAACCAAGAAATTCCAGACGTTGAAGAGTCTGGGGAAAGTGGCCATGAGGTCTTATTACCAATCTGCATCCTCAAGCAGCACCCAAGACCCCCACAGGGGCAGTGAGGCCCTCAGCAACCCCAGAGGCCCAGCCAAGGCTATCCAGAGGCCTCCTTCCAGGTGTGGAACAATGACAGCTTTTCCAAAAACCTTATCCCCAGGCTGCAAACCACCTGGAAGAATTATTTAAGCATGAAAAAGTACAGTGTCCTACAAGGGGCCAGGGCCCACCATTAAGTTCAGTGCAGAGGCCCTGCGCTGCCACCTCCTGGACCATGTGAACGTATCCACAGTAGCGACCACAGATTTTCTCTTCAGTACCTCTGCGTAGGAGGGTTACCTGCCCGAGGGCAGCATTAGGACCCAAGCCACGTCTTGGGGCAAGTGTGCTGTTTTCTCGTCAGCAGGATCTCTGAAGTCCTCGCAACTGGGCAGAGATCTAGATGATCATGATGCAGTCTTGAGGTTTAATGAGGCACCCACAGCCAACTTCCATCAAGATGTAGCCACAAAACTACCATTCGCCTGCTGAACTCTCAGTTGGTCACCACAAAAAGGCATTTCCTCAGAGACAGTCTGTACAATGAAGGAATCCTAATTGTATGGGACGCATCTATATATCATTCAGATATTTCAAAGTGGTACCAAAATCCAGACTATAATTTCTTTAATAACTACAAAAGCTATCATAAGCTGCACCCCAATCTGCCCTTTTACATCCTCAAGTCCCAGGTGCCTTGGGAGTTGTGGGACATCCTGCAAGAAATCTCCCTAGAAGAGATTCAGTGATGCCTCCATCCTCTGGGATACTTGGTGTCATTATCATGATGACGCTGTGTGACCAGGTGGATATTTACAAGTTCCTACCATCCAAGCATGAGACGGACTTGGGCTGCTATCACCAGCAGTTCTTCAACAGCGCCTGCACGATGGGCGCGCACCACCCGCTGCTGTATTTGGTGAAGTGCCTCTATGAGGGCACAGGTGAGGACATTTACCTGCTTGGAAAAGCTACACTGCCTGGCTTCTGGGCCATTCACTGCTAAGCACGGGCTCCCTGGTTTTTTATGAATGGTCTCTTGGCCACCCCAGCCTGGGAAGCCCATTTTCCTGAACAATCCCAGCTTGTGCTTGCACTCTAGGGACCTCTGTCAGCAAGATCTCTGGGAATTCAGGAGCCTGAGGGCAAGAAGTCAGGCCCAGCCTCCCCTATAGTCACAAAGAGTGTATGAGCCGAGAGCCTTCTGCCACACACACACACACACACACACATGCACACACGCACACACCCACACCAGCATTCTCTCCAGACCCCATCCTCCCCACTTTCCACACAGGTAGATGCAAGATCTACCTTTCCCAACAGGGCTGCCAAAGCTGGACTTTGTTCCAACTGAATGATATCATTCTCACAAACTGATTCTCTATATTGCTTGAAATCTGCACCTAGATATTGATTTCATGTTGTAGGCCAGGCGCAGTGGCTCACACCTATAATCCCAGCACTTTGAGAGGCTGAGGCAGGCAGATCACTTGAGGCCAGGAGCTCAAGACCAGCCTGGCCAACATGATGAAACCCCATCTCTACTCAAAATACAAAAATTAGCTGGGTGTGGTGGTGATTAGTCCACCTTCTCTCTTGTTATTCACAGTTCAGTGTGAGAGATTGACATCTAAATAGGCAGTTAGGATTCAGAGTGCTCACTGCACGGGGGCTTGTAGAGAGATGGGCTTGCTGTCAGTGCACCCAGGAAGGCCACACACTTACTGTGTCTGTGGGTCAGACAAGGCTTCATAGCACTGGGACATTTGAGTGTGTCTTAGAGGAAGAGGAGAAACATGGCAAGCAGATTATGTCTGAGTAATGTGAGTTATGTGTTTCTTTCTTCCCATATTTATTCTCTAAAACCTGCCTGAACTTAGAGGCTCAAGAGAGATATATGTATGTATGTATGTATGAATGGATATGGATATACCTGTGTACCTATATATATAATTTTTTGAGACAGGGTCTCACTGTGTCACCCAGGCTAGAGTGCAATCACAGCTTACTGCAGCCTCGACCTCCCGGACTCAATTGATCCTCCCACCTCCGCCTCCCAAGTAGCTGGAATGACACGCATGCACCACGAAGTCTGGCTATTTTGTTGTTGTTGTTGTTGTTGTTGTTGCTGTTGTTATTTGTAGAGATGCAGTCTCCCTATATTGCCCAGGCTGCAGTGATCCTCCTACCTCAGCCTCCCAAAGTGCTGGGATTACAGAGCCACTGCACCCAGCCTCAAGACTTTTTTGACAAAGCCCCCTACCCACGCCTGAGATAGTGAGCGCAACCTCACAGCAGACAACAGAGAAGCCAGGTCCCTAAAACCTGATTTCTCTAGGCTCGGCCTGGCCTGACCCTATCCTACCAGCTGGGTTTGCACACCATACTCCAACTCTTCCTTTTTAATACCCATTCCCAAACCTCCTCCTAACTATCACCTTTCTTTTCCTTTTTAAACCCTTTTTAAACCCATCTTCCCCTCCCAAATTACTTTTAAGCATTTTTGGCTTTAAAGTATCCTGAACCCAATGTCTTTGACCTCATGGGCCTTCTGCAAAAGGTGTCTCAGGGAATGGGGTGGGGGTTGTGCTTCTCCAGAACTTATGTCACTCTCAGAGGTTAGAACCTTGGAGATCAAAACTGATTCTCACCAGGTATGAGGGGTGTGATATCAGATTGCTATGCCAATCTGATAGAGGAATATGGCACCCCATTTCCTCCCTGCAAGGGAACAACATCAGAGTCTGTGGGCAGAGGCTGGCTCCCTGTGGTTAGCAAACATACTCCCCCGATGGTTTTGCTGAATCCCCTCTCCCTGGTAGGGAACCCCACTGGATTATTCTGGCCCTGGTGTAGAGAAGTTAAAGGGCTCACTCAAGATCATGAAGTCATGCTGTAGAGCCAGGGTTCCTGGACCCAGGCCTCTGGACTCTTAGGGCTGGCCCCATGCGCTCAAGGGGATCTAATGTTTGAGCTCCAAAGCAACCACCTTGGAGCTGGGATCCTCATTTCCTGCCAAACCCTCAGCTTATACAGGCAGGAGAAAGAGCCCTGGAGTGAGAAGACCTGGGTTTTCAAATTGATGCTCCCCTACTTACTAGCTGTGCTATTTTGGGCAAATTCCCTTCCCTGGCCTCTGTTTCCACATCTGTACAGAAGCGATGATGATCCCACCCCCAGTGCTGTTGTGAGGATTACCTGAACACACTTGTCCTATCCTCAGAGAGTTACCTTTCCTATTGAGAAACAACTACCCTACTTGGGACACTCAAGAAACCACCCAAGGCTACGGACAAAGAAGAACGTGCTCTCCTCCTCACTGCCTGCCTGCCACTCAGGTGTGATTCTGCTTGGGAATGGGCAGAGAACTTGGGCTGCTTACCTGCTGGATGGGACGAGTTCTTTACCCTTCTCTGGGCCCATGAATTCCTGGTTTGTTTTATGTTCTGATTTGACACACTCATTGTAATCTTTGAATCATGATCATTGAGTGCAGAAGAAGGTGGCATTCTGTCAATGGTAAATACATGTTGGTGTGGAGACTGAGACTACACGGAGTGGAATCTAGTTTTTAATTTTTATTATTAATATAAGAGATCAGATTAATTTAAATGTGATTCTGAAGTGTATAAAACTTTTAACTCGGCTGGGCGCAGTGGCTCAAGCCTGTAATCCCAGCACTTTGGGAGGTCGAGACAGGCGGATCACGAGGTCAGGAGATTGAGACCATCCTGGCTAACACGGTGAAACCCCTTCTCTACTAAAAAATACAAAAAACTAGCTGGGCGAGGTGGTGGGCGCCTGTAGTCCCAGCTATGCGGGAGGCTGAGGCGGGAGAATGATGTAAACCCGGGAGGCGGAGCTTGCAGTGAGCTGAGATCCGGCCACTGCACTCCAGCCTGGGCAACAGAGGGAGACTCCGTCTCAAAAAAAAAAAACGTGGCCGGGCACGGTGGCTCAAGCCTGTAATCCCAGCACTTTGGGAGGCCGAGACGGGTGGATCACGAGGTCAGGAGATTGAGACCATCCTGGCTAACACGGTGAAACCCCGTCTCTACTAAGAAATACAAAAAACTAGCCGGGCGAGGTGGCGGGCGCCTGTAGTCCCAGCTACTTGGGAGGCTGAGGCCGGAGAATGGCGTGAACCCGGGAGGCGGAGCTTGTAGTGAGCTGAGATCCGGCCACTGCACTCCAGCCTGGGCTACAGAGTGAGACTCCGTCTCAAAAAAAAAAAAAAAAAAAAAAACAAACTTTTAACTCTGGAACTTCTGTGCTATCAGTATGTGGGAACTTTGGTAAAATACAAATAAGATATAGGTGTTATTGTTGGTCTGGTGAGCTGTTTAATTAATATTTGTGGCAGATAATTTAAAATTAACATTTTTTTTTTTTTTTTTTGAGACTCTCTCCGTCAGAGAGAGTCTCTCTCTGTCACCCAGGCTGGGGAGAAGTAGCGCAATCTCGGCTCACTGCAACCTCCACCTCCTGGGCTCAGGGAATTCTACCTAGGCCTCCTGAGTAGCTGAGATTACAGGTATGCACTACCACGCCCGGCTAATTTTGTATTTTTAGTAGAGATAGGGTTTCACCATGTTGGCCAGGCTGGTCTCAAACTCCTGACCTCAAGTGATCCACCCGCCTCAGCCTCCTGAAGTGCTGGGATTACAGGTGTGAGCCAACGCGCTCAGCCTAAAAATTACATCTTAATGTTTCCTTTGTCTATGGGGTTCTGTCTTCTTCAATAGCCATCCATGCGTATCCTCTCTAATCCTTCCACAAATCAAATAAGCTATTTCTATTTGTGTCTTCCCTCTTCCTTCCTTCCTTTCTCCCTCTCTTCTTTCTTCCTTCCTTTCTTTCTATCTTCCTTCCTTTCTTTCTTTTTCTTTCTTTCTTTCTTTTTCTTTCTTTCTTCCTGTCTCCCTTTCTTTTTCTCCTTCCCTTTCTCTCTTTCTTTCTTTCTCTCCTTCCTTTCTTTCCTTTCTCCCTCTCTTTCTCTCCCTTCCTTCTCTTTCTTTCTTTCCCTTTCTTTCTTTCTCTCTCCCTCCCTTTCTTTTTCTCCTTCCCTTTCTCTCTCTCTTTCTCTCTTTCTCTCCTTCCTTTCTTTCTTTCCTTTCTCCCTCTCTCTCTCTCTCCCTTCCTTCTCTCCTTCCTTCCTTTCTTTCTTTCTTCCCTTCCCTTCCCCTTCCTCCCTCCCTTCCCCTCCCTTCCTCCCTCCCTTCCCCTCCCTCCCTCCCTCCCTCCCTCCCTCCCTCCTTTCTTCCTTCCTTCCTTCCTTCCTTTCTTTCTTTCTTTCTTTCTTTCTTTCTTTCTTTCTTTCTTTCTTTCTTTCTTTCTTTCTTTCTTTCTTTCTTTCTGTCTGTCTGTCTGTGTCTGTCTCTTTCTTTCTTTCTTCACTCTGTCACCCAGGGTGGAGTACAGTGCTCTGATCTCCGCTCACTGCAACCTCCGCCTCCCAGGTTCAAGTGATTTTCCTCCGTTAGCCTCCTGAGTAGCTGGGATTACAGGTGCCTGCCACCACCTCGACTAACTTTTTTATTTTTAGTAGAGACAGGGTTTCGCCATGTCGGCCAGGGTTGTCTTGAACTCCTGACCTCAGGTGATCCACCTGCCTCGGCCACCCAAAGTGTTGAGATTACAGGCATGAGCCACGGCGCCCAGCCTATTGGTGTATTTCAGTCTTTATTTTTAGTAAAAAATGAAAGATTAATGTGATCTGAAGAGAAACTAGAGTATGCTATTGCTTTAAAGTTGAGACACCAGTCTCAGAAACTTCTGAAACCTGCCTAAGCTAATTCTGAATTACCCAAAGATTATGTAAAATTTTAAAATAAATGTGTTTTAAAAAAATAAAAAGAATGCAGCTAACACCCAAGTGATGGAAGCCACCCCCTCACACATCCACTTTCCCTCCCACAGCAGACATGGCCTGACATGAGCTATTTCAGTTTGGGGAGGGGATGTTTTTGTTTGTGTGTCCACAGAAGCATATTCTGAGACGAAGAATCCATTGCAAGGAGTTTATCTGGAAGGTAAAGAAAAACACTGGTGGGAGAGGGGGAAAGTAAGACAACTAATGTAGGGTGTATTATCAAGCCAGTTACCACTGTGTGCAATTGGAGCACAATCTCATGGGGAACTCTGGGAGCCTGCATAGAACGCGCGCCACAGTGTTATCCCACTACAAGGAGTGAGGGGGCTGCGGTATTTATACATCAACTCCCATCAGTCATTGGTTAAGAGTAGCTCCCAAAGAGGGAGAAACATTCATTCTTCATACTTCTGGCCTGCTGTGCTGGTGGCAAAGTAGGGAACAGTCAGAGAAAGCCTTCAGGCAAAGAAATGCACATGCTGGCAGCTGGAAATCAGCCCAGAATGCACTAAAGTGGCAAGAACAAGGGTATGGGCAGGGCAATGACAGTGTTTATTGCGAGAAGTGGGAGAGCTTTTCTTCAATTGTGAACTAGCTATATTATCTTAAATAGGGACTTTTTAGCATTTTTGAAATTGGTAGGCACACGTGTGAGTACCAGGCAGTTAAAGAAGTGAAATGCAGCAGAGTGTAGTGTGATCCCAACACTTTGGGAGGCCATGGTGGGAGGAATGCTTAAGCCCAGGAGTTCGAGATTAGCTTGGGCAGCATAGCGAACCCCAGCTTCACAAAAAAATTAAAAAGAAGATCCTGCCATTTGCTATAGCATGGTTGAATCTGGAAGACATTATGCTAAGTAAAATAAACCAGATACAGAAAGAAAAATACTGCGTGATCTCACTTATGTGTAGGATCTTAAAAAAAAAAAAAAAAATGGCAAGGCCAGGATGGTGGCTCACAACCGTAATCCCAGCCCTTTGGGAGGCTGCAGCAGGAGGCTCGCTTGAGTCTAGGAGCTCGAGACCAGCCCAGGCAACATGGAGAAACTTGGTCTCTACGAAAAAATTAAAAAATTAGCTGGATGTGACAGCACAGGCCTATAGTCCCAGCTACTCAGGAGGCTGGGGTGGGAGGACCACTTGAGCCCAGGAGGTCGAGGCTGCAGTGAGCCTTGATTGCATCACTGTACTCCAGCCTGGGCAACAGAGAGAGACCCTGTCTGGAGGGAAAAAAGTTGAATACATAGAGAATAAAACAGTAAAACCGTGGTTATGGGAGTGAGGAGGAGGAAATAGGGAGATGTAGGTCAAAGAATACAAAAAGTAGGTGTGTAGGACTAAGTAGTCCAGAGACCTGACAAACAACATGAGGTTTACAGTTAGTCATAGTGTATTGTAGTTGAGATTTTTGCTAAAAGAATAGATTTTAGTTGCTTTTGCCACACACACACACACACACACAATGGGCAATTATGTGAGGTGATAAATATATGAATTTGCTTGACTATGGTAACCATTTCATGATCTACAGCAAGCTTGTCCAACCTGCGGCCCGCAGGCTGCATGTGACCCAGAACAGCTTTGAATGCAGCCCAACACAAATTCATAAACTTTCTTAAAACATCAGCTATCATTAGTGTTAGTGTATTTGATGTGTGGCCCAAGATAATTCTTCTTCCACTCTTCCAATGTGGCCCAGGAAAGCCAAAAGATCAGACACCCCTGATCTACATGTATGTCAAAATATCATGTTGTACATCTTAAATATATACAATAAAACAAAAAGAACCACGTCCCTGTCACAAAACTGACAAATGTCCCCAGCAGATCAATATCGCTAGTTCAGTGTGGTAGGCACCATTGGAGGCCCAGTCAGATCCCTTTTACTCACCCTAGCACTCAGCCCCTAGTTCCCCTAAGTGCTGCCTGCTGCCGCCAGAGGCTCACAGCTGCACCTTTCATCAGAAAATTGCCCTCGGCAGGAGAGGGTCACTCTGCTTGAAACATTATCCCTCAGGGGGACATTCCACATCCAAAGATAAGGGGTACAAAAGGCAGCCCCCTTTGCCTCACTGGGGGACAAAGATAAGGTCAATTGATACTTCAGAGCTCTTCTAGGGATCAGGCTGAAGCTAGACTTCAGCTGGACTCATCTTCACCCAACTCCTTCCCCTGCCCTATCCTGTGTCTCTCACTCCATCACAGGTTTTTCCTGAGAGCGCTCCCTCCATTAATCAAGGGCAGTGAATTTGCTGTCTCAGGCTCTGCTTTTAAGACGCCCAACCAAAGACACCCCTTCAGTAGGACACAATGATGGCTTGACCCAGAGGAAGACACATGACCCCAAAATAGCTACAGCCTTCTGGGGCATTGATACGGACTCTGGGAAGAAGCAGGTATGTCTCTTTCTAAGGTTATGAGCTACATGTAAGAAAATTGTGGTAGGTGTAGGTTAATTTTACTCCCTAACATATATTTCACCCCTGATAACACTACATCCATTGTGCAGGAAAGGGGAGGGAGCTACCTTCCTCTCATTCTCAGTTCCTCTACTTTGGGTGGAGGTGAATTATCTTTGAGCCCATAGTTGGGCATGTAACCCACATCTGATTAATCATGTTCCCGTGGCCACAGAGATTGTTTGCATAGCCTTGCGTCCCAGTGAGAGCCATTGAAATATGGGATTGTTAAGAGAGAGAAAAACTCTTTATCCCTGGACTAAGAGCATCAAGGATGAGAAGAACCTAGGGCTGCTGGAAGGTGACATGAGGGACTGTTCTGAGAATGAAGCCAACAAACACAGCAGCAGGCAGGCTCCTAATGGAGGTTGTGAAACAAGCCCAAACGGTTGACATTGTTGAAGCTCTTGGCTTAAGCTCCCTTACAAGCCAACCCTATCCTAGATTACACGTCTTTGATTATACAGGCTAGTAAGTTCTCTTATTTTGTTTGTTTAGGCTAATTTAGAATGAATTTTATAACACTCACAACCCAAACAGTTCTGATAGACGGCAATGATGGCAAGCCTGAAGCTGCTGGAAAATACATTACTGCCATGTGGAGAGACTGGGTGACAATAAAACCTACTCATGAAAAGGAAAGAATTAGAACCAAGAGAGGAAGAGAGAGCAAGCAATTGCTGTGAGCAGTGTCTAAGAACCAGGATCCTGCTGTTTCTGAAGCATACTGCTCCCCTGGGTTCTCATTCAATTATTGAACCAACAAATGCACTCCCCACCACCCTTTTTTTGTTTGTTTTTCAACTTTAGTTAAGCTTTATCATTCCTAAAGGAAAGAGCTTTGACAGCCACAATACCCTTTTTGTTTTCTCGGCTTTCCTTTGAGTCATCTTATTTTTTCCCTATTGAGTTGGAAGTACTCTATATATTCCGGATACTGATTTTTTTCTTTTCTTTTCTTTTTTTGACACAGGGTCTTGCTCTGTTGCTCAGGCTGGAGTGAAGTGACATGAACATGGCTCACTGCAGCCTCCATCTCCCAGGCTCAAGCAATCTTCCTGCCTCAGCCTCTTGAGTAGTGGGAATTACAGCACACGCCACCATGCCTGGCTAATTTTTTAATTTTTTGTAAATATGGGGTCTCCCTATGTTGCCCAGGCTGGTCTCAAACTCCTGGGTTCAAGCAATCTTCCCACCTTGGCCTCCCAAAGTGCTGACATTATAGGTGTGAGCCACTATGCCTAGTCCAGACATTGATCTTTTGTCCATTGTTTGCTGTAAGTAATTTCTTCCACTCCATCTCATACCTTTGACTTTGTTTATTGCTATTTTTCACTGTTGAGAAAGCTGTAGTTTTAAGCGGTCTAAATTGACAAGCTAACCAACATCATTTTTGGATTATCAGATGTGGTTCTTTGAGTTGAAGGTGATGGAAACCCAACTCAATCTGATTTGAATAAAAAGACAATTTTTGGTAACAAAATTGAGAATTCTGGAGTTATTTAGTATTAAGCCACAACCAGAATCATAATTCCAACCGTATCATTAGAGCTATTTCTCACTGGGCGTGATGGCTCACACCTGTAATCACAGCAGTTTGGAGGCTGAGGCAGGAGGATCATTTGAGGCCAGGAGTTTGAGACCAGTCTGAGCAACAGAGCCAGACCCTGTCTCTAAAAAAAAAAAAAAAAATTATCTGGGCTTGGTGGGTCTTGTCTGTAGTCCCAGCAACTTGGGAGGAAGATCGTTTGAGCCCAGGAGTTTGAGGCTACAGTGAACTATGATTGGACACTGCACTGCAGCCTGGGCAACAGAGCAAGACTCTGTCTCTAAACAAATAAACAAATAAATAAATAAATATGAAAAACAGGGCCGGGCGTAGTGGCTCACGCCTGTAATCCCAATGCTTTGAGAGGCCGAAGCAGGCAGATCACGAGGTCGGGAGATCGAGACCATCCTGGCCAATATGGTGAAACCTCATCTATACTAAAAATACAAAAATTAGCCGGGCATGGTGGCGCATGCCTTTAATCCCAGCTACCTGGGAGGCTGAGGCAGGAGAATCACTTGAACCCTGGAGGTGGAGGTTGCAGTGAGCCGAGATCACACCACTGCACTCCAGCCTGGGTGACAGAGCAAGACTCCATCTCAAAAAAAAAAAAAAGGAAAAGGAAAAGAAAAACAGAACTATTTCTCTCTGAATCCCTCAGTTCTCTGGGCTTCTTTTCTGTTGAAGTTCCCTTCACCTTGTTGGAAATACGGCCCATATTCTTATAGTTCATGATTTCAAGGGAAGGGAAACAGAGAGACTCTCATGACAGACTGGGTGTAGGAATTCCAGAAGAGTCTTTGAGCCAGATTGGGCACTCTGACTGACATGTATCGTATATTTTCATTCCTGTGTCTGGATCAGGCAAAGAGTTTTGTCATGGAGGAATGGAAGAAGGAAAAGCCTGTAAGTATTGAACAGCTGTCATATTCATCTCAACCTTTCATGTCTCACTTATGAAAACTTTCCTCCCTCTGAATTTTAATTTTTAATCCTCTCATATACTTGCTTTTAGAATTTTTTATATTTTCATTTTAGATCTATATTTCATCTAGAATTTATTTTTATTGACAGTATGAGGTAGAAACCTAACTTAAATCTTTTCCCATATATAAAACCTGTTGTCCCCAAACCATATATTGAGTACTCTCTTTTTCCCAACAGTTAGAAAGGCTGCATTCATTAAAGCTAAATTCTACATTTCTTGTGGGCCTGTTTCTTGATTATGCAGTTTGCTCCATTCATCTGTTCTTCTATGCATGTAACAATGCCCTGTTGTTTAAATATTGGTTAGCTTTTTTTCTTTTCTTTTTTTTTCTTTTTTTTTTTTTGAGATGGAGTCTTGCTCTGTCGCCCAGGCTGCAGTGCAGTGGTGTGATCTCGGCTCACTGAAACTTCCTTCTCCCGGGTTCAAGCCATTCTCCTGCCTCAGCCTCCTGAGTAGCTAAGATTATAGGCACATGCCACCACAACTGGCTAATTTTTGTATTTTTTTAAAATAGAGACAGGATTTCACCATGTTGGCCGGGCTGGTCTCGAACTCCTGACCTCGGGTGATCCGCCTGCCTTGGCCTCCCAAAGTGCTGGGATTGTCAGTTCACTTCATTGGGAAGCCTTGCTTTTTACTTGATGCTATACTTCTTTGTTTTTTTTTTTTTTTAGAAGGAGTCTCACTCTGTCGCCCAGGTTGGAGTGCAGTGGCGTGATCTCAGCTCACTGCAAGCTCCGCCTCCCAGGTTCACACCATTCTCCTGCCTCAGCCTCCCGAGTAGCTGGGACCACAGGCGCCCGCCACCATGCCCGGCTAATTTTTGTATTTTTTAAGTAGAGACGGGGTTTCACCGTGTTAGCCAGGATGGTCTCGATCTCCTGACCTCGTGATCCACCCGTCTCGGCCTCCCAAAGTGCTGGGATTACAGGCTTGAGCCACCGCGCCCGGCTTGATCCTACACTTCTAACAGGTATGTTTTGATTCTCTCTGGTCTTGTGTTTCATTAGTCTGATTCTGCCAATTTTTCTTTATTTTTTCAATAATTTGAAAATTGATTTCTATTTATTAATTCTTACCAAAGCAACAAATGAAAATGGTTTAAAAAGTAAAATAGTGCTGTGAAGCTCAAAATGAAAAGCAACCCATCTGGGCAACAAAGTGAGACGCTGTCTCTACAAAAGAATGACAAATTAGGCAGGTATGGTGGCACCCACCTGTGGTCCCAGCTATTCAGCAGGCTGAGGCAGGAGGATTCTTTCAGTCCAGGAGGTTGGGGCTGCAGTGAGCCCGGATCATACCACTGCATTCCAGCCTGGGCAACAGAGCAAGAGCCTGTCTCAAAAAAGAAAGAAAGAAAGAAAAAGGAAGGAAGGAAGGAAGGAAGGAAGGAAGGAAGGAAGGAAGGAAGGAAGGAAGGGAGGGAGGGAGGGAGGGAGGGAGGGAGGGAAGGAGGGAGGGAGGGAAGAGGATAGGTGGGAAGGGGAGGGGAGGGAAGAAAAGAACTCCCTTTCCCAGTCGCACCCAAGGTGAGTGCTAAAATTATTTCTCCTTGCATTTACATCCATAGTTCCAAGGAACATACTTATAGCGCCAATTTTTTTTTTTTTTTTTTTTTTTTTTGAGACAGAGTTTTGCTCTTGTCACCCACGCCTGGCCTATAGTGCCAATTCTTGACTTTAAATACATTAACAAATTGGCTGGGTGCTGTGGCTTATGTCTATAATCCCAGCGCTTTGGGAGGCCAAGGTGGGTGGCTCACTTGAGGTCAGGAGTTCAAGACCAGCCTGGCCAACATGGTGAAACCCTGTCTCTACTAAAAATACAAAAATCAGCTTGGCATGGTGGCATGCACCTGTAATCCCAGCTACGCGGGAGGCTGAGGCAGGAGAATCGTTTGAACCTGGGAGGCAGAGGTTGCATTGAACCAAGATTGCACCACTGCACTCCAGCCTGGGCAACAGAGCGAGAGTCCATCTCAAAAAATAAAAATAAGCCGGGCGCGGTGGCTCAAGCCTGTAATCCCAGCACTTTGGGAGGCTGAGACGGGCGGATCACGAGGTCAGGAGATCGAGACCATCCTGGCTAACATGGTGAAACCCCGTCTCTACTAAAAAAATACAAAAAACTAGCCGGGCGAGGTGGCGGGCGCCTGTGGTCCCAGCTACTCGGGAGGCTGAGGCAGGAGAATGGCGTGAACCCGGGAGGCGGAGCTTGCAGTGAGCTGAGATCTGGCCACTGCACGCCAGCCTGGGCAACAGAGCGAGACTCCGTCTCAAAAATAAAAAATAAAAAATAAAAATAAAAATAAAAATAAATAAACAAACAAATAAATAAATAAATAAATAAATTAGACAAAGGCAAACAACTCAATAGAAAAATGGGTAGGTATTCTGGATATAAGTCCTTTCTCAGGTGTACGTATGGCAAATATCTTCCACTCTCTGGCTTACCTCTTTATTCAATGGCATCTTTTGGTGGGCATAAGTTTTTAATTTTCAGGGCCAGACACAGTGCCTCACGCCGTAATCCTAGCACTTTAAGAGGCTGAGGCAGGCAGATTGCTTGAGCCCAGGAGCTCTAGATCAGCCTGGGCAACAGGAGGAGAACGCTTCTCTTAAAAAAAAAAGAAAAAAAGAAAAAAAAATGGCTGGCGTGGTGGTTCATGCCCGTAATCTCAGCACTCTGGGAGGTCGAGGCAGGCGGATCACCTGAGGTTGGGAGTTCGAGACCAGCCTGACCGACATGGAGAAACCCCGTCTCTACTAAAAATACAAAATTAGCCAGGCATGGTGGCGCATGTCTGTAATCCCAGCCACTCGGGAGGCTGAGGCAGAAGAATTGCTTGAACCTGGGAAGCGGAGGTTGCAGTGAGCCGAGATTGCACCATTGCACTCCAGCCTGGGGGACAAAAGCAAAACACTGTCCCCCCAAAAAAATTCTTTTTTTTTTTTTTTTTTTTTTTGAGATGGAGTCTCGCTCTGTCACCCAGGCTGGAGTGCAGTGGCCGGATCTCAGCTCACTGCAAGCTCCGCCTCCCGGGTTCACGCCATTCTCCTGCCTCAGCCTCCCGAGTAGCTGGGACTACAGGCGCCTGCCACCTCGCCCGGCTAAGTTTTTGTATTTTTAGTAGAGACGGGGTTTCACTGTGTTAGCCAGGATGGTCTTGATCTCCTGACCTCGTGATCCGCCCGTCTCGGCCTCCCAAAGTGCTGGGATTACAGGCTTGAGCCACCGCGCCCGGCCTCCAAAAAAAGTCTTAATTTTTATGTCCTTGAATTTATTGTTTCCTTTATAGTTAGTGGTTTTTGTGACCTGTTTAAGAAATATTTGTCAGGCCGGGCGCCATGGCTCACACATGTAATCCCAGCACTTTGGGAGGCCTAGGCAGGCGGATCACTTGAGGTCAGGAAGGTCAGGAATTCGAGACCAGCCTGGCCAACACGGTGAAACCCCGCCTCTACTAAAAATACAAAATTTAGCCAGGCGTCATGGTGCACCTCTGTAATCCCTGCTACTCGGGAGACTGAGGCAGGAGAATCCCTTGAACCCAGGAGGCAGAGGTTGCAGTTAGCCAAAATTGTGCCACTGCACTCTAGCCTAGGTGACAGAGAAAGACTCCATCTAAAAAAAAAAAAAAAATTGTCTACTCTTTGATAGTGAAACATTTTTCCTACATTTTTTTCTCTGAACATTTCATTGTTTGCCCTTAATATTTAGATGTTATGGTGTCTATGGTATGAGAAAGAAGTCAATTTTCATTTCTCCATGTGGATACCGTGCCGATAATTTCCTTTCCATTTTCTGCTTGTGAACGCTGGGACCAGAGGCCTGTGAACTGTGTTTCTCAGGCTTCCTTGTTGATTGTTTCCCATTAGGCTCTCCAGGAAGAGATACACTGGCAGGAGATCAGAAGGCAGCAGAAAGAAGTCTTTCTTCTTTTTCCTCTTTCTTCTCTCTTCTCTTCTTCCTCTTTGAAGTGGAGGCCCCTCCTTCAAAGTTGAAGCTCTGGCAACTTGCTCCTCCTCCCTGGGCCCAGCTCCTTTCTCTGTACTCTTAGAGTCTCGTGGCACCACCTCCCCTACTTTTGTTCCCTAAATGCTAGAAGAGACTGGAGTTACTTTTCTCTGGGTTACCTTATCTTCTTTTTGATCTTTCAGATTTCCATCACCTGTCTAACCACTTCTCCATATCAACTTTTCTGTTTCAGCACCATTTAACCGAAAAGGCTGTCCTTTCCCTGCCGCTCTGCAGAGCCATCTTTGTCATAAATTGTTTATATATGGTCTAGTTGTCTATCTTGACACCAATACCATACTGTCTTGAGTACTAACTTTTTAAAATGTATTTTATTACTATTAATTTTTTAAACAGCGTCTCGCTCTGTCACTCAAGCTGGAGTGCAGTGGCATGATCATGGCTTATTGCAGCCTCCACCCCCACAGGCTCACGTGATCCTCCCACCTCAACCTTCCTAATTGCTGGGACCACAGGCACTCACCACCTTGCCCAGCTAATTTTTATGGGTATTTTTGTTTTGTTTTTTGTTTGTAGAGATAAGGTTTCGCTATTTTGCCTAGGCTGGCCTCAAATTCCTGGGCTCAAGCGATTCTTCCTCCTTGGCCTCTCAAAGTGCTGAGATTACAGACATGAGCCACCACACCCAGGTTCTAACTTTTTAGTAAGTCTTAGTACCTGGTAGAACGAGTCCTCCCACCTTGAGCATTGCAATATCACGCTCCCATTACTGTAGTGATTAAGGAAATGCTTTTTTCTCTATTACCTGAAGGAGTCTGAGTAAGACTGAAATTATTTATTCCTTAAATGTTAATATAACTTGCCAGTAAAGCCATGTGAGCCTTAAATTTTCTTTGAAGAGAAGTTTTAAATTAGGAATTCAGGACTTTAAAAGTTATAGGAGTTTTTCAAGTTTTCTATTTTTTCTTGTATCATTTTTGTATCTTCCCTAGGATTTCCACCTTAATTTTTAAATTTACTAGTATAAAATTTGTTCATAATATCCTCTTTTTAGGTTTTAGAATTTATAGGATCAGAAGTGATGGCCCTGTTATATTCCTGAGACTGTTGTCTTTTTTCTTGATGAGAATCTCAAAAGGTTTGTCAATTTCATTAGTCTTTTCAGAGAACCAAGGTGTGGCTTCATTAATCCTCTCTTTTGTATGCTTGTTTTCTAGTTAATTTTTTTTTATAGGTGGAAGCTGGGGCTGTGGAGGAAACATACACACACCACTCAAAGTAGAGAGAAAATGGTTTTCCCCCCTCTACCTGCCAGTTTTCTGAGAATGCCCCTATCAGCTGAACCAAAGTCTAGGACATGCAATTCCCTGTATTTCAGAGTAGAAAAGGGAAAGGGGATAGGAAAAGAATAGGCAGAAAGAAAGAATGGCAAACAACAAACTTGTAGATATATTTTGTCAATTTCTGCAAGAAGTATGTTAAAATGTCTCACCATGATCATAGACATATCTATTTCTACTTCTAGTTCTGTTGATTTAGCATTTTATTTTGAGGACGATACTAGTAGGTGCCTACAAATTTAGAGTTATTACATCTTCCTGGAAAATTGTCTTTTTTCTGAGACAGAGTCTTTCACTATCACCTAGGCTGGAGTGCAGTGGCATGATCTCGGCTCACTGCAAACTCTGCCTCCTGGGTTCAAGCAATTCCCATGCCTCAGCCTCCTGAGCAGTTGGGATTACAAGTATGTACTAACACACCCAGCTAACTTTCATATTTTTAGCAGAGACAGGGTTTCGCCATGTGGACCAGGTTGGTTTTGAACTCCTGGCCTCAAGTGATCCACCTGCCTCCCAAAATGCTGGGATTACAGGTGTGAGCCACCACACCCAGCCAAAATGACATTTTATCATTGTGAATTATGAGTCTTATATTTGTCTCAGTTCTTTTTCTTTTTTAATATATAGAGACAGCATCTCGCTATGTTGCCCAGGTAGGTCTCAAACTCCTGGCCTCAAGTGATCCTCCTGCCTCAGCCTCCCAAAGTGTGCTGGGATTACAGCTGTGAGTCACTGTGCTTGGCCTGTCTCAGCTTTTTAACACCTTTTCCTCTCCTTTCTTTCCTTCTGACTGATTAATATAATTAATTATTCCATTTTTTGTTTCTGCTAATTTGAATGTTAATCTTTTTCTAGTAATTTAGCAGTGACCCTCAAAATTACAATGTTTATCATTGACTTATTCAGTCTAATGTGAATTGATCCATTAACCCTCTTCCTGGGCTATGCAAGGACCTCAAAACACTTTAAGTCCTTTTACACACACCCGACGTATGGCCATTGTTGCACATATACATACAATTTTTTTGTTTTTGTTTTTGTTTTCTTTTTGAGACTGAGTCTCACTCTGTCACCAGGCTGAAGTGCAGTGGTGTGATCTCAGCTCACTGCTGTAACCTCCAACTCCATGGTTCAAGCGATTCTCCTGCCTCAGCCTCCCGAGTAGCTGGGATTACAGGCATGTGCCACCACGCCCAGCTAATTTTTATATCTTTTTTAGTAGAGACAGGGTTTCACCATGTTGGCCAGGATGGTCTCGATCTCCTGACCTTGTGATCCACCTGCCTCGGCCTCCCAAAGTGCTGGAATTACAGGCATGGGCCACCACACCCGGCCTACATACAGTTTTTATCCAACAAAACATCATGACTATCATTTTAAATGACCAATGTACATTAATATTTACCCACAATTTACACTTATATTTACCTACATATGTTCCATTTTGTTACTCATTATTTCTTTCTGCATTTCTGGTCTTCTATATTAGGATCATTTTCTTTCTACCAGAAACACACCTCTTATACTTTCATTTAGTTATAGTCTATAGATGACAAAGTATCTGTTACTGAATTCTATTTTTTATTTTTTAGAGACCGAGTCTTGCTCTGTTGCCCAAGCTAAAGTCCGTTGGCACAATCATGGCTCACTACAGCCTCCAACTCCTGGGCTGAAACAATCCTCCAACCTCAGCCTCCCAAGTAGCTAAGACTACAGGCATGTGCCACCACGCCTGGCTAGTTTTTTGTTTTGAGATGGAGTCTCACTATATTGCCCAGGCTGGTCTCAAGCTCCTGACCTCAAGGGATCCTCCCACCTTGGCCTCCCAAAGCAATGGGATTACAGGCATGAACCACACCCAGCATACATTGAGCTTTTAACTTCAGTTATTCCAGTTTTTATTTACTAGAAACTCTAACACCTGAATAACTTCAGTTATTCTAGTAAACTAATATTTACTAGAAAATTGTTAGTTATTCTAGTAAATATAATACTATATTACTAGTAAATGTAAAGTTTAATATACTAATATAATACTATCAATATTACTATTATAATATTACTATTCTACTACTAGTAAATACAATTTTTAGTAGTTATTCTAGTAAATTCTAAAATTTACTAGATTCTAAATTCTAAAATTTACTAGAATAACTTATTAGAATAACTTCAGTCATTCTAGTTTTTATTTACTAGAAACTTTAATTGATATTTTTCTAAAACTTGTTGGTCAACTTTTAGCATTTGCTATCCCTTATAGATATTTTTCAGGCTTTTCATTTATTTCTTTAAATATTGTTAGTGTACTTTTTATAATCTGTCTGACAATTCTAATATCCTAAGTCTGTGTGAATCTGTTTCTGGAGTTGGTTGTTTCCGCTGTTTCTTTCTCATGTTATCTTATTTTCTTGTATATTATCTTTGACCTCCTGCTGGTCATCACCCTTGAAAATTTATTTTAGGCTCCCTAAGGCCCAGAATGGATATATCAAGTTCCAAAGAGACCTTCTATTTACTTCTGTTTCATCACTCAATGACTTCCTCAAACCAAGTTCACAGCTGTCCCCTCCAGGTAGCACAGACTGTTCCGGGTACAAGTCAGGACTGATCGGTAGCCACAAATTCTCAAAGACAGATTTTTTGTTTGTTTGTTTCTCCTATCTTTTTTTCTCTT
Source organism: Macaca nemestrina (assembly GCF_043159975.1). Lineage (NCBI taxonomy): Eukaryota > Metazoa > Chordata > Mammalia > Primates > Cercopithecidae > Macaca > Macaca nemestrina. Next base: position 37,131,065 of record NC_092139.1, on the reverse strand, counting down.
TGTTCAGGACCAAGACAGCCTTCTCCAAAGTCTCCTGGGGTAGTGGAAGGGAACAAGTTTAGTTCTGGTTTACCCTTACCCTCAGAGGATAGGCCTTTGGGGGATCCCATCTTGATTTGAACAGGGTCTTTGAGGCTACCCACCTTAAGCAAGCCCTAAGCGTCTAATTTATTTTTATTTTTATTATTATTATTTTTTGAGATAGAGTTTCGCTCGTGTTGCTCCATTTTGGCTCACTGCAACCTCCACCTCCTGAGTTCAAGTGATTTTCCTGCCTCAGCCTCCCAAGTAGCTGGGATTACAGGCGGCCATCACCACGCCCAGCTAATTTTTGTATTTTTAGTAGAGACGGGGTTTCACCATGTTGGCCAGGCTGGTCCCAAACTCCTGACCTCAGGTGGTCCACCCGCCTCAGCCTCCCAAAGTGCTGGGATTACAGGCGTGAGCCACCGTGCCCAGCCTAAGTCTCTACTTTCATCAGTTTGCCCTGCCTCCCAACACCACTGAACAAAAGCCCAAGTATGCAGTATTAGCAAGACAGAAGCAGCTTTGGTACTTTGATATTGCGCTCAAAACAGAAAAATTTGGCCTCAGTATTTCCCCTTACATTTTTAGCTCAATGTTTTCAGAGATATAAATAGATAGATAGATTTTGATAGATAAATGGAGAACTAGGGACAAATGGATAGCTACTTAAGCATTCTTAAATGTTTCATTATAAAATTGATTCAATTACCTATGTTTTCTAGGAGATAGGGAAGTCCTATTTTTTTATTTTTCATTCTTAAATATTATCTGACTCCCTACCATATAAACTTAATTTGCACTATCTTGTTCCCTATCACATGGACACATTCACATACTCACGTACTTTTACTCCTACAAGCACACTCCCAGTAAATAGTAGTTATAATATATACTTATTAAACTGGTATTTAGCATTTATGTTATTATCATTATGCAAACATAGTTCACAGACAGGGCCGCCCTAATGTCGAAGTCCAGGGTGACCTCTGGGGCTAAGCAGTACGTGACCTATGCAGTGACAGAGTTGCCCTGCTCAAGGCTGAGGCATGTAGGTGACTGTAATTTCTCCCAGATTGTGGGGGTTTGCTTCAGGGTTCCTGATGGGCAATCTGGTGCCATTTTGTTTCCTGGTTGTTTTAATGTGACCTACTTCTCTGGAAGCTCATACAATACATTATTTCTAATATTCTGAAATTTTATGTGTTGTGCCACTAAATGTTTATGTGAATAAACATTTTACTTTGGAATAATTTAAGATTTACAGCTGGGTGCGGTGGTTCACACCTATAACCCCAACACTTTGGGAGGCCAAGATGGGAGGATCACTTGAGCTCAGGAGTTCAAGACTAGCCTGGGCACCATAGTGAGACTCTGTCTCTACAAAAAATAAAATTAAAAAAAATTAGCCAGGTGTAGTAGCACAAGTCTGTTGTCCCACCTAGTTGGGAAACTGAGGCAGGAGGATCACGTCAGTCCAGGAGATGGAGGCTGCAGTGAGCTGTGATGGCACCACTGCACTCCAAAAAATTTACAGAGAAGTTGCAAAGATAATATAGAGAATTCCTGTGTACCCCTCACCTAGTTTTCCCTAATGTTAACATATGAGATTACCATGGTACACTTGTGAAAATTTAAAAAACCAATATTGGTGTGTTACTATTCACTAAACTCCAGACCTCATTCAAATTTCACCAGTTTTTCTACTCATGCCCCTTTTCTGTTCCAAGATCCAATCCAGGACACCACATTGCATTTATTAATCATGTCCCTTTAGTCTCCTCTGGTCTGTGATAGTTTCCCAGTTTTATTTTGTATTCATAGCCCTGACAGTTTTGAGGAGCACTATCCAGCACTTTGTAGAATGTTTCTCAGTTTGCATTTGTCTGGTATTTTTCTCAGGACTAGGCTGGGCTTATGGGATTTCAAGAAGAATAGCACAAGTGATATACTCTTATTAAGGATGACGTTAACCATGATCACTTGGTTAAGGTGGTATTTGCCAGGTTTCTCAATCATACAGTTACTATTTTTCCTACTTCCATATTCTGTTATTTGGAAGTGGGCCACAAAGTCCAGTCTACCCTCAAAGGGATAGGGGAGAAGAAGCAAACTACTTTCTGCAAGGTGGAGAGCATAGCTACTTATGTTATTTGAAATTCTTCTATAAGGAAATTTGTCCCTTTTCTGTCATTTATTTATTCAATCATTTTCTCTATATAAATATGGCCTCATATATATTTATTTACACTTTAGGTTATAATCCAATACCACATTATTTATTTTGGTTCCCAAATTGGTCTGGCTTTGAAAACTCCTCACAGTTGGCCCTGGTATTCCTCTGACTTTTTTTTTTTTCTCTTGAGTACTTCCTTGCCTTCCGGTACTGTAAGGTGCTCTGGGCTCATCCTGTATTTTCCTTGCCTTGAAATAACTTCAGTCATTTTTTCAAGAAGCCCTGGTTTTTTAAAATCGGAAAATGGTATTTAGAAACCATTCTTGGTTTAGAAACCAAGATCTGGGCACTGTTTTATTGTTTTATTGGGTGTCACTGCTCCCAGGGTATCTTAGCAGAGAGTTAGAATAATATGTATGTGTATACTAATCCATTTAGACACACATTTATTTCTAAAGTTATTTCTGTATTTACCCATCTGTGGGTGTGTGTATATGCACACACACACACATAAATATGAGTTCATACTAATTTCTGTGTGTGTGTGTGTATGTGTATATATATATGTATTTTGAGACAGAGTCACACTCTGTCACCAGGCTGGAGTACAATGGCGCAATCATAGCTCACTGCAGCCTCAAACTCCTGGGCTAAATCAATCCTCCTGCCTAAGCCTCCCAAGTAGCTAGGACTACAGGTACATGCCACAACGCCTAGCTAATGTTTTAAATTTTTTGTAGAGATGAGGTCTCTCTATGTTGCCTAGGCTGGTCTCAAACTCCTGGCCTCATGGGATCCTCCCACCTCAGCCTTCCAAAGTGCTGAGATTACAGGCGTGAGCCACTGCGCCCAGCCTGTGTGGATATTTTTTAATTAATTCATTGTTCTGGGTTCCTGGTAAGACCTTTCAATTCAGAAACTTGTGACCTTGTGTTAGGGAAGCAGGAGCCTAGAAGAGCCAGAGTGAAAGTTCAGCTCCATCTGGAGACTAACAGGGCACATTCCTTGCCAGTCACTACCCATGATCACAGATGTTTATAGTTGAGGAAACACCATAAAGACACCTACGAGGACACACTCCTCCGTCAGTGAGTTCAGATGTCCCAGTACCCATAAAAATACACGCTTTCAAGACAATAACAGTTATGGCGGGCTACGGTGGCTCATGCCTGTAATCCCAGCACTTTCGGAGGCTGAGGCGGGCGGATCATTTGAGATCAGGAGTTTGAGACCAGCTTAGCCAACATGGTGAAACCCCCCTCTACTAAAAAAACAAAAATTAGCCAGGCATGGTGGTGCACATTTGTAGTCCCAGCTACTCTGGTGGCTGAGGCAGGAGAATTGCTTGAATCTGGGAGGCGGAGTTTGCAGTGAGCCGAGACTGCACCACTGCACTCCAGCCTGGGCGACACAGCAGGACTCCATCTCAAAGATAAAAAAAGAGAAGAAAGATAATAACAGTTATGCTCTGATGGACTCACACACTGAAATGTCAAGGAGGCCGGGCATGGTGGCTCATGCCTGTAATCCCAGCACTTTGGGAGGTCGAGGCAGGCAGATCTCTTGAGGTCAGGAGTTTGAGACCAGCCTGGACAACATGGGGAAAACCAGCCTCTACTAAAAATACAAAAATTAGCTGGGTGTGATGGTGGGAGACTGTAATCTCAGCTACTCCAGAGGCTGAGGCAGGAGAATCACTTGAACCCAGGAGGTGAAAGTTGCAGTGAGCTGAGATTGTGCCACTGCACTCCAACCTGGGCGACAAAGCAAGACTTTGTCTCAATAAAATAAAATAAAATAAAACATCAAAAGAGTTTTCTTTAAATCAACAGAATAATAAATTTTGTCATGCTGTCAGCCTACCTGCATGTAGTCAGCTTAGTTTAGTATTTAAACAGACAAGACCCCTGTATAAGAAAAGCTTAAAACAAACATGGTATGTTCCTCCACTTGCTATCTGAGGATGCCCTACTCTGTAACTGAACAGCTGTCAATAAACTCTCTCTTCTCAGTGCACTCTGCAACTCACCTTGAGTTCCTTACTATGTGAGATTGAAGAACCCTCTCTTGAATTGAGATCTTTGATCCAGACCCCTTTTTTCTGGTAACACTAGGATTCTGGGAAATTGGGATTATCTTATTGGCAATTTCCTCCCTCATTTTATCCTCTCTCTCTGTCTCTCTTTCTCTCCCTCCCTCTGTCTGACCATAGCTGGCATGTCAAGTGTGGGCTTCCTCACAGTCCGCACTCTGCCTGCCCCTTTTGTGTTCACAGGGGTCTGACTCAAGCTTCTCAGGTTCTCTTGGCCTCTGGGAGGCACTGGCAGGAGACTGAAAGGCAGAAAGAGTAGAGGCAAGCGTCTTTCTATCTGCTTTGGATGGTGTCCGTGGCAGGGGGTGTATCTCCTGCTGGGTAGCCCCCCACCGTGATTTCAGTTAGCTATTTTTCTGTACCCCTTTTCTCTGGGCTGGTCAACTTCTCTGGATAAGGCTCTTCCTATCATCTGCCTGGTGGGAGGAGGTTTAAGCATAAGTAGAAGTGGCTAGGTAGTGGACAATGATGGAATTTTCCTGGCTCTGGCAGGGGATAATGCCAGGGGCTCTGTTCAGAATGCAGACTTCACTCAGTCTCCCAATGTCTGCTTCAGCACCCTCACCTTTAGCTATATCTGACCTCCCTAAGCCTAGAATTCAGGGGTCCAACCTTTACAGAAGGCAAACTCTACTTTTCTGCCCAAGTAGAAGAGGACCAAGACTTTCAGTTATGTCCTTCTGTTCCAGCACCAGCCCTCACCTCTGACATCAGAGCTATGTGGTATCTCCAATCCTATCTTTGAGCCTTTCTGGAGCACCACAGCACAAATTGGTTTTCCTTTTGTAGACTCCCACCTTTGTCTCCTTGACAGAACTGAGAAAACCGAAAGAAATATTAAAGCGAAATTCTGCGATCAAGAGATCCCGAGCATTTATCAAAATTTAATTTAATTAAGGAAGGAACTATCAGGTCGACAAAAGAAGCTGGTTTGCCCAAGCTTGAAAAACTCGTGTATGTATGCCCGGCACGGTGGCTCACGCCTGTAATCCCAGCACTTTGGGATGCCGAGGTGGGCGGATCATGAGGTCAGGAGATCGAGATCATCCTGGCTAACACTGTGAAAACCAGTCTCTACTAAAAATACAAAAAATTAGCCGGGTGTGGTGGTGGGTGCCTGTAGTCCCAGCTACTCGGGAGGCTGAGTCAGGAGAATGGCATGAACCTGGGAGGAGGAGCTTGAAGTGAGCCAAGATTGTGCCACTGCACTCCTGGGTGACAGAGCGAGACTCCGTCTCAAAAAAAAAAGGAAAAAAAAAAAAAAAGAAAACTCGTGTGTGTGTGTGTGTGTGTGTGTGTGTGTGTGTACCCTCACGTGCTTGCACAAACGAACAGAGCTAGAGTTAAAGGAATTCCAAGGACAACTTGCTGGGTAAAATTGAAGACTGATTTATTTTCCACAGGGCAATAAAATCATTGTATTTAACCGCACAACCAGGCTATGAAAACACAGAACCTATTAGTCTCTAAAGTTAAACTGTAACTTTATAGAACCATAAAACTGCCTGTTTCTTCAATCATTATGGATTGATTGCATAAATTGTGGCAATGGAATTTCATTCCCCTGGTATGTCCCACGAGGGTAAATCCCCAGGATGCAGGTTCTGCTTTTATTGAAACAGGGTTTGAAAAAGTGTTCCCCTAAGATCTCAGGAATTAGGCAATCATAATTTTGCCATTTTCCCAAGTGTGGAATCATTTCTTCTTTAATACCTGTGTCAGGTAAGAACGTCTAAACTATGTGTTTTGTTTTGTTTTTTGAGACAGGGTCTCACTCTGTTGCCCAGGCTGGAGTACAGCAGCATGTTTATGGCTCACTGCAGCCTTGACCTCTCAGGCACAAGCCATGTCCCATCTCAGCCTCCTGAGTAGCTGGGACCACAGGTGTGTGCCACCATGCCTGGCTGATTTTTGTAATTTTTTTTTTTTGGTAGAGATGGGGTTTCGCCATGTTGTCCAGGCTGGTCTCAAACTCCCAAGCTCAAGAAATCCACCTGCCTCAACCTCCCAAAATGTTGAGATTACAGGCCTGAGCCACCACACCTGGCCTAGAACATCTGAAATATTTATTCTCAACATCACTAGCTCAATCTTGTTTCAATGCCTGTTCTTTTTGTCCTTGTGAGTTTTGGCCTTTTTATTTTTTGACTATTACTTTAATGAGGATTGGAGAGGACATAGGCCCAAATGTATGAACTCAATACCCCACTTTTTAAAAATTTTTATTTTATCTTATTTTTTGGTAGAAACAGGGTCTCACTATGTTGCCCAGGCTGGTCTTAAACTTCTGGCCTCAAGCAATCCTTCTTCCTCAGCCTCCCAAAGTGTTAGGATTACAGGCATGAGCCAACAAGCCTGGCCCAATTCTGCTTTTTTGATCCCACATTTCCTCCTGCTCTCTGTTGTCCAGGACTTTCCTCAAATGCCTGGCCTCCTGGCTTTTCAGTTTCCTGATGCTGCTGTAGATGTATTACTTTCCTTCTTTCATGTCTTTTCTAGATTTCACCAGGAGTTTTCAGCAGGAGTGACAGTGTGTACTTGTGTGCTTTATAGACCTTGATCCAGGTCTTTTCCTGACTATATCAACGCTTGGTTCCAAATATCAAAGAGCTCTCCACTTTTGGGGATAGAAGCAAACTGTTCCTATTACTCAGAAAAACCACTGCTGTAATGTTGCAAGAATTAGTACGTATCTTGTCTGCTATAGTCTTCCTAAGGTGGGAAAAAACCATAAGCATCTCCTTTCCAGCCCTGACCTCTCCACTTCTTCCTCACCCCCTTCCACCTCCAGAAGACCCACCTTCTTTTGCTGGCATTCTGGCCTTCTTTGCCTCAGAGGATGCCCTTGCCAAGTTCTAGCTGTATTGCCTGGTGGATGTGAAACCACTCTTAACATAAACTCCTCAGCTGGTCCTTGGGAAGGGCTTTGCCTCAACTTCTCAGATTTAGTGGGTGTTTCAGATGTTAATTTAGTGTTAGTTATATATGCAAAATCCCAGGCCCCACTGCAAGAGAGGGAGAAGGTGGCTTGGAATCTACGTTTTACAGAGGGCCTCATGTCAAAATCTGGGACAATCTCAGCCTCATATGAATAATGCAGGAATGGATTATTATATATTGAATCAAAAGGAATTCGTGTGTCTGTATTGATATTAACACCAAAAATTTTGGCCAGATGTGGTGGCTCACACCTGTAATCACAGCACTTTGGGAGGCCAAAGCAGGAGTATCATTTGAGCCCGTGAGTTCGAGGTTACAGTGAGCTATGATTATGTCACTGTACTTCAACCTAGGTAACAGAGAGAGACTGTGTCTCAAAACAACCACCACCACAATAAATAAAACAACCAAAAATTGTATTTTATTTTATTATTATTTTTCTTAATAGAGACAAGGTCCTGCTATGTTACCCAGGATGGTCTCGAACTTATGGGCTCAAGCAATCCTCCCACCTCAGCCTCCCAAAATGTTGGGATTACAGGCGTGAGCCTCTGCACCTGGCCAACACCAAAAATTTTAAAGGGGGTAGAAAAGAGGGCCAGGCTAGGTGGCTCACACCCATAATCCCAGCACTTTGGGAGGCTGAGGTGGGTGGATCACTTGAGGTCAGGAGTTTGAGACCAGCTTGGCCAACATGGCGAAAACCCATCTCTACTAAAAATACAAAAATTAGCCGGCCGTCCTGATGCCCATCTGTAATCACAGATACTTTGGGGGGCTGAGGCAGGAGAATTGCTTGAATCTGGAAGTCAGAGGTTGCAGTGAACCGAGATGGCACTACTGCACTCCAGACTGGGCGACAGAGTGAGACTGCATCTCAAAAAAGAAAATAAAAGAAAGCTCTTCCTCATAAAAGAATGCCAAATTGTGAATGTAGATGGAATGATAGAAATGGAAAAATCATCATTTTATGACCAGTCTATTCATAATTGATTTGGGCAGGCATCATCAGTGGAATGTAAAACCATTAGGATGAAAGGGGTTGGGAAAAATGATATTCATAAGGTTTGAAAGTATCACCCTACAGGCTATTTAGTAATTGCAAAAGGGAAAAGATATCTTTACCATGGAGAGAGCTGAAGGTCACCACCTTGACCATCAGATTACACTTAGCATCACCATCAATGTGACAAATTGGTGTGATGCACTGAGAAGACACAATGTCACTTAATGTTTCTACCAATAACCGGAACCCAGATTTATTTTTAAGAAAATCAGGTTGGCCAGGTGCAGTGCCTTATGCCTGTAATCCCAGCACTTTGGGAGGTCAGGAGCTCAAGACCACTGTGGCCAACATAGTGAAAACCTGTCTCTACTAAAAATACAAAAATTAGCCAGGCATGGTGGCGCACACCTGTAATCCCAGCTACTCAGGGGGCTGAGGCAGGAGAACCGCTTGAACCCATGAGGCAGAGGTTGCAGTGAGCCGAGGTTGCACCACTGCACTCCAGTCTAGGCCACAGAGTGAGACTCCATCTCAAAAAAAAAAAAAAGAAAAGAAAAAGAAAAAGAAAATCAGGTCGTTATGATGTCATCTTGATTTTAAATACAAAGGCTTGGTCGGTGCACCTGATCAACACTGAACTTTCAGTTCCCTTCTACCACAGCCTCCCATATGTTCTAGAAGTGTCTAAGGGAGACTGTTGTGCAGTCCCTCTCAGAACCTTCCATTCTCCGTCTGGATGTGTCACCTGCCAGGCCTCTGTTGTATGAAAAGAGTTAGCATGGCCTCTTATGTTTTTGAAAAGTGCTTCTAATGCCAAGGTTACTCTATGCTGAAATATGCCTTGAAGCCACTTTCTTACATTACGATCTCAAAGGGACCACTTTAGACTTCCAGCATCTCACCAAGGTTTTTATGTGACCACCATCCAGTTTATGTCATTAGTCTCTCTCTCCTTAGGACTGAGACGTGGGTCCAGGGTGGCTTGCAGGGGAAAGTGGCTTAGTATTGTCCTGCTGGTCTTTGTTGGGAACAGGCCCCCCAAAATCTGGTCATAAACTGGCCCAAAACTGGTCACAAACAGAATCTCTGCAGCACTGTAACATGTTGGTAATGGCCCTAACGCCCACACTGGAAGGTTGTGGGTTTACGGGAATGAGGGCAAGGAAAACTCAGCCTGCCCAGGGCGGAAAACCGCTTAAAGGCATTCTTAAGTCACAAACAATAGCATGAACGATCTGTGCCTTAAGGACATGCTCTTGCTGCAGTTAACTAGCCCAACCTATTCCTTTAATTCGGCCCATCCCTTTGTTTCCCATAAGGGATACTTTTAGTTAATTTAACATCTATAGAAACAATGCTAATGACTGGTTTGCTGTTAATAAATATGTGGGTAAATCTTTGTTCGGGGCTCTCAGCTCTGAAGGCTGTGAGACCCCTGATTTGCCACTTCACAGCTCTGTATTTCTGTGTGTGTGTCTTTAATTCCTCTGGCGCTGCTGGGTTAGGGTCTGCCCGACCCAGTTGGTCTCAGCAGGTGTTGCTCTCTGGGGCATGGGATTCTTATTCCAAGCACCGGTCCAGTCATCTAGCTCACGCTGGAACTCTCATCAGCCCATTGATATCTCGGAGTTTAACACAAGGAAGTATTGCACAAGACAAGCCAGAGACCCATGGACATAATGGCTGCCAAAGTAGAGAAGGGGAGGTGAAAGATTTAGGGGACAGCAGCTGCCCTCACCCTCACTGTCCTCTCTGTTCCTCCAGCAGGAGCTTCTCCTCTTTCCTTGGAAAACAGGCTTTCCTGGGGACCTCCTGCTCCCCTCAGTTATCTAGACTGTACCTCTCTTTTGTTTATACTAATGATAGCATGCTAGGTACAGTGTTCTCCATCTTGCTTTTTTCATTTAATATGTTTTTTTGAGACAGGATCTTGTTCTGTCACCTGGGCTGGGGTGCAACGGCACCAACACAACTCAACTGTAGCCTCGACCTCCCAGGCTCAAGTAATTCTCTTGCCTCAACCTCCTGAGCAGCTGGGGTTATAGGCACGCAATACCATGCCTGGCTATTTTTTTTTTTTTTAATTTTTTGTAGAGATGGGGTCTTGTTATGTTGATGAGGCTGGTCTCAAACTCCTGGGCTTAAGCAATCCATGCGCCTTGGCCTCCCAAAGTACTGGGATTACAGGTGTGAGCCACTACACTCAGCTCAACATTTTTTATATGTACACCTTGTTCATATCCTTTATCTTCGTCTTTTATATCGTTAAGAAAACCCTTTAACACCATTTTCGTGAGGTTTCTGGAGAGTGTAGAAATGAGTATTTTCTATCCACCACCAGGTTTTCTTGGAGTTTACAAGTATATGTTGATATCACCTGAAAATCTAGATAGTTTTGTCTCCTCTTTTCCAATTCTGTACTTCAAAGCTTTAAAAATTTAAAGGCTAGGTGTAGTGGCTCATGCCTGTAATTCCAACACTATGGGAGGATCACTTGAGCCCAGGAGGTAGAGGTTGCACTGAGCCATGATCATGCCACTGCATTCCAGCCTGGGTGACAGAACGACACCTTGTCTCAAAAAGCAAGCAAGCAAACAAACCAACAAAACACACTTATTATGGAAAAGAAGGGGGCAGAAGCCAAACTGGGAAGAGGAAGAAGTTAAACTGTGATGCAGGCCTAACAAAGCCTCAGCCGACACGGCAGGAAGTTTTTGAGTGAGAATTGCCTGTTAAAGTGTCCCATGTTGACCCCAAAGAGGGAGGCTTTTATGCCTCCACCCGCCTCAGTCATTGTACACAGGCTACCATCGGAGGGACTGACCACATTCTCTGCAGCTGGGCAGCAAGTTCTTCCCTGAAGGGAGATCTGGGCCGCACATCTGTATGTCTATCACAACTTATCCATTCCGTCAGGGTGGTGGGGAGGATTTGATATATTGCAGGAGATAAGCAAAGAGGAATTTTTTTTGCAGTTTTGGACATTCACAATGGAGTTTTGTTGCAAATCAATAAGCTCCAAAGCAAGATGTTGTCAAGAGGAAAATCATTTTCTAAATTCCTTTAGTTCTCATTTGACATATGAAGACTCTCAGGTTGGAGCATTTCTTCCACAGTGTGCTTTCAAAACCTAGGCCTAGGCCTGAGGGTATTACGGAGAAGAAAATGAGGGAGAGGTAGCAGAGAATGAACATGGAATACATGGGCCCCAGTCTCTCTGTTCTAGACTGAATCATGAAGAAGCAGAGGTAGTTTGATAATTCAACTGGGCTTCAAGGGCAGGGGGCATTTGTTCTATTCCAAATTTGGGATTCTGGAAGGAGGCCACCATACAGAATGGCCCTGCTTGAATCCAGTTAAGAGTAATGTGCAGGGCCGGGCGCGGTGGCTCAAGCCTGTAATCCCAGCACTTTGGGAGGCCAAGACGGGCGGATCACGAGGTCAGGAGATCGAGACCATCCTGGCTAACACAGTGAAACCCCATCTCTACAAAAAATACAAAAAACTAGCCGGGCGAGGTGGCGGGCGCCTGTAGTCCCAGCTACTCAGGAGGCTGAGGCAGGAGAATGGCGTGAACCCAGGAGGCGGAGCTTGCAGTGAGCTGAGATCCGGCCACTGTGCTCCAGCCTGGGCGACAGAGCAAGACTCCGTCTCAAAAAAAAAAAAATGTGCAGAGTGGCTAAGCAGGGCTACAGCCTCGACTGGACTCCTGCCATGATCCTTGGTAGAGCAAATGCTGAGAGTCAGTAGGTCTGTCCTGGGGCCACAGACGGTGCTTAGTGGACTGATCACATGGATGGGAACAGAGGGGGCAGAACCAGGACTCAGAGGTGTCCACTGGGCAAACGAAAGCCAATGAGAGGCTAAGTCATCAGACCCAGCTCAAACAGATCTCCTCAGTGACAGACGTCAGCAAGTAGGAGCTAGACACGTAAACCCACCTCTGCTTGTTCATCCGGATACCCTCTGAAAACGGGACAAGTACAAAAACCCAAAGATCTGAGTGTTTATTTTTAAAAGACTCTATTAGTCATGCTTTTCCTACATAACGACCTTGAAATAAAAGGACTTACAGTAAGCTTTGATTCTCTACTCATAGGTTACAGGTTCAGCTGCAGCTCTCTGGCTTCAACTAGAATCAGCTAGGCTTGGATCAAGGCTGTGCGCAGGATTCAAGTCCACTCCACAAGTCGCCTCATTCTGGGATCAGCCGTGACTGTGACGTGCTCTTTATATGACAGAGGATGGGATTACAAGATCTAAACCAAACCACAAGGTGGATTTTTAGCCTCGGCTCACATCACATCCGCTAACATTCCACGGGCCGAAGTCAGTCTTAGGGCTAAGTTCAAAGTCAATGGGATGGAAATGAATAATTTATATCAGGGAGGGAGTGAAGAATTGGGAACAATAATCCAATCTACCACAGAGACTAGGCATTATCTAAAGGACTGACCAAAGTATCGTATTAGACTACAGTCATTGGACAGGACTGAAACTTCCTTTTTTTCCCCTGCTACCCAGTAACTGGGGGCTTGTCAAGGGTCATGTTCTCTAGAAGCAGAGCCCAAGATGGGGATTCTTGTGTACATAATTTATGAAGAGTGTGTTCTCAAGAGGAACATGTCAAGAAGTGAGACAAGTATAGAAAATAGGAAGGAAAGGAGCAGGAATGAATCATATATATCAGGGAGGGAGTGAAGAGTATAGTTTCAGCTGGAATCTAGTCTGATCACACAGGAAATTGGAATAAGAACTGTACACTAGAGTTGTCCCACTTGAGTCGAGAGCTGGGCTTTTTGACCTTGTGTTGGTAAGTCGTTGGCTGTCTTCCTCTCCCACAGAACAGGTATAACCTCCCTGACATTTCTTGGTAAGGTGACAGACAGCTGTAGACCAAGAACAGTTCTCTGGAGAAAGGGGAAGCTGTGATTTGAGTGTAACTAAAATTCACCACAGCTGGGTGTTGTCACACTGGCTGGTTAAGGCCATCTGGACAGGATGGCCTTAACATCAACAGACCAGTACCAGTCTGTGGCCTGTTAGGAAACGGCCCACACAGCAGGAGGTGAGTGTCAGGCGAGCCAGCATTACCACCCGAGCTCTACCTCCTGTTGGCGGCATAGATTCTCATAGGAGAGCAAACCCTATTGGGAACCGCGCATGAGAGAGATCCAGGTTGCATGCTCTTTATGAGAATCTGATACCTGATGATCTGTCACTGTCTCCCATCACCCCCAGATGGGATCATCTAGTTGCAGGAAAACAAGCTCAGGCTCCCACTGATTCTACATTATGATGGGTTGTATACTTATTTCATTATATATTGCAATGTAATAATAATAGAAATAAAGTGGCCAATAAATATAATGTCTTTGGATCATCCTAAAACCATCCCCCCACCCTGGTCTGTGGAAAAACTGTCCTCCAGGAAACCAGTCCCTGGTGCCAAAAAGGTTAGGGACCTCTGTGCTATATATATGGCTCGTGAAAGACCAGACCAAAATTAAAGTACACACCCACAGCAAATACTGCTATTTATTTCTTAATATCAATTCTCTCCTACTTTTTTTTTTTAAATTTTTTTTTTGAGAAGGAGTCTTGCTCTGTCACCCAGGCTGGTATGCAGTGGTGCTATCTCCACTCACTACAACCTCCACCTCCCAGGTTCAAGCGATTTTCCTGCCTCAGCCTCCCAAGTAGCTGGAATTACAGGCGCCCACCACCACACCCAGCTAATTTTTGTATTTTTAGTAGAGATGGGGTTTTGCCACGTTGGCCAGGTTGGTCACAAACTCCTCGAGTGATCCGCCCATCTCTGCCTTCCAAAATGCGGAGATTACAGGCACCCGCCACCACACCTGGCTAATTTTTGTATTGTTAGTAGAGATGGGGTTTTGCCATGTTGGCCAGGCTGGTCTCGAACTCCTGACCTCGAGTGATCCACCTGTCTCAGCATCCCAAAGTGCCGGGATTACAGGCTTGAGCCACTGCACCCGGTGAATTCTCTCCTACTTCTTGTACCCAGAATAAAAACGAACAAGATAGTTTAGCTGTCCAGAATCAAAACTACATTTCTCGGACTCCCTTCTAACTAAGCAGGGCCATACATTTAGGTTCTAGATGCCAGATGAAGGCAGACATATCACATGGAAGCTTCCGGGAACCTTCCTTAAGAGACAGCTGGTGTTACTCTTTGCCCTTTCTTTTCCCTTTCCTTCATCCTGCCGGCTTGAATGCATGTGTGATGGCTGGAGCGGGAACAGAACCGTGAGGTGATCTGGAGAGTGAAGGCCAAAAGGGCCACAGTTCAAAGGGGGTCTGGTTCTGAGATCAGTGTGAACCCCAGTCTCCATGCCTTCAACATGGAAAGTTATATCTTCTACCTGTGTCAAATTACTGTTAATTAACTCTCACAAGGTAAAACTTATTCACAGAATAATGTAATCCTAACCAATCCAACATTTAAGACAGATTGTAAATGAGTTTAAGAACCTGCTGCATATATTTTACCAAAACACCCTCTTGCAAAATTGTACCCATTTATACTCCATTTAGCAGATATCAGTGTTCATTTTTCCACATTAGTTATTTTTTTTTTTTTTTTTTTTTTTTTTTTGAGACGGAGTCTCGCTCTGTCGCCCAGGCTGGAGTGCAGTGGCCGGATCTCAGCTCACTGCAAGCTCCGCCTCCCGGGTTCACGCCATTCTCCTGCCTCAGCCTCCCGAGTAGCTGGGACTATAGAGACGGGGTTTCACCGTGTTAGCCAGGATAGTCTCGATCTCCTGACCTCGTGATCCACCCGTCTCGGCCTCCCAAAGTGCTGGGATTACAGGCTTGAGCCACCGAGCCCGGCCCACATTAGTTATTATTATTTTTGGGTTGGGCCAATTTTTTTTTTTTTTGGTGAGATGGAGTCTCACTCTGTTGCCCAGGTTAGAGTGCTATGGCGTGATCTCGGCTCACTGCAACCTCTGCCTCCTGGTTTTAAGCAGTTCTCCTGCCTCAGCCTTCTAAGTAGCTGGGACTACAGGCACGAGTCCCCATGCCCAGGTAATTTTTTTTTTTTTTTTTTTTTTTTTGTATTTTTAGTACAGACAGGATTTCACCTTTTGGCCAGGCTGGTGTTGAACTCCTGACCTCAGGTGATCCACCCGCCTCAGCCAAAATGCTGGGATTAGAGGCGTAAGCCACCGCGCCCAGGCCGGTTGGGTCAACTTAATAAGTAAAAAGGCACTTCACTGCTGTTTCCATTTTCTTTCTCCTGGTGTCTATTCAGGTTGAATGTATTTTCCTGTCTTCCTGAGCCATCTGTATTTCTTCCTCTACAAATCTGTTAGGGAAACAGGAACATAGGGGAGCCAGGGTGACACCGTTTAAAAATCAACTCCATCTTAAAACTAGCAAGGAACGGCTGTAATCCCAGCACTTTGGGAGGCTGAGGCGGGCGGATCACCTGAAGTCAGTTGTTCAACATCAGCCTGGCCGGCATGATGAATCCCCTTCTCTACTAGCCAGATGCGGCGGCGCATGCCCATAATCGCAGTTACTTGTGACCAGCCTGGCTAACATGGCAAAACCCCATCTCTACTGAAAATACAAACATTAGCCGGGTGTGGTGGTAGGTGCCCAGCCGGTGGTCATAAGATGTTTACAGTCGAGGAAACAGCTTAAAAACGCTTTAAAATGGGCTGGGTGCAGTGGCTCACACCTGTAATCCCAGCACTTTGGGAGGCCAGGGTGGGCAGATCACAAGCTCAATAGATCGAGACCATCCTGTGCAACATAGTGAAACACCGTCTCTACTAAAAATACAAAAATTAGCTGGGCGTGGTGGCGTGTGCCTGTAGTCCCAGCTACTCAGGAGGCTGAGGCAGGAGAATCGCTTGAACCCAGGAGGCATAGGGCAGTGAGCTGAGACTGCACTACTGCACTCCAGCCTGCTGACAAAGCGAGACTCCGTCTCAAAAAAGAAAAAAAATGCTTTAAAACTCCTACAACTGCAGAATGTACACATGTCCCAATATCACATAATATATATTTTTAAGGTGATGCACTAAAATGCCAAGGACAGTCTTCTTTAAATCAGCAAAGTACTAAATTTTGTCATGCTGTCAGCCCACCTGCATGTAACCATAATTTAGTTTACCTTTTACATAGACAAGACTCCTATATAAGAAGAGTTTAAAAGAAAGCGCGTTCCTCCTGTTTCCTGAGAATTCCCAGTTCTGTAACAGAGTAGCTTTTAACAAATGATCTTTTCTGACGATCCTCTACAACTCACCCTGAATTCTTTCCTGCGAGAGAGCCAAGAACCCTCTCTTGGGGTCTGAATCAAGACCCTTTTTCTAGCAATAAATCAGCTTTTTGTATCATTTGGCCATTTTTGATGGGGGTATTTATATTTTTGTAGTGATTCAGAAGTACTTCTTTATTTGAAAAGGTTTAAATATGCTGATAAGAAAAAAGGTGAAATAACAAACACTTAGATACTAATCATCCAAATGAACAAATGTTGATATTTTTGTCATATTTGTATCAAACCTGTTTTTAAAGAAATAAAAATTGAGGACAGACATGGTGGCTCACGTCTATAATCCCAGCATGTTGGGAGGCTGATGTGGGAGGACTGCTGGAGCCCAGGAGTTCAAGACCAGCCTGGGCAACATAGCAAGACTCCATCTCTACAAAAATTTAAAAAACTAGCCAGGTGTGGTGGTGCACACATGTAGTCCCAGCTACTTGGAAGGCTGAGGTGAGAGGATTGCTTAAGCCTGGGAGGTTGCAGCTTCAGTGAGCTATGATTATACCACTGCACTCCAGCCTGGGCAACAGAGTAAGACCCTGTCTCTTAAAAAAAATTAATAAATAAAATTTAAATAATAAAAAATTGCAGATGAAGATGTACTTATTGAGTTCACCTTCCCAGTCTGAACAACCACTCATGGTTTTTATACCTTTGGTATGTACATAGTATTGTTTTGGTTATGTTTATTTTAATTTATATTAATGGTGTCATATTATAAATATTCTTTTGTAGCTCATTAAACCCCGTGTTTCTAAGATTCAACCATATTCATTCATTTTAATTGTATAATATTACATTGTATAACTCTTCCGTGTTTGATTTATGTTTCACATTTGAGACCCCCTTGATGGATATTAAATCCCCCCCCCCGCCCAGTTTCACTATTACAAAGAACGTGGATAAACATCTTTGGTTTTACTTCACATGTTCCCATACGCAAGAGCTTCTTTTTTTTTTTTTTTTTGAGACAGCATCTCAATCTGTTGCCCAGGCTAGAGTGCAGTGGCATAATCGCGGATCACTGCAGCTTCAACCTCCTAGGCTCCAACTATCCTCCTGAGCACCTGGGACCACAGGCACATGCCACCACGCCAAGCTAATTTAGTATTTTTTTGCAGAGATAAGGTGTCATGATGTTGCCCAGGCTGGTCTCAGACTCCTGACTTCAAGCAATCTGCCCGCCTTGGCCTCCCAAAAGTGCTGGGGTTACAAGCATGAGCCACCACGCCCAGCCGAGAGTTTCTTTGGAAATGGAATTTCTGGGTTTTAGGGACATATATGCATCTTTTTTATATTTTTTGAGACAGGGTCTTGCTATGTTCCCCAGGCTGCTCTCTAGCAGCTCTCTAACTCTGGGCTCAAGCAATCCTCCTGCCTCATGATCCCAAAATGCTGGGATTACGGGCATGAGCCACCACATCCAGCCAATGTGTCTTCTACTTCAGATATTATAAAATTGCTGTCCAAAGTGGTTATACCAATTTATACTTCCCATAGAAGTGTATGGAAGTTCCCATTCCATATCCTGGCAATATTAAATAATATCAAGCTTCAAATTCTTTTCTCAAATTAATGGGTATAATGGTATCTCTTTTTTTTTTCAGTTTTGTTTTTTGAGACAAAGTCTCACTCTGTCACCCAGGCTGGAGTGCAGTGGCTCAATCTCAGCTCATTGCAACCTCTGCCTCCCGGGTTCAAGCGATTCTCCTGCCTCAGCCTCCCAAGTAGCTGGGATTACAGGCATGCGCCACTACACTCAGCTAATTTTGTATTTTTAGTAGAGACAGGGTTTCACCACGTTGGTCAGGCTGGTCCTGAACTCCTGACCTCGTGATCCGCCCGCCTTAACCTCCCAAAGTGCTGGGATTACAGGCACAAGCCACTGCGCCAGGCCAACATCTCATTGTTTTAACTTTTCTTTTCCCTCATTGTTAATGATATTGAGCATATTTACATACGTTGAGTTTATTCATCTGTGAATTGCCTATTCTAATTCATTTTTTAATGAATTTTATTGTGTATATTTAAGATGTCCAGTGTAATGTTATGAGATACCTGTATATATATATATGATAAAATATTTATCATAGCGAAACAAATTAACATAGCCATCATCTCACATAGTTACCCATTTTTCCCACAGTGGCAAGAGCAACTATACTCTATATATTTAGCAAAAATTCTGATACAATGAACTATTAACTATAGTCCTCAGCTGGGCACAAATGCTCATGCCTGTAAACCTAGCACTTTGGGAGGCCAAGCGGGGAGACTCGCTTAAGCCCAGAATTTCAAGACCAGCCTGGGCAACGTGGTGAAACCCTGTCTCTACTAAAAATACAAAAATTAACTGGGCATAGTGGTGCACACCTGTGGTCCCAGCTACTTGGGAGGCTGAAGCAGGAGGATTGCTTGAACCCTGGAGACAGAGGTTGCAGTGCTGAGATTGCTTCATTGCACTCCAGCGTGCGTGACAGAGCGAGAACTCTGTCTCAAAAAACCCCCAAAACCAAAAAACTATATTCCTTATGGAATCACACATTGGACCTTGAAATTTGTTCATTTTACATATTTGCTACTCTGGATCCTTTGACATCTCTCTCAATTTCTTCCTCATCACCCTATCCCTGGTAGCCACTTTTATTCTCTATCTCTGTATATTTGACTTTTTTTTTTTCTGAGACTGAGTTTCGCTCTTGTCGCCCAGGCTGGAGTGCAATGACGTGATTTCGGCTCACCACAAACTGTGCCTCCCAGGTTCAAGCGATTCTCCTGCCTCAGCCTCCCAGGTAGCTGGGATTACAGGTGCCCGCCACCACACCCAGCTAATTTTTGTATTTTTAGTAGAGAGAGGGTTTCACCATGTTGGCCAGGCTGGTCTCCTGGCAATATTAAATAATATCAAGCTTAAAATTCTTTTTTTGAGACGGAGTCTCGCTCTGTTGCCCAGGCTGGAGTACAGTGGCCGGATCCCAGCTCACTGCAAGCTCCGCCTCCCGGGTTTACGCCATTCTCCTGCCTCAGCCTCCAGAGTAGCTGGAACTACAGGCACCCGCCACCACGCCTGGCTGGTTTTTTTTTTTTTTTTTTTTTTTTTTTTTTTTTTTTTTTTTTTTTTTTTTTTTTTGAGACGGAGTCTCGCTCTGTAGCCCAGGCTGGAGTGCAGTGGCCGGATCTCAGCTCACTGCAAGCTCCGCCTCCCGGGTTCACGCCATTCTCCGGCCTCAGCCTCCCGAGTAGCTGGGACTACAGGCGCTGCCACCTCGCCCGGCTATTTTTTGTATTTCTTAGTAGAGACGGGGTTTCACCGTGTTAGCCAGGATGGTCTCGATCTCCTGACCTCGTGATCCGCCCATCTCGGCCTCCCAAAGTGCTGGGATTACAGGCTTGAGCCACCGCGCCCGGCCAGTTTTTTGTATTTTTTAGTAGAGACGGGGTTTCACCGTGTTAGCCAGGATG
Source organism: Macaca nemestrina (assembly GCF_043159975.1). Lineage (NCBI taxonomy): Eukaryota > Metazoa > Chordata > Mammalia > Primates > Cercopithecidae > Macaca > Macaca nemestrina. The sequence goes on along the minus strand of NC_092139.1, from coordinate 37,111,060 downwards.
GTCTCGATCTCCTGACCTCGTGATCCGCCTGTCTCAGCCTCCCAAAGTGCTGGGATTACAGGTTTGAGCCATGGCGCCCGGCCTCAAGCTTAAAATTCTCTTCTCAAATTAATGGGTATAATGGTGTCTCTTTTTTATTTATTTATTTGTTTTGAGACAAAGTCTTGCTCTGTTGCCCAGGCTGGAGTGCAGTGGCACAATCTCGGCTCACTGTAACCTCCACCTCCTGGGTTCAAGTGATTCTCCTGCCTCAGCCTCCTGAGTAGGTGGGATTACAGGTGCCTGCCACCACGCCCAGCTAGTTTTTTTATTTTTGGTAGAGACGGGGTTTCACCAGGTTGGCCAGGCTGGTCTCGAACTCCTGACCTCAGGTGATCCACCCGCCTCCACGAAGTGCTGGGATTACAGGTGTGAGCTACCGCACCCGGCCTATAGCAAATCTTAATTGCTAATGGCTTTGTAGTAAATCCTGTTATCTGATAGGGCAAGTTCTCTCTCCTTGTTCACCTTTTTCACAAATTACTTTGCTATGAATGACTTTAGGGAGCAGGGATTTTTTTTTTCTTTCTTTCTTTTTTTTGAGACGGGGTTTTGCTCTGTCGCTCGGGCTGGAGTGCAATGGCACGATCTCGGCTCACCGCAACCTCCGCCTTTGGGGTTGAAGCGATTCTGCTGCTTCAGCCTCCCGAGTAACTGGGATTACAGGCATGCGCCACCATGCCCAGCTTATTTTGTATTTTTGGAAGAGACAGGGTTTCTCCGTGTTGGTCAGGCTGGTGTCAAACTCCCGACCTCAGGTGGTCCGCCCACCTCGGCCGCCCAAAGTGCTGGGATTACAGGCGTGAGCCACCATGCCCTGCCAGGGAGCAGTTTTTAAAGTTCCTTTAAAAATATTCTGTTGGGATTTTGTTAGAAATTGCATTTAACTCAGAGTAACTTGGAAAGAATCGACATCGTAATGAGCATTCTAATAACCATGGTGTATATCACTTCTTATTCTATCTGTTTTAGTTCATAGTCCCCCTCCTCCTGCTGCTCCATAGTAGACCTAAGGTAAGGATTTGAGTGCAAGTACCTTGTGTGGGAGGTAATCCCAGGAAAACCAGCAGGAGACTGGGAAAGAGATTTAAGGAGGGGAAAGCAATCGATTGCACATTATCAAGCAAATGGGCAAATGGAGCTTAACCCTGCTGGGAAACCCTTAGAATAGCTACAGAATGTGTGTCTCAGAGTTATCCTACCTGACAAGTGAGAAGCTGGGGTATTTACACAATTTCCTTCAGTCATTGACTGAGAGCTCCTAGAAGGCATTAATTCTCCAGCTCTTCCAGCCTCCTGACCCAGCATGCAAGGAAATGGTAAGTGCCAAGGAGCACTAACAGTGTGTGCTAAGCTACCAAACAGTCTTAAAACATATATATGTAATATATAAATATATATTTATATAAAATAATAAATATATAGTATATATTAATACATAATTATATAAAATGTATTATATGTGAAATATATTTTAGGGAAACAAATTATATAAAAATATATTAATAATGTATTAAAATATATGTTATATATTATAATATATAATGTTATATATATTATAATATATAACATATATTATGTTAATGTAATTAACATGTTACATAATATATGACATGTTATATATAACATATACAATATTATATATGTTTAATATATTATGCATTTTTAATATATAATACATTTTACTATCTATTATATATACATGGAGTACAAGTGCAGCTTTCTTACATGCATATCTTGCATAGCGGTGAAGTCTCGGCTCTTAGTGTACCCATCGTCTGAATAGTGAATATTGTACCCAGTAGGTAATTTTTCAGTCCTCACCCTCCTCCCACCCTCTCACCTTTTGTAGTCTTCAATGTCTATTATCCCATTCTGTGTGTCTGTATGTACACATTGTTTAGTTCCCACCAATAAGTGAGAACATGTGGTATTTGACTTTCTGTTGCTGAGTTATTTCACTTGGGATCATGGCCTCCAGTTCCATCTGTGTTGCTGCAAAAGATTTGACTTCATACTTTTCTGTGGCTAAGTATTACAGTATTCCATGGTATATGCACATACCACATTTTATCCAATTCTCCTTTGATGAACACTTAGGTTGATCCCTGTCTTTGTGATTATTGTGAATATTGCTGTGATAAATATTCCAGTGCAAGTCTCTTTTTAATACAATGATTTCTTTCTCTAAAGAGTCTTTTGGAAATTCAGATATAAGCAACTTTCTCCCCTGCCTAAAATTTTTTGTTGTAGAGAAATCCAAAATTGTTGGCGTGGCCTATGGGTTTCTTCACACTGGCTACGAACTCCTTTCCTGCCTCACCCTGCCACCTCCTTTCCCAGGAAGTTTGCTGTCTAGCCCCACTGAACCACCGTCCCTCTGCTCCCTCAGAGGCAGCCAGATTCTGTCAAACCCTCGCTTCTTTGCATTTGTTGTTTTCTCTGCTTCAAATGCCCTTCCCTTATTTTTCCTCCTAGAAAAACCCTTCTGGGAACCAGAGTGGTTAGGAGCATGGACATTGAAGTTAGAGCTGGAATCGAAACTTAGTTCAAATGCAGCCACCTTTTTGCTTTGCTTAGTGGGAAATGTTAGAGGTAGGCTAGAGGTAAAGCTGGGCAGGCTTGAGAGTTTTTTGAGAGAAATGTTGGAATGCTGGGGAGGAAAAAGAGGTTCAGGAAGGGCTGAGGAGGTTTGCCATCTGAGTTTTGATGTTTCTCTTTATTGTTTCTCCATGGAAATAAATTTATTTATTTATTTATTTATTTATTTATTTATTTATTTATTTAATATTTTGAGACAGCAGGGCCTTGCTCTGTCACCCAGGCTGGAGTGCAGTGGTGCAATCTTGGCTCACTAAGTCTCTGTCTTCCAGGCTTAAGCGATCCTCCAACCTCAGCGTCCCAATTAGCTGGGTCTATAGGCGCACACCACCATGCCTGGCTAATTCTTTTGTATTTGTTGCAGAGATGGAGTTTTTCATGTTGCCCAGGCTGGTCTTGAGCTACTGAGCTCAAGCGATCTACCTGCCTCAGCCTCCAAAAGTGCTGGGATTGCAGGTGTGAGCAATTTAAATTTAAAATATACATTTCAAATTAAAAAAAATTTTTGGCCAGTTGCAGTGGGCTCACACCTGTAATCCCAGCACTTTGGGAGGCCGAGGCAGGCAGATCACCTGAGGTCAGGAGTCTGAGACCAGCCTGGCCAACATGGTGAAACCCTGTCTCTACTAAAAATACAAAAGTTAGCCGGGCGTGGTGGCAGGTGCCTGTAATCCCAGCTATTCAGGAGGCTGAGGCAGGAGAATCGCTTGAACCCAGGAGGCTGAGGTTGCAGCGAGCCGAGATCACGCCATTGCACTCCAGCCTGGGCAACAAGAGTGAAATTCTGTCTCAAAAAACAAAAATTAAAAAAAATTTTTGTAGAAAGGGGGGTCTTAATATGTGGCCCTAGCTGGTCTTCAAGCAGTCCTCCCACCTCAGCCTCCCAAAGTGCTTAGATTACAGAAATGAGTCACTGCACCTAGCCTCTCCATGGAAATTGCCATAAAATGTAAATTATTTGTCAAGGGAAAAAAATCTGCTCTGACAGTTAATGTGGGCAAGTCACGTCACCTTTCTGAGGCTCAGTTTCCTTATTTGTATAGTGGAGATAATACCTCATTCTTACCTTATAGAACTGTTGTATTAATTATCTGTTGCTTAATAACAAATTACCTTCAAATTTAGTGACTTGTTACAACATACGATATTTATTATCTTAATCAAACAGTTTCGTGAGTCAGGAATTCAGGAGCAACTTAGCTAACTGGTTCTAGATCATGGTCTCTCTGCAGCCAAGGTATCCACTGGGGCTGTGATCAACTGCAGCGTTGACTGGAGCAGGAAGATCTGCTCCCAGGATGGTTCAGTCACGTGACTGACAAGTTGATGCTGGTTTTTGGCAGGAGGCCTCAGTTTCTCACCACGTGGGCCTCTCCATAGAGCTGCTTGAGTGTGTCCTCATAAAATGGCAGCTGCTTTGTCTAGAACAGATGATGCAAGGGAAAGCACAAGGAAGTTGCATATGTCTTTTATGACCAAGCCTTGGACGTCACAATGTGTGCCATACTCTACTGGTAACAGGCCAGGCATGATTCAGTGTTGGGAGAGGCTATACAAAGGCATGAACACAGGACTTGAGGATCACTGGAGGCCACCTTGGAGGCTGGCTACACAGAGGATGACATGAAGTGTGCTTAGTGTGGTTTTGAACTATAGCTTTTATTATCACTCAGCTTCTGGACTCCTTTCACAAATGTCATTTCTTCTGAGAAACCCTCTAGATCACCACAGGTAGTTATGAAATAGCCTTGCCAAAAACAATCAAAGTGGAATCTGTACAGGCTTTTGTTATTTTCCAACTTCAAGATCCTGATTTGAGGCATTGAAGGAAGAGGAATTTTTACCTCTGGTAAAGTCTCTTGGCTGGTTCAGGCCTTCCTACCTCTCTCTGTTCCCATATCATTGAACATCAGAGCCAGCCACGCTCTCCTCTAAAATAAATGAAAAGTAATAATAATAAATTAGAATTCATGAAAATTAAAATCTGCTGCACAAAAGACACTTTTAAGAAAATGTAGCTGGGCATGGTGGCTCACGCCTGTAATCCCAGCACTTTGGAAGTCCAAGGTGGATGGATCACATGAGGTCAGGAGTTCCAGACCAGCGTGGCCAACATGGTGAAACCCTGTTTCTACTAAAAATACAAAAAATTAGCTGGGCATCATGGTGCATACCTGTAATCTCAGGTACTTGGGAGGCTGAGGCAGGAGAATCACTTGAACCCGGTAGGCAGAGGTTGCAGTAAGGTGAGATTGTGCCATTGCACTCCAGCCTGGGCAACAAGAGCAAAACTCCATCTCAGACAAAAAAAAAAAAAAAAAGAAAAGAAAATAAAATGTAAATGCAACCAATGAGAGAAAACATTCCCAATGCATATATCCAGGAAAGTCTCAGAAATAACATACTCTAAAATAAAGAACTCCTTTAACTCAGTAATAAAACACAAACAACCCATTTTTTAAATTGTGCAGAGCACTTTAAAAATATTTTATAACAGAAGATATTCAGATGGTAAATAAGAATATGACAAGATGCCCAACATCATCAGTCATTAGGGAAATGCAAATTAAAATCACAATGGGACACAACTGCATACGCAGGAGGATGAGGAAGGTTAAAGACTGACACTACCAAGTGTTGCTAGGGTCTCACTCTGTGACCCAAACTGGAGTGCAGTGGTGCAATCTTGGCTCACTGCAGCCTCTGCCTCTCAGGCTCAAGTGATTCTCCTGCCTCAGCCTCCCAAGTAGCTTGGATTACAGGTGCATGTCACTACCACCCAGCTAATTTTTGTATTTTTAGTAGGGATGGGGTTTCACCATGTTGCCTAGGCTGGTCTTGAACTCCTGACCTCAAATGATCCGCCCGCCTCAGCCTCCCAAAGTGCTGGGATTACAGGCATGAGCCACTGCCCCAGGACCGAATTCTCATACACTTCTGATGGGAGTGTAAAATGGGGCACAACCACTTTGAAAACCTGTTAGATGGTTATCTTATAAAGATAAACATACATGTCCCATATAACCTAGCAATTCTTCTCCTATTTACCCAAGAAGAGTGAAAACATATGGCCACACAAAGACTTATACATACATGTTTTATCGGAGTTTATACACAATATCCTCAAACTGGAAACAAGTCAAATGTTCACCACCTAGTAAGTGGACAGACACATTATGTTACATTTGAGCTATAAAATATTACTCATTATCAATAAAAGTAAACAAATTATTGAGACATATAGCATAATGAATGAATCTCAAAAATCAATATGCTGATTCCATTTACATAAATTTCAAGAGCAGACAAAACTAATCTACAGACATTAAAATCAAATCAAGGGCTGGGTGTGAAGGCTCATGCCTGTAATTCCAGCACTTTGGGAGGCTGAGGTGGTAGGATCATTTGAGCCTAGGAGTTTAACGCCAGCCTGGGAAACACAATGAGACCCCATCTCTACAAAAAAATTTTTTAAAAATTTGCCAGGCATGGTGGCACTCACCTGTGGTCCCAGCTACTTGGGAGGCTGAGGCGAGAGGATCACTTGAGCCTGAGAGTTTGAGGTTATAGTGAGCTATGATTGCGTCACTGCACTCCAGCCTGGGCAGCAGAGCAAGATCCTATCTCAAAACAAACAAACAAACAAAAAAATGAAATCAGTGGTTGCCTGGGGTTAGGTGAGGGATTTGACTGCAAAAGGGTCTTGACTTTCACGTGTGTGTGTGTGTGTGTGTGTGTGTGTGTGTGTTGTTATTTTGTTATTATTTTTCATTGAGAGTCTCCCAGAACTTTCTGTGGTCATGGAATGGCACTGATTTGGGGAGAAAGTGGTAATAGTTTCACAATTGCATACATTTGTCAAAAATTGTCAAATGAAATATACATTTTATTATAAAGATTTTATACCTCTGTAAAAAAAAGATTATTACAGATTTTTTTTTTTTTTAGACGGGTCTGGCTCTGTGGCCCAGGCTGGAGTACAGTGGCACGATCTCGGCTCACTGCAACCTTCGCCTTCTGGATTCAAGCAGTTCTCCTGTCTCAGCCTCCTGAGTAGCTGGGACTACAGGCACACGCTGCCATGCCCAGCTAAATTTTGTATTTTTAGTAGAGATGGGGTTTCACTATGCTGGCCAGGCTGTTCTCTAAATCCTGACCTTGTGGTCCGCCTGCCTTGGCCTCCCAAAGTGCTAGGATTACAGGCATGAGCCACCGTGCCTGGCTTATTACATATTATTTTTAAAAGATCATTGTTAACGATTACATGCAATATCTCAGATCATCCACTAGTAGGGTTACCAGATTTAACAAATAAAAATACAAGGACTCAGTTAAATTAGAATTACACCTAATTGCCTGATATAAAAATTATTGTGTGGGACATTCACTAAAAGTATTTCTTTGCTTATAGAAAATAAATTATAAGTATCTGAATTATATATTTCTCTAATTATATTTTTGACCACTGTAATTAAGATTCTTGATTTTGAAATTTGCCTATAAAATTCCTTGTAGATATAATCTATAGTTATTTTCATTGTAATATAGCTTCAACAACGGTAACATCTAACTTATTTCAGTTGTCCATTGAACATTCATTAGTTAGATAACATGCTCAACATTAGCAATATGAGGCTGCATACTGAATGATACGGTTTGGATCTGTGTTCCCACCAAATCTGAAGTCAAACTGTAATCCCCAGTGTTGGAGATGGAGCCTGGTGGGAGGTGATTGGATCGTGGTGGTGGTTTAGCCCCTTGGTGCTGTACTCATGATAGTGATTGTGTACTCTCAGGATTTAGTTGTTTAAAAATGTGTAACATCTCCCCTCTTTCTCTCTTGCTCCTGCTCTAGCCATGCAAGATGTGCCTGCTTCTCCTTCACCTTCTGCCATGATTATAAGTCTCCTGAGGCCTCCCCAGAAACGGAAGCCACTATGCTTCCTGTAGAGCCTGCAGAACTGTGAGCCAATTAAACTTCTTTTTAAAATAAATTACCCAGTCTCAGGTATTTCTTTATAGCAGTGTGAGAAGAAACATTCGGAAAATTGGTTCCAAGGAGCGGGTCACTGCTGTAAAGATACCTGAATATGTGGAAGCAGCTTTGGAATTAGGTAATCAACAGAAGTTGGAAGAGTATGAAGGGCTCAGAAGAAGACAGGAAGATGAAGGAAAGTTTGGAATTTCCTAAACACTTGTGAAATTGTTGTGACCAAAATACTAATGTGATACAGACAATGAAGCCTAGGCTGAAGAGGTCTCAGATGGAGATGACGAATTTATTGGGAACTGGAGCAAAGATCACTTTTATTATGTGTTAGCAAAGAGGTTGGATGCATTGTGCCCCTACCCTAGGGATCTGTGGAACTTTGAACTTGAAAGTGATGATTTAGTGCATCTGATAGAAGAAATTTCTAAGCAGTAAAGCATCCAAAATGTGGCCCACCTGCTTTTAACAACCTATGCTCATATGTATGAGCAAAGAAATGACTTGAAACTTGAGCTTATATTTAAAAGGGAAACAGAATATAAAAGTTTGGAAAATGTGCAGCCCATTTTCAGGGGAGGAATTCAAGCAGGCTGCATAAATTTGCATAAGAAAACAGAAGCCAGGCAGGTTGTGGTGGCTCATGCCCATAATCCTAGCACTTTGGGAGGCCAAGGTGGGTAAATCATTTGAGGTAAGAAGTTCAAGGCCAACCTGGCCAACATGGCAAAACCCTGTCTCTACTAAAAACACCAAAATTAGCTGGGCATGGTGGTAGGCACCTGTAGTCCCAGCCACTCAGGAGGCTGAGGCAGGAAAACTGAAAGAAGCCAAGTGCTAATATCCAAGACAATGGGAAAGAGGCCTCACAGGCATTTCAGAGACCTTCTTGGCAGCCCCTCCCATCATAGGCCCAGAGGCCAAGTACTGAAGAATGTTTTTTTTGGGGGCCAGGCCCAGGGTCCCACTGCCCTGTGCAGCCTTAGGACACTGTTCCCTGCATCCCAGTCACTCCAGCTTTAGTCACAGCTAAAAGGGGCCCAGGTACAGCTCAGGCTGCTGCTTCAGAGGGTGTAAGCCATAAGCCTTCGTGGCTTCTATGTAGTGTTAGCCCTACAGGTGCAGAGAGTGCAAGAGTTGAGGCTTGAGAGCCTCTGCCTAGATTTCAGAGGATATATGGAAAAACCTGGATGTCTAGGCAGAGGCATACTGCAGGGGTGGAGCCCTCATGGAGAACCTCTACTAGGGCAGTGTGAAGGGGAAATGTGGGGTTGGAGCCCCCACACGGAGTACCCACTGGAGCACTGCCTAGTGGAGCTGTGAGAAGAAAGTCACTGTCTTCCAGCTCCACTAGGCAGTAGAATGTTAGATCCACTGATAGCTTGCACCCTGCACCTGGAAAAGCCAGAGGCACTCAACAGAAGCCCATATGAGCAGCCTCAGGGGCTACACCCTGCAAATCCACAGGGGTGGGGCTGCCCAAGGCTTTGGGAGCCCACCTCTCATACCAGTGTGCCCTAGATGTGGGACATGGGGTCAAAGGAGATTATTTTGGAGCTTTAAGATTTAATGACTACGCTTCTGGATTTCAGACTTGCATGGGGCCTGTGGCCCCTTTTTTTTGTCCAAGTTCTCCTTTTTGGAAGGCAGTATTTACCCAATGCCTGTACCCCCACAGTATCTTGGAAGTAACTAACTTGTTTTTGATTTTACAGGTTCATAGGTGGAAGGGACTAGCCTTGTCTCAGATGACACTTTGGACAGTGAACTTTTGAGTTAATGATGGAATGAGTTAAGACTTTAGGGGACTGTTGGGAAGGGATGATTATATTTTGAAATGTGAGAAGGACATGAGCTTTGGGGGGGTTGGGGAAAAATGATGTGGTTTGGATCTGTGTCCCCACCAAATCTCATGTCAAATTGTGATCCCCAGTGTTGGAGGTCGGGCCTGGTGGGACGTGATTGGATTGTGGGGATGGTTTCTCATGAATGGTTTAGCACCAAGTCCTTGGTGCTATACTTGTAATAGTGAGTGCTCATGAGGTTTGGTTGTTTAAAAGTATGTAGCACCTTCCCCTCTCTCTCTTGCTCCTCCTCTAGCCATGTAAGATGTGCCTGCTTCTCCTTTGTCTTCTGCCATGATTGTAAGTTTCCTGAGGTCTCCACAGAATCAGAAGCCACTGCTTCCTGTACAGCCTGCAGAACCATGAGCCAATTAAGCCTCTTTTCTTTATAAATTACCCAGTCATTCCTGTATAGCCTGCAGAACCATGAGCCAATTAAGTCTCTCTCTCTTTTTTGTTTTAATAAATTACCCAGTCTTTCCTGAAGTGGCAGGTCCATAAAATACAGAAAATAAAAAATACCCAGTCTGACGTATTTTTTTATAGCAGTGCAAGAATGGACTAATACACAGAACATATTCTAAGATAAAGTTAACAACCCTGAAAATTGCTCTTCCAATTTGGTTCATTAAAGCAAATACCATCTTTCATGGCACAACTTGATTTTCTATTCTTCAGGATTGTTTCATCTCTTGATCAATAACTTAAAAATGCTGTCCCCCAACAAAAAAGAACATTATCATTTTCTATTCCTTTCTTCTTCAACACTAAATATGAGGATTCCGCTTGTTCCCATGCTAGAAGAGTATTCAGTAATATCTATATAAGAGAATAAAATTCTTGGGTGGGCACGGTGGCTCATGCCTGTAATCCTAGCACTTTGAGGCCAAGGCAGATGGATTGCTTGAGGCCAGGAGTTTGAGATCAGCCTGGTCAACATGGTGAAACCCCGTCTCTACTAAAATTACAAAACCTTAGCCAGGCATGAAAAAGCACGCCTGTAATCCCAGCTATGTCAGGAAGCTGAAGCACAAGAATTGCTCGAATCCAGGAGGTGGAGGTTGCAATGAGCTGAGATCATGGACTCCACCGTACTCCAGCCTGGGCAGCAGTGAGTCTTTGTCAAAAAAAAAAAAAAAAAAAAGAAAATTCTTGATGGGTTGAAATCCATTTCAAAAGGTAATCATGATAAGTGCTGTAATAATTATTCACTTCAAGTCAGACTTTTTCTTGTTCATAAGTAATGTTGTCCCTTTTAAGAACAGCCTTGACACTTAAAGGGTTACATTTTTCTTCATCAATTATTCACTTAACGCATTCAAGAGTTCCCTTAAGCATTGGAGTATTTCAATAACACTGTTTGCTCTTTTTTCATTTGCATAACCCTATTACTAAAAAGCTTTCCCTCAATGGGTTACTTTAAAAGTCAATAGGATATTTGGGGATCTTTTCTTTTTCTCTTTTTTTTTTTTTAACAAAGAGAGATGAGGTCTTGCTCTGTTACCCAGGCTAGAGTACATAGGTCACAGCTCACTGCAACCTTGAACTCCTGGGCTCAGGCTATCTCCCCATCTCAGCCTCCTGAGTAGATGGGACAACAGGCATGTGCCACCATGCCCGGTTAATTTTTAAAATTTTCAAATAGAAATGGAGTCTCACTATGTTACCCAGACTAGTCTGGAACTCCTGCCTCAAGGGATCCTCCCGCTGTGGCCTCCCCAGTAGCTGGTATTATAGGCGTGCCACCGTGCCTAACCCGAGAGCTTTTTCTTTAAAATTAAAATATATTTTCAGTACTTCAAATAAACTGAGGAGTCTCTCAAATCCATATGTTAAAGAATGCTGGCTATGTGCGGTGGCTCACGCCTGTAATCCCAGCATGTTGGGAGGCCAAGGCAGGTGGATCACCTGAGGTCAGGAGTTCGAGACCAGGCTGACCAACATAATGAAACCCCATGTCTACTAAAAATACAAAATTAGCCAGGCATGGTGGTGCATGCCTGTGATCTCAGCAACTCAGGAGGCTGAGGCAGGAGAATGGCTTGAACCCAAGAGGTGGAGGTTGCAGTGAGCTGAGATTGTGCCACTGCACTCCAGCCTGGGCAACAAGAGCGAAAGTTCATTTCAAAAATAAAAATAAAAAAAGAGAGAGAGCGAGCTAGCAGGTTTTTGAATGCAAGAGAATTGAGGAATACTAAATGCCAACAAAATTACATAAATATCTTAATTGTTCAGTTCAAATATTATAAATGCTGACATAAGAACAATTTCAGGACAGTTGCTTCAAAGGCAATGGAAAGGACATCATATGCTGTTTGAGCAACATTATGCAGAATATGAGCAGGACAGTCAATAGCTTCCATAGAATCAGTCAAGCTTTACTTCAATTTTGAATAAACATTGTGCAAACATCTACCAATATTTTATTTGTATTATTTCCATCAAAAGCTCTACAGTTTTTAATAACTCCTAATTCATTAGGAGAATCTCTGCAACAATTTGCTCATTTCTGAATCTCATCTGGAAGGGATTCTATACAAAATAGCCCCACAAGCAAGCCTTTTTCACAAGAAAACGATTGCATAAGCAAAGGAAAAGCTTTTCTTCACTGTGGTTACTCATATCCATGGTTATGCTATAAAACAGTGAGGCATTTAGAGCTTTGATAATCACTGCAACAGTAGTAAGTGGAGTCATTACATCTCAAATTATTGCAGTAGATTTTGTCCCGGCATTTGAAAATTTGCTTGCAATATTGGCATTAGAAAATACTACTGGTAGCAGTATGTTGAGCTGAATGATGACAACAGACAGTGTGGGAGGCCATTACAACTTTGCTGTGATTATTTTATCTTCTCAATCTGAATTTGTCTTTAAAATTTGTCATTTTATCCATTCCTTTGGTACAAAAATCACGTATCTTTTATGCTGAGCCGTTAGTATGTGCTGATTTATATCTGACTTTCCACCATTTTCAATATTGAATAAACACTTACATATCACACAAAGAGCTGCAAATGGATTTTCCCTCCTTTAATAAATATACATTCTTCAGAAAATTTGTCATAAAATTCACTCTTGCAATTTGGCATTTGTGGATTCAAATATACACAAATAAAAAAATGGGTAACACAATTGATTTTCAACAAGGGTACCAAGACAATTCAATGCGAAAAAAATAGTATGTTTAACAAATGGTGCTGAGACAAGTGAATAGCCACATGGAAAAGAATGAAGTTGGATCCCTGCCTCACCTCATATAGAAAAATTAATTTGAAATTAATCAAAGACCTAAAATGTAAGAGCCAAAATTATTAAACTCTTATAAGAAAATGTAAGAGTAAGTCTTCATGACTTTGGATTAGGCAATAGTTTCCTAGTTATGACATGTAGAGCACAAACAACAAAATAAAAAAATTGACAAACTGGATATCATTAAAATTTTAAAGTTTTGTGTTTCAAACAACAATATCAAGAATGTGAAAAGACAACCCACAGAATGGGATAAAATTTTTGCAAATCATATTTCTGATAAGGTACTTGTATCTAGACTACATAAAGAGCTACCACAACTTAATAAAGGGATAAGTAACCAAGTAAAAATGGTCAAAAATTTCGAGCAGACATTCCTCCAAAGAAGAGGTACATGCCAGGTACAGCGGCTCACGCCTGTAATCCCAGCACTTTGGGAGGCTGAGGCGGGTGGATCACCTGAGGTCGGGAGTTTGAGATTGGCCTGACCAACATGGGAAAACCCCGTCTCTACTGAAAATACAAAATTAGCTGGGCGTGGTGGCTCATGCCTGTAATCTCAGCTACTGGGGAGGCTGAGGCAGGATAATCACTTGAACCCAGGAGGCAAAGGTTGCGGTGAGCTGAGATCACGCCATTGCACTCCACCCTGGGCAACAAGAGTGAAACTTCCTCTCAAAAACAAAAAAGAAGAAGAAGAAGAAGAGGTACAAATGGCTAATAAGCACACGAAGAGATGGTTGACATCATTAGCTATCAGGCAATGTAAACCAAAACCACAATGAGATACCACTTCATAACCTCTAAAATGGCTATAATAAAAAAGATAATGAGTATTAGGGAAGATAATGGAAAAATTGGAACTGACATATCATGCTGGTGAGAATATAAATGATGCAGCCACTTTGGAAAACAGGTTGACAGTTCCTCAAAAGGTTAAACATAGAGTTATCATGTGATCCAGAAACTCACTCTTAGATCTCCAAGGAAACAAACTGTATGTCCACACAAAAACTTGTACACAAATGTTAATATAGCATTAGCTACAAAACACAGCAAAAAAGTGGAAACAATCTGACTGTTCATTAACAGATAAATGAATAAGCAAGATGTGGTATATCCATTCAATGGAATAATATTCAACCATGAAAAGGAACAAAATTCTGATACATGCTGCAACATGGATGAACCTTATAAACATTATGCTAAATGGAAGAAGGCAGTCATGAAAAACCATATATTGAATGACTCTGATAACATGAAATGTCCAGAATAGGCAAATTAAAAGGTTAGTGGTTTTCTAGGGCTAGGGTGGTTGGGGAGAAATGGGGAATGACTGCTAACAGGTACAGGATTTTCCTGTTGGATTGACAAAAATGTTCTAAAATTGATTGTGGTGGTGGTTGCACAAATCTGTGCCTATACTCATTTTTTTTTTGAGACAGGGTCTCACTCTGTCCTCCATGTTGGAGTGCAGTGGCCTGATCTCAACTCACTGCATCCTAGACCTCCCAGGCTCAATCGATCCTCCCAACTCAGTCTCCTGAGTAGTTGGGTCTACAGACACATGCCACTATGCCTGGCCAATTTGTGTGTGTGCGCATATATGAAATATATTTTGTACATATATTATATAAATATAATATATATTATAAATAAACAAATATATATATATAAATATATATACACAAATACATATATATAGAGAGATGAGGTTTTGCCATGTTGCCCAGGCTGGTCTCAAACTCTTGGGCTCAAGAAATCCACTCATCTTAGCCTCCCAAAGTGCTGGGACTGCAGGCGTGCATCACCACGTCCAGCACCGTTGAATTGTTTTTAGAGCTGATTTTCAGAGCTTTTGCACCGATGGGAAGTTATCTCTAAATAATGGTCGTTACTTGTTCATGACTCTGGACTTGAGCTAAAAAACTGATCACTGCAAGCATAGAAAGAATTGAGAGAATTGTATTTGATAAATCTCATGATGGTGTCATTGCATCTGTCATAAGTCCAAACTCATACCAAATGGTAACTGGGAATTGAATCTTGAGCTGTGAACTTTGAACTCGGACAAAACAATAAATTGAACTCAATAGCTGATGTTTAAAAAAGTGAATTTCTTCTCTGCTTGCAAGAGACAGCTGTACTTGTAAGGTACAGCCTCTCTGAACAAAGCCAGAGCTAATCTTATAAAAGGTTTTGAAGGCCGGGCGCGGTTCACGCCTGTAATCCCAGCACTTTGGCAGGCCAAGGCTGGCGAATCACTTGAGGCCAGGAGTTCAAGACCAGCCCGGCCAACACGGCGAAACCCTGTCTCCACTAAAAATACAAAAAATTAGCCAGGCGTGGTGGCACAGGCCTGTAATCCCAGCTACCTGGGAAGCTGAGGCACAAGAATCGCTTGAACCAGGAGGCAGAGGTTGCAGTGAGCGGAGATCGTGCCACTGCACTCCAGCCTGAGCAACAGAGCAAGACTCTGTCTCAAAAAAAAAAAAAAAAAGAAAAAATAAAGAGAAAAAAAAAAGGAGCTTTAAAAAAGGCCAGGCGCGGGGTGGCTCAGGCCTGTAATCCTAGCACTTTGAGAGGCCAAGGCAGGCGGATCACCTGAGGTCAAGAGTTGAGACCAGCCTGGCCAACATGGCAAAACCCCGTCTCTACTAAAAATACAAAAATGAGCCGGGCGTGGTGGCGGGAGCCTATAGTCCCAGCTACTCGGTGGGCTGAGGTAGGAGAATCGCTTGAACCCGGGACACAGAGGTTGCAGTGAGCCGAGATCGCACCACTGCACTCCAGCCTGGGCGACAGAATGAGACTCAGTCTGGGAAAGAAAAGAAAATGGTTTTGGAAACATTCGCCTTCAGGGATTGGCTGTCTTTCCCAAGCAGAAGTGTGGAGCGAGTGACTGACTCGGCTGTGTGTGTGGATACTGGAGTGCGGCAGTTGAATACCCACTGACTTTCCGAAGCCTGGTCGCTGGTATCAGGCACTTGTTGATTGGCTATTGTCGCAGGCCTAGAGCAGTCACTGATTGGCTGACTTTCAGAAGCGTGAGGTAGTCATTGATTTACTAAGAAGCATAGTTACCGGAGTGAGGCTATCGCTGATTGGCTGATTTTCAGAGCTGTTGCACCGACGAGAAGTGATCTCTAAATAATAGTGGTTATTTCTTCACGGCTCCGGACTTGAGCTAAAAAAGTATTTTGCTTTCTTGAATATGAAAGACAAGCACTTTAAATTCCTACTCCCTTCTGGTCTTCCCTCAGACAAACCTGAAGGAGACACCATAGGGATTGTCCACATCTTCATTAGTGAAGGAAGGATTTTCAGCCAGTGTTGTAATTTAAGTCATCTAGCACCAATTACTGTGGGAGAAAAATAGTTCCAATTATTGCAATTTATTGTAAAAAGATTAATATAGGACATTTAAGGCATTCCGACAAGGTCAACAAAGGACGCGGGACAATAGTCATTAAATACGTCCTGTATATACAGGACGCCTGGCAACTATCAGTGAAGTATTTCCCAAGTTTCTTGTACATGTCCCTGCAGAAACCGGTAGAGCCAGGATCTTAACAGTAAAGGTTATAGGGGTCTTCTGGGATCCTGTGAGCCTCTAACGCTCATGCTCTGCGCAGGGCTGGGTGCGCACTGCTATGCTAACCCGAGGCCGGCTAGGAATCTACCGGACGTCTGAAGGGTGGGTGCAGAATTGATGAGCAGGAGGCGGGAAGACACCCGTTCCGGAGAGTAGGGAAGCGAGCCGGGTGCGGAGGAGGAGCGCTGGACCCCGGAGCCGGAGCGGAAGACTTCGCTGGAGGCTGGGGCTGGCCCGGCGGGGCGAGGCGGGGCGAGGCGGGGCGGGGCGGGCAGAGCCGGAGGGGCGGGGCCAGGCTGGGAGAGGCTCCGCCCCCGGGCGCGTCAGTGTGCGTGGCCGGGGGGCGCCGCGCAGAGCCCCGCTTTATGATGTCGGGCTTGAGGACGAAGCAGGGCGGCGCTGTGGCAACCCTCACCCTGCGGACACGCGCTCCCAACATCCGGCCCGGCGGCGTTGCCGCTTAAGAAGTGGGGTCCCTGTGGCAGTGCGCCGACCCCCAACTCCAGCCGCTCCCGACGCCCCCATCCACTCTTGGTGCGCGCGCGCCCCTCCCCGCCCCCGCCCCCGCCCCCGCCCCCGCCGGGCCCCGCGCGCAGCGCCCCCTCCCACCCGGCACGCCCTGCCGCCCCGCCCGGCCGCAGCCAGCCTGGAGCCGCCCCGCGGGCCACGGAGACCCTCGCAGCGGCACCGTCCTCCTCCGCCGCCCGCCGCCCGCAGCCCGCCGCCATGGACGTGTACCCCCCGCGCCGGCTGGGGCTGCCCCGCGCTCGGTCCCCTGGCGGCTCCAGCCGCGGGTCACCGTCCGTCAGGTACGCGGGGCAGAGGCAGCCGAGGGTCAGCCGGGCGGGGGATGCGGGCTGTCGGGGTCCAGCGACGCCTCTCGCCGCAGGGCGTGGTACGACATGGCTTCCTCGGGATGGTTCTTTCCTGAACAGCTCAGGGAGAAATGTTTTCCCAGGAACGGCGCCCTCTGTAGAGGCCCCACAATGGCTCCCCTTTGGACAACCCTGCGACGGTTTCCCCACAATGGCTCCCAGACAGACAACCCTGCAACGGTTTCCCCACAATGGCTCCCCTACAGACACCCCTGCAACGGTTTCCCCACAGTGGCTCCCCTATAGACAACCCTGCAACGGTTTCCTCACAATGGCTCCCCTATAGACAACCCTGCAACGGTTTCCTCACAATGGCTCCCCTATAGACAACCCTGCAACGGTTTCCCCACAATGGCTCCCAGACAACCCTGCAACGGTTTCCCCACGGTGGCTCCCCTATAGACAACCCTGCAACGGTTTCCCCACAATGGCTCCCCTATGGACAACAGTTCTCTGTGAAGACCGTGTTATGACGTCCTCACCCCCATAGAACGTTTCTCCCAGGAAAGATTCTTCTACACAGAACCCCACAGAGGCTTCCCTATAAATGACTCACTCGCCTTCCCCATGGAATGTTTCCCCCAGAAACTGCTACCTCTAGAGAACTCACACCTCCACACACACAGTAGCTCCCTTGTGTAGAATCCCCAAGTGGATTACCTAGAAAGCCCCCTGTCGTGGGTCTCTAGAGCCTTTGCCCTTGACAACGGCTTCCTTAGAGTGTCCCCCGCCCCCTACGTACATAATGACAGCATCTCCCCTATTACGCGTATCCCCAGCTCCCCCTGCCTCAGCCTGCATCGCGACGCCCCCTCACTCCACAATAGGGAGCTCAGGTTGGGAGGAAGTAGAGGTATTAGGGACGCAGGAGGAAAAGCTGGGTAAATAGGGGAAAGAGGCTTAGAGCCCCCGAAAGCGGCGGGCGCCGGGCCCCTTACCGTAGAGACACAGTCCCAGGCTACCTCGCTATGGGGAGGGGTGATCGTGGGGAGGGCTCCCCGCCCCCTTTAGATATAGGAAGATCCGTTTCCGATTTCTGTGCCCTATGCCTTTGGTGCTGACCTTGTTAGTCAGGGCATTGTTTGTGATGGAGCTGTTGTGGGGCGCCGGCGCAGTGTGGAGGTTGGAATGATGGAGGGGTTGCAGCAGAGACCTTTGAGAGGGAGAGGGAGAGAGAGAATGCGAGCCATGAGCTTTGGTACCTCTAAACTGTCATTAAAACAGGAGAGGGTTTTGTTGTTGTTTGCTTTTTCTTATTCTGGCCACATAGCAAAGCAAATGTTGTATTGTTCCCTTGAAAGGAGGTTGCCAGTCTACCTGTTAGAACAGCTTTTCTTATATTCTTGTTATGGTACTTAAGGCATATGTTTTAACTTTGCTTGCTGATCTGTTTTTTGGGGTTGTTTGCTTTAACTAGACCAAATTATTGCAGAACAAGAAACTGATTCTTAGAAACCTGTTTCTTTTTTACTTCCCTGCATTCCTTTCCACATCCCAGAGTCCAATATATGTTTGTTGAACAAATAAAGGATAGGGAAGATGGGAGGTAGATACCAATGAAACATTGCATTTAGGAGTCCTAAATTGCTTCGAAATCTGTCAAGTGACATTTTTGAACTCCTGCTCTGCCCTTCAATGTAATTCCTTGTGGGCTTTACAGTTCCAAGTTTAACTGCTTGTGGTAACCATCTCCAATCCTTTGCAACATTTCTGCCAGTTTCATTGTCTGAAGCAAAGTATTTGAATTTGTATAGACATTGCATAGGATACTTTAGAACAGCCATCCGTTAAATCTAGGCTCTATGTAGACTTGAGGTTTATCCCAGATAGTCTTGCGCTTAGGAGTTTGGATTTGAGTCTATTGAGACCTTTAGGGGGAAAAAAATCATCTCTACCTTAGAATCCGTCTCTTAACTGCTGCCTTTCTTGTTTTTAGTAGCATGACCATGTGCTTTTTATTTATTCTTTTAAAGTAGTGATTCCATGTTAACAGAAGTATGCTGGCTCACTTTACTGATCATACCCGCACTCCAAATCCTCTATCAAGTGGTTTGAATGAAACTTGTTTGATTTCAGACAAGGAATAGTGCAAGGAACCGCAAGGCCTAGCTGCCCAATACCTTTGGTGAAAGAAATTTGCTGAAGGCTTCCCTCCTTTCCCCACTTCTACATGATTGAACGTGCTTTTCTTGCCCATTCAAGCCTTTCCCTTACTCTTGACATTGAATGTTTCTAGCACTTTCCTGTCACCCATATATGGCTTGGCTGCTGACTGCTGAGTGATGAAAGGGGCAAACCTAACTGGTGAAGTGACATTCCTAAGACCCATAGATAGTTCTGCAAGTGTATGGTTCTAGCACAGTAGTTCATTTTCACAGATGGAGAATGGAGATCAAGAATTAAAATGTTGTTGCTCAGAATTAGAGGCTTCTCTTTAAGTATGTGATAGTCATCAGTGTTACCAGGTATTTTTGGTTTCTGTCTCTTGAGCATGTAGTAGAATTGTACTTGCTTGCTTCTTTGAAGTTAGGTATGGCCTTGAGAGTTGCTTTTGGTCAGTGAAATGCGTGGGAATACTGTGTAGCCTTTCATGGTACAAGCTTCTGTTGTGTAGTTTTCCATTCTCTTTCCTTCTGTCATGGTAGCTGTTGGGGCTGCAAATGGCAGCCACCCATCAGTTGAGGCCCCAGAGTGAGCTTCCAGGTGACCTGTGCTTGACAGGTAGGTTGAGCAAGAAGTGAAACACCACTGGGATTTTGGAATTATTACCAAGGTATAAACTAACCTATCTGGACCAATGCTAAGGAACCAGTGGAAATCTAGCTGAAATATACTTTCCTACTTCAAAATGTTTTTCTGTAGAGGGATCTGTTCCTGCTTGGGACTTCTTTAATAGCTTAAATTTCACTGTTTCTTTATATAAATAATGCAACAAGTACTGTGTTAGGTGCTGTAGATTCAGATAAATACGGCAGTCCCCTGCCCTCAAATAACTCTTGTAAATGGGAAGAGACAATAACAGTAAAAATCATAATATAGAATGGTGAGATATAAGTACTGAGGAAGAAATAGGGCCGAAGGAACAATAACACAAGAAGGCCTAGTCGGTTTTTGCCTCAGCTGTTGAAAGAATGGAGTTGCCATTTATTAGTATTAAGAACACTAGAAGAAGAAAAGACAGCGTAGCAGTGTCTTCCAAGTTCTGAGAGAAAATGGTTTCCTACCTCCGAGGTGGGAGAATAATCGGAAATAGACATCGAAAGCTGAATGAGATTGTTGATAGTGTGATGAGAGCTAATAATCAGGCTGGGCACGGTGGCTCACACCTGTAATCCCAGCACTTTGAGAGGCCCAGGCGGATGGATCACCTGAGGTCAGTAGTTTGAGTGTGGTGGCGGGCGCCTGTAGTCCCAGCTACTCAGGAGGCTGAGACAGGAGAATGGCGTGGACCTGGGAGGCAGAGGTTGCAGTGAGCTGAGAACGCGCCGCTGCACTCCAGCCTGGGCGACAGAACGAGACTCCTTCTCAAAAAAAAAAAAATTAACTAGGCATGATAGTGGGCACCTGTAATCCCAGCTACTTGGGAGGCTGAGGCAGGAGAATCACCTGAACCCAGGAGGCGGAGGTTGCGGGGAGCCAAGATCGTGCCATTGCACTCCAGTCTGGGCAACAAGAGTGAAACTCCATGTCAAAAAAAAAAAAGGACTAATAATCGACAATTAGATTCCATAATGTGGAGGTCACTAGTGACCTTGACAAGAACAGTTTTGGTGCAGTGGGTTCAAGAGAAAATGAAGCCGGTCACCTGTAAGTCGGCTACTTGGAAGACTGAGGTGGGAGGATCCCTTGAGTCCAGGAATTCAAGTCCAGTCTGGGCAACATAGCAAGACCCCTGTCTCTCAAAAAATAAATTGATTAATTTACAAAGGAGAAAATGAGAGGAGAATTGAAGACACTGAATATAGACAGTCATAGTGATATTCTTTTGAGGATGGTTATAAGGAGAGCAGAGTAATGGGGCTGTAGTTGGAAGATCATGAGGTTTGAGTTCTTTTTGTTTTTAGATGGGCAGACATTATAGTATGTTTGTAAATTGATGGGCTGATGCAGTAGGGAGGGACAATTGATGACTAAAGAGAAGAGACACTTGCAAGGGTGAAGTCCTTGAGTAGGTAAGGTGGAATGGGATCTAGTATGTAAATGGGGATGTTGGTCTCAAGTTAGATAGGAGCAATGCAGACACAATTCATTGGTGGCAGATTATGTGAACCCAAATGCTGGTTGGTGAGAGAAAGTGGAAGTTCTCTTCTGATTACTTCTGTGTTCTCAGGTAAATAAGAAGGAAGGTCTTCAGCTAAAAATGAAGAGAGGTGTCGGATTCATCCAAGAGAATGGGGAAGAATGAGTTGAAAATAAGGAAAAGTTTTAGAATTTCCAGGCAGCACCTAATGCCCATTTGATGTCTGTAGTTATAAACCTAGGTGAGACCCTAGTTAGCATAGTTGTATGCTTTTCCTGCAGCTGCGTTGAGCTGCTTGGATGTGGGCAATGTGGAAGGGAATAGCTGAAGTAGGGTAAAGGACACCACCATTGGAAGTGGAGGAATCAAGGCACTGAGAGGTAAAGATCGTGGTGAATATTGAGATTATCATGAATTAACAGAATGACCTAGGGATCTGTAGATGTCGGTAACAGGGAGAGATAGCAAGTAGTTATTGTTTGAAGACATGAAGAAATGATAAAAAAAAAAAATACATTTCTTAGAACCAAAGGACATACATTTCCAGATTGAAAGGACTTGCCAAGAATCTAGCACAATAAATTTTAAAATATCCATGCCAATACCACATAATCTCACTCATATGTGGGTAGAATCTAAAAAAGTTGATCTTGGCCCTGGTGGGAGGATTGCTTGAGCCCATGAGTTTGAGACCAGTCTGGGTAACATGGCGAGACCCCATCTTTACAAAATTAAAAAAAAAAAAAATTAGCCAGGCTTGGTGGCATGCGCCTGTGATTCCAACTACTCAGGAGGCTGAGATGGGAGGATCTTTTGAGCCTAAGAGGTCAAGGCTACAGTGAGCTGTGTTCATGCCACTGCACTCCAGCCTGGGGAACAGAGCGAGGTCCTGGATCAAGAAAAAAAAAAAAAAGTTGATCTTATACAAGTAGAGAGTAGAATAGTGATAGTTAGGGTATAGCGGGGATGGGGAGATGCTGTTTGAAGGATACATAATTACAGTTGGGTAGAGGAATAAGTTTAAGAGATCGGTTATACAACATGGTAACTGTAGTTAATGATGATATATTCTTGAAAAATGCAAACAGAGTGGATATTAAGTGTACTCATCACAAAAACAACTATGTGAGGTGATACATTTGTTAATTAGCTAGATTTAACTTTTCCGCAATGTATATATACTTCAAAACATCAGATACACATATACATACCTACAGTTTTACCTGTCAGTTTAAAATAAAGATACCCATGTCACGGCATAGCATCATGAAATTTTCTAGCACCATAAAGACAAAAGAATCTAGATAGGATCAGGAATCCTAGGATTCTAGCAGGATTGGAAGTTAGGAAGTAGTGGAGCAAAGAGTGCCTTTTGAAGGAAAATAGATTCCCACCCAGAATTCTGCACCCAGCCAAACTCTCAGGCAAGTGTAAGAAAGGATGAAGATATTTCACACATGTGAGTTCTCAAAATTTGACCTCCCATGCATGTTTTACGAAGAAGCTACTGGAGGATGTGCTCTAGCAAAACAATCTGATTAAGGATTTCCTATGCTGGGGTCCCTTCTACCGTCTTCTATAGAAAGATTCTACGGATCTTCCTATATCGAAAGGGGGCGGGGAACTCTCCCCACGATCACCCCCTCCCCATACCAAGGTAGCTTGGGTGACATAGGTAGGATTTCTTTATTGTCAAGAGGGTCATGGGGAAGAACCTTCTTTATCACCCCTGGAAAGTACCAGGGGGCTGGGACTATTTTTAATTGCCATTTCCCACATTGTTTCCCTTGCTGCCTAGATTGGTGTCTGGCACATAGAACTCGCTGAGTTTGAACTGCTAATGTTAGCTATTATGAAACACTGCTCCAATAATGATTTATTGAATGAATAGAGAATAATTACAGGTGAAGCTGTGGGCTATGTTAAATTTCATGGGTATTCAGAGAATGAAGAATCGTAGTTGTGAGCTAGGTGGTAAGAAAGTGGTTCATCGGCCGGGTGCTGTGGCTCATGTCTGTAATCCCAGCACTTGGGAGGCTGAGGTGGGTGGATCACCTGAGGTCAGGAGTTGAAGACCAGCCTGGCCTTGGAAAAACCCCATCTCTACTAAAAATACAAAAATTAGTCAGGCCTGGTGGCAGGTGCCTGTAATCCCAGCTACTGGGGAGGCTGAGGCAGGAGAATTGCTTGAACCCAAGAGGCAGAGGTTTCAGTGAGCTGAGATCGTGCCACTGCACTCCAGCCTGGGCAACGGAGTAAGACTCCGTCTCAAAAATTAAAAAAAAAAAGGAAAGTGATTCATGATAGTGATGCTCTAGAGAAAGCACTTTAATTAAAGCCTCGCAGAGGTTAGTTATCTCTTCAGGTGTTAGCCAGCTGCCATTACCCCTGGTTCTCTTGGGGGATTTACAGATTTACAGAAGTAATAACTACAGTGCAGATGGTCACAGCCTTAAGAAAACTCAAAACACAAAGCAAGCCAATGCCCTGGAATACCTGAAAATGTGGAGCTTCAGCCTCCAGTTTACTTGGATGCTGGCCAGGAAGGCTTGGTGTGGTGCCTATAAAGGGTATGCTTACTTAGACTTGTATGGCTTTATTTCTCATCCAGGGTTAGAGGCCTATATAACTTCCTTTTCACTTGTATCTGTGATGGCAGTATACTGAGGACTCTTATTTAGTGAGTATTGTGGCATTAATAATACATACTATCTTAACAGTGTTTCACAGCTTGTGGGGCCTTCTCTGAGGTTCTGACCTTTGGAGAGGGGAGTGAAAGAGACACAAATGCCCTTTAAGTAACACAGCTTAAATTATTGTTTTTGCCATAAAATTTTTAAAAAAGAAAGAAAAGCGAAGCAGGGTTTGCAACTTGGATATTTAAAATTGTTATCTGTGATTTTTTGCTCTGTTTTGAAGAAAAGGCAGCTCGTTTGGCATTCTTTTTGTTTTTAACTTTTAATTTTGAAGTAATTTTAGATTTATAGATGAATTTCAAATATGGTGCAGAGTGTTCCTATATACTCTTCATGCAGCTTCCCTTAATATTAAGATCTTACATATTACCCTGGTGCATTTATCAAAACTAAGAGATTAATATTGGTATAATAGATTTGTTTACTTAGTAAATTTTTGTTTACTTGGAGTTTACTACTCCAGCTTTTATTTGAATTTTCCCAGTTTTTCCACACATTCTTTTTCTGTTCCAGGATCCAACTCAGGATTTCACATTGCATTTAGATTTGGCATGTTTTTAGTGGTCAAATAAGTGAAGGAAAGGAATTGTGAATGCTTTGTGACTGAAGACCTGTGAAACTGACTTTACAAAGAACAGGTTCAGTAAGGAAATATTAAGAGAATGCCAGAGAAAAGGAAGAAAATGGAAAATAAAGTGTTGTATACACTAGAATATAGTGAACAAACTTCCAGATAACATTTTCTATTTGTGATGGGTAACATTTTCTGAAGTTCTGGAATTTAGTTTGTAGAGTGTCATGCATACCAATTCATGAAATGTGTGTAGACATGAGTTGCTATTGCACATGAGTTTTAACCATTTTAGAGAAGGTGGCCTATCAGGAACTAAGTTTGGCAGCTGGCAAGATGCTTAACAATAATGACTTTAAGAAGATGTCTGTCTAGTTCAAAGGCAGGCCAGTCCTGTTACAGAGTCATCAGGGAACCAGGCCTCTTCTATGTTTGTGTTCTGCTGTCTTTTAGCAGGTGGCTTCTATATTCACCGTAGCTCATGATCACAGAATAGCTATAGGAACTCCAGCCATTACGTCTGTCAGACAAGAAACGGAAACAGAAGGGGTTTCCTTCCTTGTTGAGTCAGTTCCCTTTAGAGAGCTGTCTTGGAAGCTTCTACTTGATGACTTCTGTGTATGTCTAACATTGATCAACTCTGGAGGCAAAGGACCTGGACCTATTGTTGCCCCAAATAAAGTTGTACTCTACTAAGAAAGAAGAGGAGAATGGATACGGATTAGTCAACTGTTTATTTTTACCAGGGAGGTAGCTGTGTGGAATGAAGTTTACATTGCTTAGGATTACTAATGGGTCTAGTAAGCTACATGAAAGTACTGGGAGAAAATTTAAATCATTGAATAATTCAATGATGCAAGCACATTTTTCAGGCATATCACATGTGTCTGTGTGTTTGTCCCTTCAGTTTGAGACACCTTATGGTCATCGGTCAACCATGTATTAGCTATGACAGCAGGAACATTGGCTAGCTTTTTTCCACTGCAGGTTATTCCTCCAGCAAAGACATCAGTGGGAAGTGTCATTTATTGCCTTACTGCACATCCCACCTTTTTGCCTTTTCTCCATATCTCTAGTTTTGCAAAGGGAGGTAAATGATTGCTGTGTTAATGCAGGGCCAGTTTTCTTAAACCCATAGCAGTCCTACAATGAGCTCTTTTTAATCAGCACCTAAAGTCTAGATTAATGCCAATATGGCTTTTATTACTTGTGCTGTTGATTCCCAAACGCCACCAACATTTTATTGTGAAACATTTCAAAAGGACAGAAAAGTTTGAAGAATTGTTCAGTGAACATTTGTATATACCATACCTAGATTCTATACTTAATATATCTGCTATATGTGCCTTATATAAGGCAGATCCTTTTCTCTATCCATCCAATTTTTTTTTAATGCTTTTTAAAATAATGTGTAGACACCAGTATGGTTCAACCCTAAATACTTCCTGGGATTGATTTTATATTAATGCTTTCCATTGCAAGTGACAGAAATCCAATTCAAAGGATTTAAGTAAAAAATGGAATGTATTGGCTTATTTGACTGGAAAGGATAGTGGGGAGATAGACTTATAGGAAGAGTTGCTGGAACTAGTGCCTTAGGGACTGGAGCCAAGACTCTGCTATCAGAACTGTTAACTCTGTCCATGCTGTCTCTCACCTGCTTCTCACTACCTGGTTGCGCATTCTTCTATGAATATATCTTCCCCAAGGCAGGGAAGATGATTATCGTAGCCCCAAACCACATTCTTCCTGCACCATGATCCTGGAGGCCATTTCTCTTCTAGCTTTAGAGTGAGAGCCCTGGAAAGGACTCCACTTGACCTGACTTGCACCTGGATAAATCATGATGGGGCACTGGCCTGGAAGGGTCACAGAATGTATTACCAGGAGAGAGAGAAATGGAAAGTGTGCTGAGTGGAGTATAGTCCTCAGAAAGCTTTCCCACTCATTCTCTGAGGCTGGCATAATCCTGGTACTTGATTAGGAAAGCACAAAGGAGAGCTACAAATACAAAAATCATAAGTAAAACAATAGTATATTGAATCTAGAAGTATGGTAAAACAACAGTACTACTTCATGCACACGTAGGCTTTGTCCAAGAAATGCAAGAATTGTTCATTATTAGGAAATCTATTAATGAAGTTAATAGACTGGTAGATGCTCCCCCCAAAAAAATCTGCTTAAAATTTAACACTCATTCCTGATTTAAACCGCTAATATAATAAGGTTCCAGCTAATGTAATAAGATAAGCAAAAGAAATAATCATCTATTGAGTGGATTATTACAGTAGACTCTTTTTTTTTTTTTTTTTTTTTTTGAGACAGGGTCTCACTCTGTCACCCAGGCTGGAGTGCAGTGTTGTGATCTCCACTCACAGCAACCTCTGCCTCCCAGGCTCAAGCAATCCTCCCAACTCAGCCTCCTGAGTAACTGGGACTACAGATGTGTGCCACCACACCTGGCTAATTTTTGTGTTTTTTGTAGAGACAGGATTTTGCCATGTTGCCCAGGCTGGTCTCAAACTCCTTGCCCTCCTTGACCTCCCCCAGTGCTGGGATTACAGGCATGAGCCACCATGCCTCTCCAGCAGTAGAGTCTTAATTGGTCTCTCAGGTTCAACTTTTATCCCCCTTCGGTCCGTTTTCAACACAGCAAATAGAGTGATATTATTAAAATGTACATCTTTTCTTATGTCATACCTCTTTTTGAAGCACTCTAAGCACTACAAGTAAAAGCTGAAATAATCAAGTACTAGACCTTAACTAATCTTCCCCACACACACATACTTTTTTTTTTCCTTTTCATCTGCTACTCTTTTCCTCACCTACTCTGCTCCAGCCACACAGGCTCAGTGACACTCCCTTCAGGGCCTTTTCCCTTGCTGCATAGCTTGTGCTCTCACTTCCTTTAGGTCTTTATGCAAAGGTACTCTTGATGAGGCCTTTCCTCATCTTTTAAACTGCACTCTACCCTCCTCTTAGGACTCACAACCTCCCACTTATCACCATATGACAAGTATGTTTTACTTACTTATTTAGTTTGTCTCTCCTCCCTCACGCCTTCCTCCCTTAAAATTAAGTTCTGGTTGTGTTTCAAGGATTTTTTGTCCTTTTGTTCATTGCTAAATCCCCTGTGCTTTGAACAGTGCCTGGCACACAGTAGGTGCTCAATAAAAAGTTGATGAATTAATGAGTTGAAATAAAAACTGTAAATAAATTGTAAATAAAAAAAGAAAACTGCTCTGATTTACTAACCAGAAAACTTAAGACAATAGACAAAACTGTTAGGACTAATTAGAGTTTAGCAAGTTCTTTAAAAAAAAAAATGCAACGGACTCTGTTTTCGTCTGTTTTCATGCTGCTGATAGACATACCTGAGACTGGGCAATTTACAAAAGAAAGAGGTTTATTGGACTCACAGTTCCACATGACTGAGGAGACCTCACAATCATGGCAGAAGGTGAAAGGCACATCCTACATGGCAGCAGACAAGAGAAGAGAGCTTGTGCAGGGAAACTCCCATTTTTAGAACCATCAGATCTCATGAGACTTATTCACTATTACGGGAACAGCACAGGGAAGAACCCACCCCCATGATTCAATTACCTCCCACCAGGTTCCTCCCATGACTCATGGGAATTATGGGAGTTACAATTCAAGATGAGATTTGGGTGGGGACACAGCCAGTCCATATCAGATTCCTGATGACATTCAAATTACAAGTTCAAGTGATTCTCCTGCCTCAGCCTCCCAAGTAGCTGGGATTACTGGCATGTGCCACCACACCCAGCTAATTTTTGTATTTTTAGTAGAGACGAGGTTTCACCATGTTGGCCAGGCTGGTCTTGAACTCCTGATCTCGGATGATCCACCTGCCTCGGCCTCCCAAAGTTCAGGGATTACAGACGTGAGCCACTGTACCCGGCCCAATACAACTTTTAAAATATGATGAAATATGTAAATTATTCTGAAGAAACTCAAATGACTGACTAGAAAGTAGGTAAAGAATATGACTGTGCACTCACAGAAAAAGAAATGTAGATAATCAATAAACATTTGACAACTTCCCTTGCAATTAGGGAAGTGTGAGTTGTAACTCAGAATTCTAGCCACTAATTTGGCATTAGTTGAAGAGTGGTAACACATAATTTAGAAACTTGTGGGAAACAGGTACTCTGGCATATTATAGGTAAATGGTTTAAAAGAACAATTTGGCAACACCTATCAAAATTTAAAATGCAGGCACCTCTTAACCTGGCAGTGCTACTTTTAGATCTCTTCCTTGCAGAAACTTTTGTGTTTGTGCCAAAGATGGACATAAAAGGTTGCTCACCGTAGCATTGTTTGCAATAGCAAGCATAAATAGTAAAAATCCTGAATATTCAATCATAGCAGCTGGTTAAATAAAAACAAAAGAACACAGTACAACAGTTTTATGTGATTTATTTTTTATTTTTGTTTTGTTTTGTTTGAAACAAGATGTCACTCTGTTGCCCAGCCTGGAGTGCAGTGGCTCGATCTCGGCTCATTGCAGCCTCAACCTCCTGGGCTCAAGCAGTCTCCCCACCTCAGCCTCCTGAGTAGCTGGGACCATAGGCATGCCCCTGTGACCACCATGCCTAAGTTTTTGTAGAGACAGAGTTTTGCCATGTTGACCAGGCTGGTCTCGAACTCCTAAACTCAAGAGGAGAATTGCTTGAACCCAGGAGGCAGAGGTTGCAGTGAGCTAAGATTGTGCCACTTTACTCCAGCCTGGACAACAGAGCAAGACTCTGTCTCAAAAATAAATAAATAAATAAATACATAAATAAATAAAAGGTATTCAACATCATTAGTGATCAGATATGAGCCACCGCACCTGGCCAGCAGTTTTAAAAATGAGATTCAGTTCTATGTACTAAGCTGGAAAGATCTCCGAGGTATAATGTTAAGTGAAAAAAAGCATGTTGCAGAGCAGTGACATATTTTATTGTTTTGTTTATGTAAAAACAAATACTTCCCCAACAAAAAAACACCCAAACTATGTATTACTGAGAGTTGCATACCAAATTGTTCGTGTCAGTTTTCTATGAGATGAATCAGATGGTATATGAGGATTCACTTTGTAAAACATTCAAAACACAAAGTGTACAGGATATAAGAAGAATATATAGTATTTTAATTGTTTAATTTCAAGATAAAGAAAGCATCAATCTTGGAGAAAAACTGGGTAAAAATAAAATTTCCAATTTTTTTCTTCGTTTCCAGGGAAGCAGGATAATGAAATATAAACAAATAGGAAAACATACTGGCTGTTCATGCAGCAGTTGTTATAATAGCAGTGAGCAGTGAGTTAACTATTTACATATAAGATGGGAAGAACAGAGATGATTGTTTAGAATTCAAGTATATTATACCCATGACTGGCTTTATTGTGAGGAAAACAGTGGGGTTCAGCAGAAAGAAAAAGTTCAGAGTCAGGGTACCTGGTCATTTAGGTTCTGATGATGTTAATCTTTACTTAGCTTTGTGATCTTCGGCAAACTACATCTGTTTAGCTCTTGGTTTCTTCTTGTCGTCTGTCAGTCATCTATCGTGTCTAAATTCTGAGTCTGAATCCAATGAAAATCAGAAATAAGTTATAATATGGGCCGGGCGCGGTGGCTCAAGCCTGTAATCCCAGCACTTTGGGAGGCCGAGGCGGGTGGATCACGAGGTCAGGAGATCGAGACTATCCTGGCTAACATGGTGAAACCCCGTCTCTACTAAAAATACAAAAAACTAGCCGGGCGTGGTGGCGGGCGCCTGTAGTCTCAGCTACTTGGGAGGCTGAGGCGGGAGAATGGCGTGAACCCGGGAGGCGGAGCTTGCAGTGAGCCGAGATCACGCCACTGCACTCAAGCCTGGGAGACACAGCGAGACTCCGTCTCAAAAAAAAAAAAAAAAAAAGTTATAATATGAAAGCAGCATCTTTGATGTAAGCTGCGTTATTGGGTCTGCTGAGTCTATGCGTCTTCTAAAGGTGAAACTTATAAAGTCATTGGTGACCATGGACTGTCTACCCAGGATGTGCCAGCCATGCTCAGGTAGACCTGGGGGATAGAGGGCAGTGTCATTGCTGGGTATGGCATATGTTTGAAAAAATTTTTTTCTTCCTTTTTCTTTCTATAGATAGAGGCTCACTCTGTTGCCCAGGCTTGAGTGCGGTGGCGCAGTCACTGCAGCCTGGAACTCCTGGGCTCGAGTGTTTCCCCCACCTCAGCCTCCTAAGTAGTTGGGACTTCGGACGCACACCACCATGCCTGGCTAATTTTTTTATTTTTGTTTTTTGTAAAGATGAGGTCTTGTTGTGAAGGCTGGTGTTGAATGCCTGGCCTCCCAGAGTGTTGGGATTACAGACGTGAGCCACTGTGCCCGATCTTTGAATATTTCTACTAAAAGAAAAAAGATGGCCGGGCATGGTGGCTCATGCCTCTAATCCCAGCACTTTGGGAGGCCGAGGCGGGTAGATCACCTGAGGTCAGGAGTTCAAGACCAGCCTGACCAACGTGGAGAAACCCGTCTCTACTAAAAATACAAAATCAGCCAGGTATGGTTGCGCATGCCTGTAATCCCAGCTACTCAGGAGCCTGAGGCAGGAGAAACGCTTGATCCCCAGAGGCAGAGGTTGCAGTGAGCCAAGATCACCCCGTTGCACTCCAGCCTGGGCAACAAGAGTGAAACCTCGTCTCAAAAAAAAAAAAAGAAGAAGAAGAAAAGACTGGTTGGATACACAGCAAACTCATAGTGGTGACCTCTAGGGGGTGAGGATCAATGATGACTTTAGATTTTTAGGTAATATTCCCTTTTGTCCCTCAAAATAGA
The DNA here is from genome assembly GCF_043159975.1 of Macaca nemestrina. NCBI lineage: Eukaryota > Metazoa > Chordata > Mammalia > Primates > Cercopithecidae > Macaca > Macaca nemestrina. Next base: position 37,079,517 of record NC_092139.1, on the reverse strand, counting down.
CAGTAAATATTCAACATACATAATTTTAAAAAGCCGTAATGTGGAAAAATGCAAATATGCCACAATGTTAACAGTAGTTAATTCCAGCTGCCGGGAGTCATTGTGGGTTTTTAAATACTAGGTTTTCTTTTTTTTAATTAAAAGGTAAATAATTAAGTGACACATTTCATGGTATAGTGATGAATAAAAGACTATCTTCTGGTTAATAATTAAATTTGGGAAGCAAGAAAATATACAAAGGAAAGAAAGAATTTAGTTTCACCATTTGATAATAAAATAAAACACTAATTAGGACAATTTATTTCTGAGAAGAAGGTCTTTCAGCATTTTTATATGCTTGCACTTTATTTGGATAACATAGTTGTGGAAAGGAAACTGTTTTCAGTATTGTCTTGGCTTTGTACAGCAGTAGTTGGGGAGCTGGTTTTTTTTTGGTCACCTGACCTTTTCATGCTTTTGTCACTTGCTGGTTGTAACTTTGAAAACCAAAGAGCTCTGGGTAACCTTGGCAGCAAAGCAGCCTACTGTATGATGGGTTGGGAAGTGGGCCAGAGGACCAACTCGATGAACTATTTCTAGTGCAGAGAATGATTGCGAGATCAGCCTTCTACTAAACATGAAAAAGTGGGGAAAGGCAGGCAATCTTCATTGCCCAGAAAAAGTTTTTCTTACTTTAATCTTGATCGTCTTTCTGTTTCAGCCTTGCTGCTTCTGAGACTTTCTTTCCTCTCACCCCCATATTTTTATTATGAAAGTGTTCAAACCATATATAAAATGTGAGAGAAGGCCAGGCGCAGTGCCTCACACTTGTAATCCCAGCACTTTGGGAGGCCAAGGCAGGCAAATCACTTGAGGTCAGGAGTTTGAGACCAGCCTGGCCAACATGGTGAAACCCCGTCTTTACTAAAAATGCAAAAATTAGCTGGGCATGGTGGCACGCGCCTGTAATCCCAGCTACAGGGAGGCTGAGGCAGGAAAATCACTTGAACCCGGGAGGTAGAGGTTGCAGTGAGCCAAGATTGTGCCATCGCACTCCAACCTGGGCAACAGAATGAGACTCTGTCTTCAAAAAAAAAAAAAATGAGAGAATAGTACAATGAATATTTGCTATACCCACCAGATAAATTCAACAATTTTTAACATTTTGCCATATGTGGTTTGTCTCTTTTCTTTTCCTCAATCTGTCTTCCTTTTTATGTTAAACCTTTTTGAAGTAAGTTGCAGACATCATGACATTTCACTTCTAAATATTTCCTTATGCATCTAAGATAGAGGACATCCTACTACATAACCATGATAATGTTGCCATACCTAAGAAAATTAACAGTAGATCCCTAATGGCATCAAATACACAGTCCATATTCAAGTTTTCTTAGATGTCTCACAGATGTTTCCCTGTTTTTGTTCCTGTTTTTCTTTTTCTTTTTTGAGATGGAGTCTTGCATTGTTGCCCAGGCTGGAGTGCAGTGGCGTGATCTCGGCTCACTGCAGCCTCTGCCTTCCGCGTTCCAGTGATTCTCCTGCCTCAGCCTCCTGGGTAGCTGGGATTATAGGCACACGCCACCACGCCTGGCTAATTTTTGTATTTTTGGTAGAGACGGGGTTTCACCATGTTGGCCAGGCTGGTTACAAACTCCTGACCTCAGGTGATTCTCCTGCCTTGGCCTCCCAAAGTGTTGGGATTACAGGCGTGAGCCACCATGCCTGGCCTGTTTTTCTTTTCTAAAAAAAAATTAAAGTTCATAGATTGCATTTTGTTGTTATTCTTTAATCCCTTTTACACTATAAGAATTTTCCCTCTCTGTTGTTTTTGTTTTATATAACGCTGACTTTTAAAAAACTATTTCTCTTTTTTTTTTTGGTAGAGACAGGGTCTTGCTATGTTGCCCATGTTGGTCTCAAATTCCTGACCTCAATTGATCCTCCCACCTCAGCCTCCCAAAGTGTTGGAATTACAGGCATGAGCCACAATGCCCAGCTGACTTTTTTTAACTTCTAAAAAAATTTTAAAAATTGGCCAGGTGCGGTGACTTACGCCTGTAATCCAGCACTTTGGGAGGTCAAGGTGGCAGATTGCTTGAGCCCAGGAGTTCAAGACAAGCCTGGGCAACATGGCGAGACCCCGTCTCTACAAAAAATAGAAAAATTAGCTGGGTGTGGTGGTGTGCACCTGTAATCCCAGCTACTCAAGAGGCTGAGGTGGGAGAATCACCTGAGCCCAGGAAATTGAGGCTGCAGTGAGTCGTGATCAAGCGACTGCACTCCAGCCTGAGCAACAGAGTGAGACCCCATCTCAAAGACCATTTTTTAACAACTGTGTTAAAATACACATATCGAGGCCAGGTGCAGTGGCTCACACCTGTAATCCCAGCACTTTGGGAGGCCAGGAGGGCAGATCACCTGAGGTCAGGAGTTTGAGACCAGCCTGGCCAATGTGGTGAAACCTCGTGTCTACTAAAAATATAAAGAAATTAGCTGGAATGGGTGTCAGGCTCCTGTAATCCCAGCTACTTGGGAGGCTATGGCTGGAGAATCACTGGAGCCCAGGAGGCAGAGTTTGCAGTGAGCTGAGACTGTACCATTGCACTCCAGCCTAGACAACAAAAACGAAACTCTGTCTCAGAAAAAAAAAAAAAAAAAAAAAGAGAAAAAACCAAGAAAAATACACATACCATAAAATTTACCATTTTAGCTATTTTTAAGTGTACAATTCTGTGGCACTAAGGACATTCACATTGTTAAACTAAAATCACCACCATCCATCCACACAACCTTTCGTGTTGCAAAACTGAAACTATACCTATTAAACAGTAACTCCCCATTCCCTCTCCCATCCAGCGCCTGGCAACCACCATTCTGCCTCCCTTCTGTCTCTGTGAAATTGACTATTCTGGGTACCTCATAAAAAAGTAGAGTCATACAGAATTTGTACTTTTATGGCTGGATTTCACTTAGCATAATGTTCTCAAGGTTCATCCATATTGTAGCATGTGTCAGAATTTCCTTTTTAATGCTAAGTAATATTCCATTGTGTGTATATATCATATTTTGTTTATCACTTTGGGTTGCTTCCATCTTTTGGCTGTTGCAAATAGTGCTTCTATGAAGATGGGTATACAAGTATCTCTTTCAGTCCCTGCTTTCAATTCTTTGGAATTTATACCCAGAAATGGAATTTCTAGATCATGTGGTAATTCTATTTTTAATTTTTTAAGAAACTGCCATAGTGGTTTTCCATAGTGGTTGCACCATTTTACATTCCCACCAATGGTGCACAAAGGTTCTAATTTCTCCAAATCCTTGATGGCACTTGTTATTTTCTAGTTTTTTGATAGTAGCCATGCTAATGGATATGAAGTCATATTTCATTATGGTTGTGATTTGTATTTCTCTAATGATTAGTGGTGTTGAGTTTCTTTTCATGTGCTTGGCCATTTCCATATCCTCTTCGGAGAAATGTCTTTTGCCCTTTTTTTGTTTGTTTGTTTGTTTTGAGACAGGGTCTTGCTCTGTTGCCCAGGCCAAAGTGCAGTGGTGTGAACACAGCTCACACTGCAGCCTCAACCTCTTGGGCTCAAATGATCCTCTCACCTTAGCCTTGTGAGTAGTTGGAACTGCAGGCACGTGCTACCACATCCAGCTAATTTTTTTTTTTTTTTTTTTTTTTTACTTTTTGTAGAGACAGATTCTCCCTATGTTGCCCAGGCTGGTCTCAAACTCATGGGCTCAAGTGATCCTGCACCTCGGCCTCTCAAAGTGCTGGGATTACAGGCATGAACCACCTGCCCGGCTTCATTGCCCATTTTCGAATTGGATTTTTTGGTGGTGGTGGTTGAGTTATATAGATGGGTTGTCTTTTTACTCTGTTGGTTGTGTCATTTGATGCACAGAAGTTCTAAATTTTAAATGTCCAGTTTATATATTTTTTAATTTGTTGCCTGGGCTTTTGGTGTCATTTTCAAGAATTCATTGCCAAATCCAATGTCACAAAGATTTTCCTTTTTGTTTTCTTATGAAAGTTTTATAGTTTTAGGTCTATGTTTAGGTCTTTGATACATTTTGAGTTAATTTCTTTATATGGTGTATGGTAAGGTCCAACTTCATTCTTTAGATATCTAGTTTTCCCAGTACCATTTGTTTGAAAGACTTCTTATTGAGTGGTCTTGGCATCCTTGTCAAAAATCTTTTGACCAGGTATGTGAGGGTTTGTTTCTGGTCTCTTTATTCTGTTTCATTGGTCTGTATGTCTGTCTTATGCCAGTATCCCACTGTTGATGACTGTAGCTTTGTAATAAGTTTTAAAATCGGGAGTGTGAGTTCTACAGCTTTGATCTTTATCAAGATTGTTTTGGATATTCAGAGTTTCTTAAGATTCCATATAAATTTTAGAATGGATTTTTCTACTTCTGTAAAAAACATCATTGGGATTTGAGAAGGGATTACACTGAATTTGTAAATTGCTTTGGGTAACTTTGACAGCTTAACGATATTGTCTACCAATGCATGAACAGAGGGTATCTTCATTTATTGCTGTCTTCTGTAATTTCTTTCAGAAATATATGAGTGATCCAGTTTCTCTGAATTCTCACTGTTTGGAAGTCACTATTTTTCATTTTATCCATTCTAATAGATGTATAGTAATATCTCATGGTTTTAATTTGCATTTCCATAATGGGTAATGATGTTAAACATGTTGTCATGGGGCTTCTCTGCCATTTCTGTATCCTCTTTGACAAATTGTTTCTTCATACCTTTTGCCTATTTTCTAATTGGGTTTTTTTTTACCGTTGAGTTTTGAGAGTTCTTTATGTATTCCATATAAGGTTCTTTTTCAGATATGTGGTTTGCAGATATTTTCTCCCAGTCAGTAGCTTGTCTTTTCCTTCTCTCAACAGAGTCTTTCATAGCAAAACTTTAAAATTGTAATGAAGTCCACATTATCATTTTTTTTGCTATGGATCACACTTTTTGGTGTCAGGTGTGAAGAACTGTTCACCAAATCCTAGATCCAGAATATTTTCTTCTGTTTTCTTCCAAAGATTTTATAATTTTACATTTAGATCTATGATGCTTTAATTTTTGTATAATGTATAAGGTTGAGGTTTATGTTTTTGCCTATGGATATCCAGTTACTCTAGCTCTACTTATTGAAAAGACTATCCATCCAACATTAAATTGTTTTTGTGCCTTTGTTAAAAAATAGTTAGTTGTACTTGTGTGGGTCTGTTTCTGGTTACTCTATCTATTGCATTGACTTATATGTGTGTCCCTTAGCCAGTACCACTCAGTCTTGATTACTTTGCTATGCAGTAAGTCTTGACATTGGGTACAGTGATTCCTCCCACTTTTTCTTTTTCAGAAAAATTTTAAGCTATTCTAGTTCCTTTGCTTTTCCTTATAGGTTTTATTTGTTTATTTTATTTTTAAGAGATGAGGTCTCACTATATTACCCAGGCTGGCCTCCAACTCCTGGACTCAAGTGATCCTCCCATCTTAGCCTTCTAATAGCTGGGACTAAGACAAGTAGCACTGTTCCTGGCTTATGTAAATTTTAGAATAATCTCTTCTACATCTATAAAAAAAATTGGATTTTCATATGCGTTAAAACTTATCACATTGGGGAGAATTGATATCAGTACTGTGTTGAGGTTCCTAATCCATGAACATGGTATGTCTATTTATTTAATTCTTCTTTCATTTCTTTAATCGGAGTTTTGTAGTTTTTAGCATGTAAGTTCTATGCATGTTTTATTAGGTTTATAACTAGGTATTTAATTTTTAAGATATTATAAATGGTATTATATTTTAAATTTTGGTTTCCTGTAAAGTTACAATTGTCCCATCACTTTGGAAGGCCAAGGTGGGAGGATCACTTGAAGCTGGAAATTCAAGACCAGCTTAGGGAGGCAACAAAGTGAGACCCTGTCTCTCCAAATTTTTTTTTTCAAAATTAGCTTGTGTGGTGACATGTGTCTGTAGTTCCAGCTACTTAGGAGGCTGAGGTAGGAGGATCGTTTGAGCCCATGAATCCAGGAGTTAGAGACTGCAGTGAGCTATGATCACACTGCTGCACTCCAAGCTGAAATCAGAGCAAGACCCTGTCTCTAAAAAAAAATTACAGTTGATTTTTATATGTTGATCTTGTATCTTGAAACTTTGTTGAAGTCACTTACTAGTTCTGGGAATTTTGGTAGAATCCTTAAGATTTCCTACAGAGATCATCATGTCATCTACAAATAGGACATATCTGCAAATAGGAACAGTTTTCTTTCTTTCTTTTCAGTCTGTGTGTCTTTTACTTCCTTTTATTGCCTCATTCTGTTGGCTAGAACTTCCAGTATTATGTTAAATAGGAATAATGAGAGTAGACATGCTCATCTTCTTCCTGACCTTACAGGAAAAACATTCAGACTTTGACCATTATGTGTAATTACAAACTTTGCTTGGTGGGTTTTTTAAGATGATCTTTATCAAGTTGAGGAAACTATTTCTAGTTTTCTGAGTGGCTTTTTTTTCTGTTTTTTTAAATTGATGCATAATAGATACACACATTTTCAGGGTACATTCATATAATTTATAAAGATCAAATTAATGTAGTTGGGATATCCATCAATTCTGAGTGTTTTTATTTTGAATGGGTGTTGGTTTTTATTAAATGATTTTTCTGCATCAGTTTTTTGGTTTTGTGATTTTTCTTCTTTAGCCTGTTAATATGAAGGGTTACATTGATGGATTCATGAATAATGAACCAGCCTCAGGTATCCCTGTGATAAATTCCACTTGGTCCTAGTGTATAGTTGTTTTACATGTTGCTGAATATTACTTACTAGATTTTGTTAAGCGTGTTTACATTTAATTTAAAAAAAAATTTGCCAGGTGTGGTAGTGCACGCCTGTAATCCCAGCTACTCAGGAGGGCTGAGGAGGGAGGATCGCTTGAGCCCAGGAGTTCGAGTCCAGCCTAGGCAACATTAATGAGACCCCCATCTCTTAAAAAAAAGAAACAAAAAAGGGCAGGGTGTTTAAATCTGTATTCATGATGGATTTTGGTTTGTAGGTTTCTTTCTTTTTGATACTTTTTGTTTTTGACTGATGATTAAAAGGAAACTACTCAGACAGCGTCCTCTCCCTCTTACTCTCCCAGAGGAAGAAAACAGTTATCAATGGCGAATGGCAGTTGCAGCAAAGCAACATGAAAAACCAGATTTATGCTCAGGAGAGACCACTGTGCCTCTTTCTATGGTTTCTAGTGCTTTATTCATTCAGAGAGACCTCTCTAATAATGAATTATAGAAATGATCCCTGAAAGTACAGTCTTTGGTACTGTCTTTGTCTAGTTTTGATATCACATGGAAGACTATGAAACTCTTCATGGAAGATAGTGATGAAGACCACTAAGTCATGGAGCGAATGAGTTGGGGCATAGGAACATCCAAAAGAATCCAGCAGGGCAGCCAAGTGTGGTGGCACATTCCTCTAATCCCAGCGCTTTGAGAGGCTGAGGCGGGTGGATCACCTGAGGTCGAGTTTGAGACCAGCCTGACCAACGTGGTGAAACCTTCTTACTAAAAAGTACAAAAATTAGCCAGGCATGGTGGTGCACATCCATAACCTCAGCTACTTGGGAGACTGAGGCATGAGAGTCGCTTGAACCCAGAAGGCGGAGGTTACAGTGAGCCAAGATTGTACCACTGCACTCCAGCCTGGACAACAGAGTGAGACTCCGTTTCAAAGAAAAAGAAAAAAAGAATCCAGTGGGGCAAAAGAATTCAGGAATTAGTGAAGAGAAATACTGTAGTTTGGCTGTAAATACTGTTTTGAGGTGAATGTAAGGCAGTGTACTGGAGGAGATTCAGTGAGGGATGGGGATGACGCCTAGCTTCATGGGTGGAAGAGTTAGTCTAGTTGGTTTGTAGAGGCTCTTAGTTAATAATGATGTGGTAGGACTGGGATTGTATTGACTGTAGAGAAAATATATAAGAGTGTTAGGAAGCCAGCGTGGTGGCAGGCATGAGGTGGGCGGATCACCTGAGGTCAGAAGTTCGAGACCAACCAGGCCAACATGGCAAAACCCCATCTCTGCTAAAATACAAAAATTAGTCAGGTGTGGTGGCTCACACCTGTAATTCCAGCCACTCGGGAGGCTGAGGCGGGAGAATCACTTGAACCTGGGAGGCAGAGGTTGCAGTGAGCCAAGATCACTGCACTCCAGCCTGGGCCATAGAGCCAGACTCCATCTCAAAAATAAAATAAAATAAAAAAGTGTTAGGGAATGAATAGTAGAGGCAGATCCTGGACCTGGAGATGATGAGGAGACCAGGTGGAAGGATCAGACTTGAGCAGGAAATCGGGTGCCTCTCTCTGGAGCTTCTGGGAAGAAGCGGATGGGTATGGAGAGAATGGGGTCTTTAGAAGTAATGTGAATGTCTGAGAGTGCCTCACATTTTGCTTGAGCAAAGGGCTATCCCTAGGGCTGAAGGAATAATAGGTCTGCACAGAAATGGAAGCAAGTATTCTCTGCTGACACTCACCATATGGGTAGCTGTGAGGATGAATTAGAGCTTTGTTTAGGTCCTCAGGCCAATTTGGGGGTTTAGTTTGCATTTGTTTTTGAGACAGACTGATGAGGACCACAAGTGGAATGATCAGTGTGGAAACTCTTCTTTGAAAAGTCTTCAAAAATGAAACGTCATTGGAAATTCTTGGAGTCAGCTGCTGAGTCTTAATGCTTTCCACCATTGACCGTGAGAGAGGGACTTTGGCTTCATCCTCTGTTGAGGAGTTTGTAATCAGCAGGTCAGACTTAGTCTTCAGACCAATTCTGCACAATCTCTTCCAGAAAATAAAAGAGAAAGGAAACCTTCCCAATGCATTTTATGGTTCTGATACCAGAACAATACAAGAATCAATTTCCATCCCTAGCAAAGTCGTTCCTCTTCCTCATGCCTCCATTGTGGGACACAGGATGCTGCTTTTCTCATGGGGCTGTCCTGGCACTCAGGGGACCATTTTCTGTTCTTGTTGCAGCTGCAGCCGACTTCGGCAGGTTCAGAGCATCCTGACCCAGAGCAGCAAGTCTCGGCCGGATGGGATCCTGTGCATCCTAGGTCAGTGCTTTTAACAAGGTGGGACTCAGGGCTGGGGCACCTTGGCTTTTTTTGTTCACAGGAAGGTATTAGTAATAGGACCAAAGTGAAATAAGCTGTGAGTTAGTGTCCTCCTAGTTCTTGTTCCCCTGAAATTTGTTGCTGTTTTAATGAGGTTAGATGAGCTATCACTGAGATAGGAAGCCCATTTTTGGAGCTGCTGCTTCCTTAAGCCTTTCCTTTAGACTCACATGTATAGCTACCTCCTGCCATGACATGTCCGTCTTGCCCAGAGCCATACTCTGAGACTTTACAGACATCAGGAACTAGGTAATAAATATATACCTGAAGCATTGAGAGATAGTATTGAAGACAGTATTGTTTAATTTCCTTTTTATTTGTCTCTAATTCAGCCCCTCTAGACTGTCAGCTTCATGAGGGTCATTTGCGGGCTTGTTCACCACCATACCCCACCATCCAGTACAGTGCTAGACCTTGAGCCTCATAATTGTAAAAGGATGGGTGTTTGTGGTTCCACTCACTTTCCTTTTCTTCACATTATTGGATTCTTTTCAAGCCACCTTAATCTGCCTTTGTTTGATCCCACATGTTTTGGTAAAGATTTTTTCGAAAGGTGAAGATTTTTCTGACCCCTATTCTTAAGCCACCTGAAAGTATTCCAAGATGAATCATTTTCAGAAATTAACAGCCTCAATAATCTGTGCTGTTTGATTATCTCAATTACAAGATGTTGGAATTCAAGTAAGGGTACTTGATGCTGAGACCTGTTTCTTTCACAGAATTGCTTAGCTTGGTTTCTGGCACAAAACTGGTCTGAGCTGCGTCCTTCTGCTTAATCATCAGGGTTTTGCTGAGGAGGGGCAAATTATTGGCCTCTTTGCTCCCCATAGTACAGTACAGCTGATCAGAGCCTCCTTTGCCTTGCAGGAATCGATAGCAGGTACAATGAAGGCTGCAGAGAGCTGGCAAATTATCTTCTATTTGGTTTGTACAATCAGAATACCAGTGATTTTGAGAAAACGGGATTTTCTGAAGAAGTGCTAGATGGTAAGTATATATTGGTAAACTCTGTGTGATAGAAGAGTAAGAAGTTTATTTATTTGGATCCTTATTTTATGGTGTGCTTACAGAAAAAAATTTAAAATAGTCCAAAGTCCCAGTAAATGTTTGCTTTTTAAAGAATGAAAAAGCACAGCATTTTTTCTTTGTTGATACATTTAGTAGCAACAAGTAGTTTTCAGAATATATTTACTAATTCAGCTTTAGAGAAACAAACATCAGTGTTTGGCTTTATCTCTTTTTGGCAAAGTACTGGTTTTCCTCTTTATTGCCCATTGCCTCTACATGCTAACGGTTCAGATTATATGGTGTTGTCCTGTGAAAGCACCTTCAATCATGAGGTAAGGATGGGCCTGCAGGCATCTCCTACGAGGAAGACTTCTTGTGGCTTATCCGAGGAACAAAGGCTCTTTGTCCTGCTGTCTTTGGGAATTATTTTCTCTGTGACTTTAATTCATGAAGATGCCTGTGACTACAATGCTGGATTTCTGTTTATATTCCCCTTTCCTTAGCACTGAGACACTCTGCCTGTGTTGATGCTGCTGGGGGCTGTTGCCCTGGATCTATCTCTGATATCACATATTTAGAATCATGTCTTGTATGCCAGATGGGTCAGGAGACATTGGGATAGACAAAATAAAAATGGACAAGAGACATTTCTGTGAGGCAGCTGGGGGAGGCATGAAAACAAACATCTGATGTGAAAGAATATTGCTATGTGTCTAGTGCAGTAGTTTTCAACTGGAGGCAGTTTTGTCCTGCAGGGGACATTTGGCAATGTCTGAAGACATTTTTGATTGTCAAAACTGGGTAGGGGATGCCACTGGCATCTAGTAGATAGAGGCCAGAGATGATGCTAAACATCTACAATGCACAGAACAGTCACCCAGAACAAGGAATTCACTGATCTAAACTGTCAGTAGTGCCGGGGTTGAGAAATCCTGGTCTAGTGTATATGAAAATTCTTCTCTGGTTAAGTCCTTAGTAGTGTTTATTCTTGTAGACTGATTAAAGGTTTCCTTTTTATTAGGAAGTGCAAAAAGAGTAGACTGAAATTACTCCTTCTTTTACATTTTTTTCAATTCAAATTTGGTTTCCGATTTTGATTACAAAATATTTTTTTCCTTACGTTATACAACATCTGCTGGTTTAGAAAAGAGTAATCTTGGCAGCTCGTACCAGCCACACATTTCACCACAGCCGAGATTGCTAAGGACATTACGGTACTGAAATTAAGGAAATAGTTTAAATTCTCAAAGATGTGCTTTTTTGCTTATTTTTGTTTTTATCTTCTTTTCTTTTTGAAACAGAGTCTTGCTCTGTTGCCCAGGCTGGAGTGCAGTGGTGTGATCTTGGCTTACTGCCACCTCCACCTCCTGGGTTCAAGAGATTCCTCTGCCTCAGCCTCCCAAGTAGCTGGGATTATAGGCATGCACCACCACGCTCAGCTAATTTTTGAATTTTTAGTAGAGACAGGGTTTCACCATGTTGGCCAGGCTGGTCTCTAACTCCTGACCTCAGGTGATCCCGCCTCAGCCTCCCACAAAGTGCTGAGTTTATAGCTGTGAGCCACTATGCCTAGCCTGTTTTTATCTTTTTGCCTGGCATAGTGGGTGCTTAGGAAATTAGGATTTTCCTACAAATTAATAAATTTGTTTATACAAGTAGCTGGAAAGCAGAGATCACCAGATTTCTACATTTTGATCTCATATGAGAGGGGGAAAGGCCAACATGAATTTATTTCTAAAAGCAACTTTTATTTATTTATTTATTTATTTTGAGACAGAGTCTTGCTCTATCACCCAGGCTGGAATGCAGTGGCGTGATCCTGGCTCTCTGGTGGCTGGATCACTTGAGCTCAGCAGTTAGAGACCAGCCTGGGCAACATGGCAAAACCCTGTCTCTACAAAAAAATACAAAAATTAGCCAGGCGTGGTGGTGCTCACCTGTAGCCCCAGCTTCTTGTGGGGCTGAGGCAGGAGGATTACTTGAACCTGGGAGACAGAGGTTGCAGTGAACCTATATCATGCCACTGCACTCCAGCCTGGGAGTGAAACCCTGTCAAAAAAAAAAAGAAAGAAAGATCTTAAGACTAATCAAATTGCTATTGTATAGCAGTGAGATACATCATGTAACAGATAACAGGCAGTGAAAGAAATGTAAGTATTTTATCCTAAAATATATTCCTTTGACATATTTTAAAATGGTGCTGTAAAGCTATATCTTGTCAGGGAAATCTACATTATGTAGAGAATCCTTTCCCTTTCCAGGTCTTTTCCTGATCCAGGGGAGATCAACTAAGAGTCTGGTCCCTTTTAAAGTCTGATAAACATTTACCTTCTATTGTTGCTGAAGCCTGCTACCTGGAGGCTTCACCTGCATAATAAGAACCTTGGTCTCCACAATCCCTTGTCTTAGCCCAGACATTCTGTTGATTCCAGGTCTGTATTTATTTTTATTTTTATTTTTATTTTTTGAGACAGAGTCTCACTCTGTCACCCAGTCTGGAGTGCAGTGGAGCAATCTTGGCTCACTGCAACCTTCGCCTCCCAGGTTCAAGTGACTCTCCTGCCTCAGCCTCCTTAGTAGCTGGGATTACAAGTGCATGCCACCATGCCCGGCTAATTTTTGTATTTTTTTTTTTTTTTTAGTAGAGATGGGGTTTCACCATGTTGGTCAGGCTGGTCTCAAACTCCTGACCTCGTGATCCACCTGCTTCACCCTCCCAAAGTGGTAGGATTACAGGCGTGAGCCACCGCGCCCAGCCCTGATTCCAGGTCTTTAGATAATAAAACTTAACTGTTTCAACCAATTGCCAATCAAAAAATCTTTGAATCTACCTGTGACATGAAAGGACCCTTTCACACCCAACCCCGACTTTCTGGACCAAACCAAATGTACACTTTACATGTGTTGATTGATGTCTGCTGGTAACTTCTGTTTCCCTAAAATGTGTAAAATCAAGCTGTTATCCAACCACTTTGGGTGCATGTTCTCAGGACCTTCTGAGGCTATGTCACGGGCATGTCTTTAATTTAAACTTGGCAAAATAAACTTCAAAATTGATTGAGACTTGTCTCAGATACTTTTTGGTTTATAAGGCACAGTGTTTAATTAAATAATTTTCAGTTTAGAGTTTTGTTACATTGTCTCTGAAGGAGTTTCAATGGTTTTACTAATTATGTGGGCAGAAAATATCTAAAGGAAATGCTTTTGACAGTCTTGTGTTTTGATTTTGGTTTTTTTTACAGATGTAATTATATTGATTAAATCAGATAGCGTCCATCTGTACTGTAATCCTGTAAACTTTCGCTATCTCTTACCTTACGTGGCACATTGGAGAAATCTGCATTTCCACTGCATGACCGAAAATGAGGTAAGAAGAAAGAAGACAGGCACCCAGAGACACTCTAAGAATATTCTGTAAGGAAAGTGTTGATCTGAAACAGGATCGGCAATCAAATTGCAGAGTGTGATTATACAAAAAAGGTTATCTGTTTGAAGTGGAGAATTTCATATTTCATTTTGAGGCTACCTTATAAATTGTATGCCTGTGGAGTCAAAAGGAGGCTATTCAAATTGGAACCTAGTAGTAAGTTTATGAACTTACTTCTTGCCTGCTTCTTCATCACTATCCAGAACCCCTTCTCTTAGGGGATTAGTGCCTAGGGACTGCCCTGGGAGAATTTTTTTTTTTTTTTTTTTTGTGGGGTACAGAGTCTCGCTTTGTCGACCAGGCTAGAGTGCAGTGGCACAATCTCGGCCCACTGCAACCTCCTCCTCCCAGGTTCAAGCAATTCTCCTGTCTCAGCCTCCCAAGTAGCTGGGACTACAGGTGCCTGGCTAATTTTTTTATTTTTAGTAGAGATGGGGTTTCATTATATTGGTCAGACTAGTCTCAAACTCCTGACCTTGGGTGATCCGCCCACTTCAGCCTCCCAAAGTGCTGGGATTACAGGCGTAAGCCACCATGCCTGGCCCTGTGGGAGAATTTTTTAAGCTTTCTGACATTCTTGTGTTTGAATGTCTTGGTATCTGTTTTTCTTTCCCTTTGGGCCCTTTTCAAGGGTTTGACTGGAAATCAAGTTGGGATTTGAGATTTAGGATTTCATGAAAGTTGTGACCTAATATTGGTCAAGAACACTTCTTCCCATATGAGGTTTTGGTGGATTTTTGGGGGGGTTATCTCTTGCATTTGGGTTTCCTGATCCATTTTCAGTTGATTTTCGGGTGTAATATGAAATAAGGGAATGACAAGTCTTTCTGACTAGCAAATGAAAAAGATTGGCTTTGGAAACACCTTGGGTGCAGTCCTCTGTAAATGTCATTTGGGACAACTCTGATTGATAAAATGCAGAGAAAATATGGGACTTTGTGAGTTACCTCTTCAGAGCTTATTTTTCGTTTGATATCTCTCTTTAGTATGAAGATGAGGAAGCTGCAGAAGAATTTAAAATTGCCAGCTTTGTGGACATGGTTCGAGACTGTAGTAGAATTGGCATTCCTTACAGCTCCCAAGGTGAGTATCTGACAGCAAGCCTTCTAGAACCTTGCTTAGATGGTGTGTGAATTGAACATCACTGCTTTTCCTTTCATTGGAGGCATTCAGCTGAGAAACCCCTTCATCTGTTTTTACCAAAGATATCAAGCAGAATTAAGTATGGGGACTTTTCTATGTAAGCTTGTATTAAGTACTGTGAAGTTTCTGCAGCAACACAGCAGGCTGCCTAAAATCAGGTAGAAGAACTGATACAGAATTTAGCACAATTGACATGTCTGTATCATTTACTGTACAAAGAGTATAGTATAGATGTGGGGGCATCTTGGTAATAAGAAAGAGGGGTTTTGATAACTTCTAAAAAGATATGCTGACGTGTTTTTAAATGATGTGTAATATACAGGAGAAAAACGATCAAGTTTAACAGGGCTTATATTGTAACAACAACAAAAAGAAAAAACCTTGCACATTGAAGCTATTGTTACAAGAAAGGAACATTTTTGATTTAGTAGTTTTCCCTTGAGGAAGTTGATTGGCTATGTTTCTTAAGGGAAAGGAGCCAAGTTTGGTTCTGTTAATAATTATTCCCACTGAATGATGCAAGTCAGATGTAGTAGACTACTCTTATTTTTTACTTAATTACTCAGGAAACTGGAATGTTACAATATACTGTAGAGAAATCTGAATGTAACTTGTTTATGGTTTGAATTTTCCTTGGCTTTCATTTTGTATTTCTAGTTTCAATTTCTAACCATTTTATCTGTTTGAATTTTATTTTGCTAGGTGAGGCCCTGGTGACCACGTGAGAAATGATACCTGTCTAACCATGTTAGATCAGGTTTAGACTGTTGTATTCAGGATGGTATTTGATATGTATTGTTGTATTTGATTCTTCTAGGTCACTTGCAGATATTTGATATGTTTGTGGTGGAGAAATGGCCAATTGTACAGGCCTTTGCACTTGAGGGCATTGGAGGAGATGGATTTTTTACCATGAAATATGAGGTATGTATGAAAAGCAGTATGCCAGTTTTTGTCTGCCACTGGGCGGTTTTTATGAAGAACCCTTGTGGGTGTGCATTATTATGACACCAAAAAGCTGGCAGTTACTTCTCAAGGGCATGGAGCAAGTTAAAAGACTTGAAATGGAAAATAGTTGCTGCTAAAGGCTAGTTCCAGACTGAGGTCCTGTGTCCTTCTTGGAGTTTTCTCCGTCCTTCCTCTCCCTTACCCCATTCTGAGCTAACTGTTGTTCCTGTCTACTCCTGTAGCACCCTAGATTGACTTCTCCTACAGATTTTATGATCCTGTTACTACACATTTGTCACACTTGCACACCAGCCCACCCACCCTGGTCTTTGTACTGGAGGCTTCTTAAGTACAAAAACATAACTTTGTTGTTGTTTGTATGTCAGAAATTTATATAATTTATATAAATTGAGAACTATTCAAGAGCAATGAAAGGGACAGTGCAGAATTTGGGTAAGGGCAATGTACTAGAGGAATGGAAAGATTAGCTTTTGTGGTAAGAACAGTGTCTTTTATTTCAGCATTCCTTGCATCTAGAAAATGACCGGTAAATATTTCTTAAGTGAGTCTGGGACAGGGGGTGGTCCAGAGTACAGATTAAGGAAAATGGCCTGATAGGTTAGCAGCATTACCACGAGTATCTATGTGCCTCCGTGGGATCCTCACTGAAATGACCTGCCCAGTACAGGAAACCAGGGAAGGGGAGCATTGTCATGCTAGAAGTGGGGACATCCTGTTAGGGAGAGAGTAAGTGGGTCCCTTAGAAGCAAGGCACAGAGCTAATTTCTACCCCTCTGAGAAGTACTGGCATCCCTAGCAGATGACTGGAGGCTTGCCTGGGAGAACCACATCACATCCTCTGAAATGGAGCAGCATGGGCTGTGGGGCTGAAGGGAAGCATACCACTTGGACTCCATTTTTCTTTTTCCAAAATCACAGTATTCTCACATTGACTACAAGTAGCAGAACATCCACAAGGCTGTGGAAGCTGCCCCTACTGGGAATTAATGCTCTCTAACTTAGAAGAGTGGGGGCTTGAAGGGAGGCAGGCCATAGGGGTTAGAGAAGAAACTTAATATTTTTATAATATTAATAATGGTAATATTTATTTTTAATTAATTATATGAACTAGGTCTGAGTGCCTACTATATGCCAGGTACTGTTCTAAGCACTTTATGTGAATTGACTGATCTCATTCTTATAGTAACCCTCTGAGGTAGGTCCTATTTTACATCCCCATTTAAGACTGATTAAATGAATTTCCCGATTTCACACAGCTACAGAAAGGCAGAGCTGGGGCCAGATCCAGATGGTCTGGTTTCAGAGCCTGTGCTCCTCACCCCTGGGCTGCAGCTAGAATCATATTGGAAGAAGTGCACTGGGAGGCTACATAGTTGGTATAACCCAAATGAGAGAGGTTTTCTGACCTTAAGGTGCGTCACACTGTGAAGTCACATTCAAAAAGAATGTTATCTCCTTCCAAAAAAAAAAAAAGCCTTTGAAAAGTAATGTAGATCTTTACATTAGGATGGTGTTTTTAGGAAATGGGATGGGCCATGAAGAGGAAATGGTACACATCATAAAGGAAGAGTTACTATAGGTCTTCTCTAGGTCCCTCTCTCCACATCCTGCCCTTTTCTGTAGCTGCTCCTTTTTATTTTCAGATACTTCCTTTTGTCTCCATCTCATTCTACCCCACCTCAGTCTTCTTCTTTCCCCTGCCCTTCCCAGTACTTTGAGGTGTGGAGCAGTTTGGCCTATAGATGTGCTCTGCCACTACCCTCTCTACTCCACTCTGATGGCCTGATGACTGCCTGAGTCAGAAAGGCTCTTACTTCCTTTGCAGGCTAAGAGAAGGAGAGCTATACTTATAGCTTAATTTTTAAAAACTTGTGTTTTATTATATGGCCATACCCAGAAGAAAGTCGTTAGCCCAGATATGTTTTGTTCCTCATGTGGTAGGTGCCAGCATGAGAAAGAAAGCCAAGCCCAGACACAGCTTTTACTTGGCATTTATGCTCTGCCAAACTGAGTCATCGATACAGATAATTATTTCTTCCTGGGAAGCGGTACAGGGAAGTTCCTCTGCTAAGGCATTTTCTGCCTCTAACTTCCTTCTTCTTACTCTCCCACTGCTGGAACTGTGATCTGGTAATGTAAATTTACATCAACCAGCTCCACAAGGAGAGGATCCTAATAGCAAACTTCTAAATAATGAGTAACCAGTGAGCATTCATTCATCTGTTTATGGACAAATAGATCTTCATATTGAAAGCTGGAATAAGAATTAGGAAAAGGGTCAACAAAATGTAAGAAAGAGACCACAGCATATTAGATGCAGGGATAGATCAGCATGCTTTAAAAAAAGATTTTCTTCAAGGAACAAAATAAATAATTGAGAAAATGTCTCTTTTTGGTACTTTTTAGGAACAAAATTTATTTAAAAAATGAGATCTGTCAATGAGGTGAACAGTCAGAATTAAAAAGGGAGATGGAGGACATATAAGAAAAGATTGTAGGAAGTCTCAGAATTTATTAGTAGAATGAAAACTTGCATTAAAAAATAGATATCAAATTTAATACCCTTAAAAAATCTGATCAGTTGACACACTTGAAAAGCTTTTCCAGAATACAGAGGAAGGGGCCAAGTAGATTAAATCAATGGGGAAGATGATGATGAAGTGGAGAGTAGAGAGTGGAAATTGGTGATATTGAAAGGAAAGAATTAAATTGAAGGTTGTTATGTAATAGTCTGTACCTCCCTCTACCACTCTCCTCTCCCCTCAAGTGACAAGCAACCAGACATTTGCAGATGCCACCTCCACCCTAGGAAAAACAAAGAACAGATCTGGGTGGAGGTTCTGTAAAAAAACTGAAAAGGGCCTGGTGAGTGGCTCACACTTGTAATCAAGCCTAGCACTTTGGGAGGCCAAGGCAGGAGGATCACTTGAGGGCAGGAGTTCAAGACCAGCCTGGCAACAAAAAGTTTTTAAAAATTAGTTGGGCACGGTTGGGCGTGGTGGCTCATGCGTGTAATCCCAGCACTTTAGGAGGTGGAGGTGGGTGGATCATGAGGTCAAGAGATGAAGACCATCTTGGCCAATATGGTGAAACCTCATCTCTACTAAAAATACAAAAATTAGCTGGGCGTGGTAGCAGGCACCTGTTACCCCAGCTACTCAGGAGGCTGAGGCAGGAGAATTACTTGAACCCAGGAGGCAGTGAGCCAAGATTGTGCCACTGCACTCCAGCCTGGGTGACAGTGTGAGACTCCATCTCAAAAAAAAAAAAAAAAAAATGAGCTGGGCACAGTGGCATGTGCCTACAGTTCCATCTACTTGGGAGGCTGAGGCCAGAGGATAGCTTGAGCCCTGGAGCTCCAGGCTGCAGTGGGCTGATTGAACTACTGCACTCCAGCCTGAGCAACAAAGTGAGACCCTGTCTCAAAATAAATAAATAAAAATTAAATAAATAAACTGAAAGGCAAGACGAAACAAAAAGATTTCATTGGCTAGTGTAGTTTTTGCTTCCTGAGAGAGTAAAGCTGTTCACATTTTGGCATGTAGAATATAAGGGGATGGAGACCCAGTAATAGAAGCTCTGCTTATCAGTTATCAGGAATATACAGCTTCCAGTTAACCTTTTCATTGCCTCATTTCAAAGTACGAATAGGAAGCCAAAGATCACCAGACATTTGATTAAACAGCAATAACTCAAAAGAAAAAGATGAAGTTTTTTTTTAAAAAACCAGTTCATTAAGACCCAAAGATAATTTAAGGTATAGAAGAAAAGACATAAAACCCTTTTTGGATGCCCAGAAAAATGTAAGATTTCACAACCATAGGACAAGTAAATGTTGTAATAACTGAATGTGTGGAAAATACGAGCTCTAGAAAATCATAATTGATGAAATCAATAGAGGGGTGGAAGGTAAAGTTAGGAAAGTCTTTAGAAAGGTAGAATAAAAACATCACAGTTATAGAAAATATGAGAAAAAACTTAAAAGACTTTAACTTTAAAAGTTAACTTTAGGCCGGGCTCGGTGGCTCACACCTGTAACCCCAGCACTGTGGGAGACCAAGGTGGGTGGATCAGCTGAGGTCAGGAGTTCAAGACCAGTCTGGTCAACATGGCGAGACCCCATCTCTACTAACGACAGAAAAATAGCTGGGTGTGCCGGGCGCGGTGGCTCAAGCCTGTAATCCCAGCACTTTGGGAGGCTGAGACGGGCGGATCACGAGGTCGGGAGATCGAGACCATCCTGGCTAACACGGTGAAACCCCGTCTCTACTAAAAAAATACAAAAAACTAGCCGGGCGAGGTGGTGGGCGCCTGTAGTCCCAGCTACTCGGGAGGCTGAGGCAGGAGAATGGCGTGAACCCGGGAGGCGGAGCTTGCAGTGAGCTGAGATCCGGCCACTGCACTCCAGCCTGGGCGACAGAGCGAGACTCCGTCTCAAAAAAAAAAAAAAATAGCTGGGTGTGGTGGCACATGCCTGTAGTCCCAGCTACCCGGGAGGCTGAGGCAGGAGAATTGCTCAAACCCAGGAAGTGGAGGTTGCAGTGAATTGAGATCGCACCACTACACTCCAGCCTGGGTGACAGAGCGAGACGCCATCTCAAAAAAGAAAAAAAAAAAAGTTAACTTTAAATGTTAAAAGACCGATCTGAGAATTCTAATATCCAATGAGTAGAATTTCTAGAAAGAGGAGGCAGGGATACCATAAGGAAAGAAATCTTTTTAAAAAATAGACATTTCCGCCGGGCGCGGTGGCTCATGCCTGTAATCCCAGCACTTTGGGAGGCCGAGACGGGCGGATCACGAGGTCAGGAGATCGAGACCATCCTGGCTAACATGGTGAAACCCCGTCTCTACTAAAAAATACAAAAAACTAGCCGGGCGAGGCGGCGGGCGCCTGTAGTCCCAGCTACTCGGGAGGCTGAGGCAGGAGAATGGCGTGAACCCGGGAGGCAGAGCTTGCAGTGAGCCGAGATCCGGCCACTGCACCCCAGCCTGGGTGACAGAGCGAGACTCCGTCTAAAAAAATAAATAAATAAATAAATAAATAAAATAAAATAAAATAAAATAAAATAAACATTTCCAATCATAAAGAGAAATAAAAGCTTTTAAATTAAATCACTTAGGTATGAATGGGAAGAGGAAAAAAAAAAACCTTAATCTGTCCGTGACATTTCAGACACTAAGGATAAAAGAAAATCTTTTTTTTTTTTTTTTTTTTGAGATGGAGTTTCACTCTCGTTGCCCAGGCCGGAGTGCAATGGCACAATCTTGGCTCACTGCAACCTCTGCCTCCCGGGTTCAAACGATTCTTCTGCCACAGCCTCCCAAGAAGCTAGGATTACAGGCATGCACCACCATGCCTGGCTGATTTTGTATTTTTAGTAGAAATGGGGTTTCACCATGTTGGCCAGGGTGGTCCCAAACTCCTGACCTCAGGTGATCTGCCTGCCTCAGCTTCCGAAAGTGCTGGGATTACAGGCATGAGCCACCTGTACCCAGCCTGGATGAAAGAATATCTTTAAAAGCTTCCAGGAAGGTGGTCAGTAAGGTTGGCCAAAAAAGAAAAAAAAAGCTTCCTGGAAGAAAAAACAAGTCACCCACCACAAAACAACAAAAACTGGTTCCCAAACCAACAAACCCCCCCCCAAAACAAAAACACAACCACAAACAAAATAATGAAACAATGGTCTTCAAGAAACTAGGCATCAGGCAGTGAGGAATCCTGATTCCCTGAGTGATGGAAACAATCAAGGTGAGCCCCGTGATGGTACTAGCTTATTACTTTGAGAAAGTTTGCAGACACAGCATAGAGAAGAGAGTACCCAGGTGGAGCCCAGTGCACTCCCTGAGTTAGGAGATGCAGCTGGGAGTCTCGGGAGACCAAAGCAGTTAGAGTACTAAAGAGGAAAGAACCATCCAAAGATTCCCCTTTCCCTAGTCAGTACTCAGCAGAGTATTGATCCATGTTGTCATGTATGTGGTAACTACTCAAAGTCAAGAGAAGCCTGTCTGAAAGGATTCGAGGATAGTGCCTGATGTGTGTGTTCAGGGCTGAGAACAGTGCCTGTTTTCACCAGTTAGACTGGAAAAACACATACAGGCCTATCTTAATTTATTGTGCCTTGGTTTGTTGCACTTTGTAGATATTGCATTTTTTTTTTTCACAAATTTATCGTTTGTGGCAGCCTGCATCCAGCAAGCCTGCTGGCTCCATTTTTCCAACAGCATGTGCTCACTTTGTGTCTCTGTGTCACATTTTGGTAATTCTCATAATATTTCAAGCTTTTTTATTATTGTTATATCTGTTATGATAATCCATGATGAGTGATCTTTGATGTTACCATCGGAATTGTTTTGGGACGCCACAAACAGCACCCATATGAAATGATGAACTTAATAAATGGGTGTGTTCTGACGCTTCACTGGCTGTTCCCTCATTTTTTGCTTTCTTCTCTGACTTCCCTATTCCTTGACCGTAACAATATTGAAATTAGGCCAATTAATAACCTTTATTGTAACCCCAGCACTTTGGGAGACCAAGGTGGGCGGATCACCTGAGGTCAGGAGTTCAAGACCAGTCTGGTCAACACGGCGAGACCCCGTCTCTACTAACAGTAGAAAAATAGCCGGGTGGCCAATAAAGGTTCAAGGGAAAGGAAGAGTCACAATTATCTCATTTTAAATCAAAAGCTGGAAATGGTTAAGCTTGGTGAAGGAGGCATGTCGAAAGCCAAGACAGGCTGAAAGCTAGACCTCTTGCACCAAACTGCTAAGTTGTGAATGCAAAGGAAAAGTTCTTGAAGGAAACTAAAAGCACTACTTCAGTGAACACAAATTATAAGAAAGTGAAACAACCATATTGCTGATATGGAGAAAGTTTGAGTGGTCTGGTTAAAAGATCAAACCAACCATAACATTCCCTTAAACCAAAGCCTAATCCAGAGCAAAGCCCTAATTCTCTTTAATGTAAAGCCTGAGAATGTTGAGGAAGCCGCAGAAGAAAAGTTTAAAGCTAGCAGAGCTTGATTTATGAGGTTTAAGGAAAGAAGCTGTCTCTATAACGTAAAAGTGCAAGATGAAGCAGTAAGTGCTGATTTAGAAGCTGCAGCAAGTTATTCAGAAGATCTACCTAAGATACTTGATGAAGGTGGCTACGCTAAACAACAGATTTTCAGTGCGGACAACAGCCTTGTATAAGAAGATGATGCCATCTAGGACTTTCTTTTTTATTTTATTTTTTTATTTTTGAGACAGAGTCTCGCCGTGTTGCCCAGCCTGGAGTGCAGTGGTGTTATCACGGCTCACTGCAGCCTTGACCTCCCAAACTCAAGCCATCCTCCCACCTCAGCCTCCCAACTAGCTGTGACTACAGGGGTACACCACCATGCCCAGCTAACGTTTCTATTTTTTGTGGAAATGGAGTCTCACCATGTTGCCAGGGCTGGTCTTGAACTCCTGGGCTCAAGTGATCCTCCCACCTCGGCCTCCCAAAGTGCTGGGATTACATGTGTGAGCCACAGCGCCCAGCCTGTAGGACTTTCATAAATAGAGAGAAGTCAGTGCCTAGCTTCAAAGGACAGCCTGACTCTCTTGTTAGGGGCCAATGCAGCTGGTGACTTTTAAGTTGAAGTCATTGCTCATTTACCATTCTGGAAATCCTAGGGCCCTTAGGGATTATGCTAAATCTACTCTGTGCTCTTTAAATGGATCACCAAAGCCTGGATGATAGCACATCTGTTTACAGCATGACTTACTGAATATTTTAAGCCCACTGTTGAGTCCTACTGCTCAGAAAAAAAGATTCCTTTCAAATATTACTGCTGATTGACAGTGCAGCTAGACACCAAAGAGCTCTAATGGAGGTGTACAAGAGAATTAATGTTGTTTCATGCCTACTAATGCAACATCCATTCTGTAGCCCATGGATCAAGGAGTCATTTCGACTTTAAAGGCTTATTACTTAAGAAATACATTTTGTTAGGCAATAAACTCCTCTGATGGATCTGGGCAAAAAAAAAAAAATGGAAAGCCTTCTCAAAAAGATTCACCAATCTAGACGACGTTAAGAGCATTCATGATTCATAGGAGGATGTCACAATATTGACATTAACAGGAGTTTGTGAGAAGTGGATTCCAGATGTCATGAATGACTTTGAGGGGTTCAAGACTTCAGTAAAGGGAGTCACTGCAGATTTGGTAGAAATAGCAAGACAACTAGAATTAGAAGTGGAGCCTGAAGATGTGACTGACTTGCTGCAATCCCATGTTAAAAACTTGAAATGGATGGGGAGTTGCTTCTTCTGGATGAGTAAAGAAAGTGGTTTCTTGAGATGGACTCTACTCCTGGTGAAGATGCTGTGAACATTGTTGAAATGTCAACAAAGGACTTAGAATATTCCGCAAACTTAGTTAATAAAGCAGTGGCATGGTTTGAGAGGATTGACTCCAATTTTGAAAAAAGTTCTACTGTGGGTAAAATGCTAGCAAGGCCAGGCATGGTGGCTCACGCCTGTAATCCTAGCACTTTGGGAGGCCAAGGTGGGCGGATCACTGAGGTCAGAAGTTCAAGACCAGCCTGACCAACATGGTGAAACCCTCTACTATAAATACAAAAATTAGCTGGGTATGGTGGTACGCACCTGTAATCCCAGCTACTCAGGAGACTGAGGCAAGAGAATCGCTTGAACCCAGGAGACAGGTTGCAGTGAGCCGCGATCACGCCCCTGGTCTCCAGCCTGGGCAACAGACCAAGACTCCTCCTAAAAATAAATAAATAAATAAAATGTTATCAAATAGCCTGACATATTACAGAGAAGTCTTTTGTGAAAGTAAGAGTCAACTGATGCGGCAAAACTTCATTGTTGTCTTATTTTAAGAAATTGCTGCTGGCACAGTGGATCATGCCTGTAATCCTAGTACTTTGGGAGACTGAGGCAAGAGGATCACTTGAGACTAGGAGTTCAAGATCAACCTGGGCAACATAACATGATCCCATCTTTACAAAAACAGATTTTTGTTTTAATTAGTTGGCATGATGGTGCACCTGTAGTTCTAGCTACTCAGGAGGCTAAGCCGAGAAGATTGCTTGAGAAGGAAGCAGTCTTTCTGGAGGATTGCTCCAGAAGTCAAGGCTGCAGTGAGCTATGATTGCGCCACTGCACTCCAACCTGGGTGACAGAACGAGACTCTATTTCAAGAAAACGAAAAGAAGGAGAGAGAGAAAGAGAGGAAGGAAAGGAAAGGAAAGGAAGGGGAGAGAAAGGGATTGCCACAGCCTCTCAACCTTCAGCAGCCAACACCCTGATCAGTCAGCAGGCATCAATATGGAGGCAAGACCCTCCACCAGCAAAATGGTTATGACCCACTGAAGGCTCAGTTGACTGTTCGCATTTTTTAGTAATAAAGTATTTTAAAATTAAGGTATGTACATTTGATTTTTTTAGATGTGTTATTGCTAAAAAAAATAGACTTTAATAGACTATGGTACGTTGTAAACATAACTTTTATATGTACTAGGAAACCAAAATATGTGTGTGACTTGCTTTATTGCATTATTCACTTTATTATAGTGATTTGGAACCAAGCCTGCAATAGCTCTGAGGTATGCCTGTAATTCACTGGGCCCTGGGTAGAGCACTCAGCAGGATTTTGTCTCAGTAGCAGGGAAAAATCAACCCTGCACTGAGCAGTGGCTTCAGACCTTCCTAATAATTCATAAAAGCAGGACCCCAAAGGATCAAACTGTTTTCTAGTAACTTAACTGCTTTCCAGAACAAAGCATAAGAATATTTATAGGAATACCAAAATATTTAGCACCCAGCAAGGTAAAATTCATAGTGTCTGGCATCCAGAGATCATCAGGCTTTAAAAAAGCAGGAAAACACAATTGATAATGAGGTAATCAGTCTTCAAAATTGGCCTAGAATTGACAGAAATATTAGAAGACAAGGACATTAAAACAGTTATTATAACTGCATTTCATGTGTTCAAGAGGCTAGAGAAAAGACTGAGTCATAGAATATATAAAAAGAGACCCACAACTGGGTGCAGTGCCGTGTGCCTGTAGTCTCAGCCATTCAGGAGGCTGAGGCAGGAGGATCACTTGCATCCAAGAGTTCAAGGCCAGCCTGGGCAACATAGCAAGACCGCTGTCTCAAAAACAAAACAAAACAAAAATTCAAACTTCTAGAGATGAAAACTACAGCATCTAAGATGAGAAATACACTGGATAATAATGAATGTAATAATTGAGAATTTTTTTAAGAGGAAATATACACTAGATGAGATTAATGACAGATTGGGTAATGCCAAAGAAAAGATTAGTGAATTTGAAGCCATAGCATTAGAAACTATCCAAGGTGAAGTGCAGAGAAAATAAAGAATCCAAAGTCATAGTCATGAGGACAGCATAAAGACATTTTATGTCTTTTTGTTTTGTTTTGTTTTCCTTTTTGTGGAGAACAGGGTCTCTCTATATTGCCCAGGCGGGTCTTGGACTCCTGGGCTCATACTGTCCTCCTGCTTCTGCCTCCCGGAGAGCTGGGATTACAGGTGTGAGAAAAGTTTGCTTTGCATTAATCTTTTTTTTTTTCTTTCTTTTTTGAGACGGAGTGTCACTCTGTCACCCAGGCTGGAGAGCAAAGGCACGATCTTGGCTCACTGCAACCTCCGCCTTCTGGGTTCAAGTGATTCTCCTGCCTCAGCCTCCCAAGTAGCTGAGATTACAGGTGTGTGCCACCACACCTGGCTAATTTTTGTATTTTAGTAGCAAGGGGTTTCACCATGTTGGCCAGGCTGGTCTTGAACTCCTGACCTCAGGTGATCTGCCCGCCTCAGCCTCCCAAATTGCTGGGATTACAAGCATGAGCCACTGTGCCCAGCCTGCATTAATCCTTTCTTAGCTATTGGATAACGTGTTCCACCAAACAAGGTAGTTAACCAAGAAAGAGGAGACAAGTAAACCACAGAGCCAAATCCATCAACTGAGAGCTCCAGGATGATATCAAAGAATGTGAATGTCCAGCCAGAATGAGGTAGAAGAAGAAAGGGAATTTGATAGAGTTTCTGATATGTTTAAATCAGTAGTTCTCAATCGGGGTGAATTTGTCTTCTCCTTCCCCGTAGGCATTTGACAATGTTTGGAAATATTTTTGGTTTGCACTGTGTGGGGGAGGTGTTATAGGCAGCTAGTGAGGGCCTGCAATGCACAGGGCAACCCCACAGAACAAAGAAATATCAAGCCCAAAATGAAAATAGTGTTACTGTTGAGACACCCTGGAGTAGGCAAATTGGATGGGGCTGTTAGAAAAAAATAGAATTGATTTGTAAAAAAAAGTATACAGGTGAAAAAAAATGAAGCTGTTAGTACTTCTAAGAATAATAATAAAGCAAATTGGAATGTAAAATGTACTTAGCCTGCAGTAAATACTATTTACATGGTTTTAACATTGTAAACAATAATTATTAATAAACCACTTCAAGTGACAGCAACGCAAGATGACAGCCACAACGGGCTCACTATTAAAAGTCCCTTGCAATTTCTGACTGTTGGAAGAACTTGAAGAAGGCCAGAAAGGAGTAGGAGATGACACAGTTAGCTGGGGTCTAGAAGATTACGAAGACATGACACTTACAACATGGACAGGGATGATAATTGGGCCTCCAAGAACAATTTATGAAAACTGAATATATAGCCTTAAAATAGAATATGGACCTAAATACTCAGAAACACCCCCCCCTTGTAAGATTTGTAACAAAAAATTAATATGAATGGAGTTAATAGTTTTAATGGAGGGGTGGACGCAAGAGCCATATCAGTGCTATCAAAATGGCAGAATTCATATAGCATCAAAGTTGTCCTGCAAGAGCTTCGGCACCTAATGATGTCTAAAGAAAATATGAAACTCCCTCAGCCACCTGAAGGACAGTGTTAGAGCAATTAATCAAAAAGAAAAACCACAGCCCTTCCCCTTTCCCCCGACATTGAATTTAAGCAGTCTTCATTTTTCACAGTAGTAAATTTTCTAGATATGTCTTGTAGACCTCGGAGTACTGAAAAGGAAGCTCCCATTCAAAGGAAGTTAAGATACTGTAAATGATACTAATTTGTTGTCCATTTGAAATATGTAAGTTGTGCTATAACAAATCATCCTGTCAAGTGTAGCCACTGTCCACGTAGTAGAACTTCTGGGATCAAGAAAGTCTGTTTAAATTGATTCCCATCATAACTGGTGGGGCACATCTAACTCAACTGTGAAAAGACACATCACACAATCACCTTGCTGCTGATTACATGGCCTGGGGTCTCTGCCTTTTCCCCTTATCCTCCCACCTCCCACTTTCCCTGCAACAACAGCCCTCTAGCCTGGAGGGCTTGTTAGAGTAGATGTGAAGGCTTCAGGTCATAGCCTGTGGGACTACTGCTGGGTATGTGGGGTGCTTTGCCTGCACTCCTGGTTTCTTAAAGTCTTAAGTGATGCCCCTTCCAAGCCATCATCCTTTCCCCCACACTCCTTCGCTTCCGCCTTTGGCCAAAGCATAGATTGTAACCCCTCTACTCCCCTCTGAGATTGGCCTTTGGTGAGGAATTCAGAGCTTTCCCCATATCTTCTCTCCCCCACCTTTATCAAGGGGTGCTGTTTTTTATTCCGTCCTCCTCAAGTTGCTTTTTGCACCATCACCACCTAACACCTTCCATGACACTTCCTTGCTTTGGCCAGAAGCCATCAGGTAAGGTTGGAAAGAGTCTTTGACCTCCCTTTGTTTAGTTTTGGAACCGTACTTACTCACTCTCCACCAGCCTGGGAAATGGGTATTGGGTCCTCAGCCCTGCCACTCTGCTGTCATCAGCTGATGCATTGTTTTTTTTTTTTTTTTTTTTTTTTTTTGAGACGGAGTCTCGCTCTGTCGCCCAGGCTGGAGTGCAGTGGCGCGATCTCGGCTCACTGCAAGCTCCGCCTCCCGGGTTCACGCCATTCTCCTGCCTCAGCCTCCCGAGTAGCTGGGACTACAGGCGCCCACAACCGCGCCCGGCTAATTTTTTGTATTTTTAGTAGAGACGGGGTTTCACCGTGGTCTCGATCTCCTGACCTTGTGATCCGCCCGCCTCGGCCTCCCAAAGTGCTGGGATGACAGGCGTGAGCCACCGCGCCCGGCCTGATGCATTGTTTTTAACTCAGGTTTTGATAAGGTGAAAATAATAGTCACCAGGGTTACTCAGACCTGCCAGCTCTCAGAGTCCTTGGTGGTTAAACTTGGAGAAGGGCCACATAAAGACACTTGGAAGCACACATGATCCCTCTGAATTGTTTTACTTTCCTGTAATTGCTTTTGCTTTTAAAAATCGAAGTTTTAAACAGGGCTTTCATTTGGTCATCCTTGCGATCCACTGGGGTCTAGTTTGGAATCTGACAACTGGAACAAAAAGAACCCTGAATCCGGTGCATGCCTTGGTTTTGGTACTGCTGCTGCTTCTCAAGATCCTCAGCAGGGATTAAGAAAGAACCAGGTGTGCACAGCAGATCCCTGAAATTGGCAGGCTTGACCTCCTGGCAGATTGCTTCGTCTTTCCACTTTCTGTTCAGGACCACTAAATGCTGATGCATACCAAAATAAAAGCAATTCATTGTGTAAAAAAATTATTAATAAGCCAAAAAAGTCATTTTATGGTTTTAAATGATGTTAGGATATGTGTGTGTAAACAGTTTGGGGGCCAGGCACGGTGGTTCATGCTTGTAATCCCAGCACTTTGGTAGGCTGAGATGGGTGGATTGCTTGAGCCTGAGAGTTTGAGAAAGAAACAGTTTGGGAATAGGAATGGATGTAGAAGAACTACATCTTTGCCAGAAGTCAATATTTAGTTTCTAAAGAAAATGAAGTGAGTTCTAAGTGGTTGTTTCATTTTTTAAAAAATTATTTTTTGAAAATGTGGAATGCTTTATGAATTTACATGTCATCCTTGGAATTTGCATGTCCTCCTTGCACAGGGGCCATGGTAATCTTCTCTGTATCCTTCCAATTTTAATATATGTGCTGCTGAAGGGAGCACCTAAGTGTTTGCTTATGAGGAGTGAGACTAGTCAGGGTTTGTGAAAGGTTGGAGTCGGGGATTACCATTTTTTATTATAAGCCTTTTGTACCATTTGATTTTTAAAGCATGGACATGGATTTTTTTATTAAAATTTTATTTAAAACAAAGGCAAAAAATACACAATATACAAGTCTATATGTGCATGTGTGTGTGTATAAGTATATATGTGCCCATTATTGAAGATAATCGGTACCAAAGTTTCTGAAAAAATAGTTTCCTTGTATGGGAAAACATTATATGTATAGGTCTAATATAATTGATAAAATTTTGATTTATTCTATTCACACTAGTTTACACCAAAAGAGTCATTTCTGAACATCAGAAAATAATTCTGATTGTCCTAATGATATTGACTTAATTATTTCAATGTTTTTGCTCTCTGTTGCAGTTGCAGGATGTGAGTTTGAATCTATGGAATGTCTACAGCAAGATGGATCCTATGTCTCTGGAGAGTTTGCTTTCAGATGTAAGGAGCCAAACAGTAACTTTTAAATATTAGTATACGTCCAGCTCAGTGACCTGCTAGTGATCTTTAATTTGAAGAAATGCAAAGTATACTTTAGTTTGCCTTAGTCAAAAAATAGAGCAGTTTCTTTCTTGATTATTGTCTTGAATTCCTTGGGGTTATAAAGGAGCCTGGCAAGTGACACTGCTCCCTCTTCCACTCTGAGGTAATCTCACTGGAGGCAAAACCAGGGCCTCCTGCCTGGCCTTAGGTTTAGGTTTTTACCTAAAGGTGTTCTTTCTGTTGGACTGGACTTTATAAAAACAATGCAGAAGGCTTTCTCTGGCATGAAAAGATAAAAAGATGAGATTATGGCTTAAAGGAATCAAGGATTAGAGCTGGGGGCAAACTTTTTCTGTGAAAGTCTAGTTAGTGATATTTTAGCCTTTGTGTGCCTTACGGTCTCAGTGGCAACTACTTGACAATGCCACAGTAGCATGAAAACAGCTCTAGACAGTCTTTAAACAAATGGGTATGTCTGTGTTCCCAGGAAACTATTTACAAAAATACATGGCCTGTCTATATCAGGATTGGGGGGAAATTTGCAATGAGGAGCAACAAACAGACCTAAAGCTTTAGGACTCTGTACTCTGGTTAGGCTGGTCAGTAGTGTCTCTCGGTGGCTGTAGATCGATATGCATGGTCATGGACTGAGAATTAGCCATTTCTCCAAGGAGATTCAGTGCAATTAGCGAGGAACAATATTTAACAACCAAGATCTGGGCATTAGGTATGTTTCTTGCTTCTGTGGGGACATTGGTTTTAGGCCCTTTGAGTGGGCATGCTGAGAAAATAAAGTAAAAGAATCATAAGGAAAGGAAAAGATACAGTTTCAAAAATTGTATTTCCTTGAAAGCACAGAAGGTTTGAATCTACATATTGAAAAGTGCAGACTGGGCACAGTGGCTCACGCCTGGTGAGGAGGCTGAGGCAGGCGGATTACCTGAGGTCAGGAGTACAAGACCAGCCTGGCCAACATGGTGAAACCCCATTTCTACTAAAAATACAAAAATTAGCCAGGCACAATGATGCACTCCTGTAATCCCTACTACTCAGGAGGCTGAGGCAGGAGAATCGCTTGAATCCAGGAGGTGGAGGTTACAGTGAGCTGAGATCATGCCCCTATACTTCAGCCTGGGTGACAGAGCAAGACTCTATCTATAAAAAAGAAAAGAGGTCAGGTGCGGTGGCTCACACCTGTAGTCCCAGCACTTCAAGAGGCCAAGGCGGGTGGATCACGAGGTCAGGAGATGAAGACCATCCTGACTAAAAATACAAAAAAATTAGTCAGGTGTGGTGGTGGACACCTGTAGTCCCAGCTACTCGGGAGGCTGAGGTAGGAGAATGGCAGGAACCCGGGAGGCGGAGCTTGCAGTGAGCCGAGATCCACCACCACACTCCAGCCTGGGTGACAGAGCAAGACTCCGTCTCAAGAAAACAAAAAAGAAAAGGATATACCATGCCTCAGAGAAAATTGTCCAACAATGGTCAACACTGAGACATATTTTAATAAAGTTACTAGACTTTGCCCCAAGCCCTGAATCCCCCCAAAAAACAGTAAAATCCTTTGGCATCCAGTTACAGATAAACTAGAAAAATGCAGGGTGGCCTTGAGTTTCTCCATAGCAGAAAAAAAATGAAGCAAAACACCTATAATAAAATCCTCAACAAAAACATAACACCCACATTTTATTTTATTTATTTAAAAAATGTGTGTGTGTGTGTATATATATATATATATATATATATATATATATATATATATATATTTAGAGACAGGGTCTTGCTGTGTTGCCCAAGTTGGAGTGCAGCAGTGATCATAGCTCACTACAGCCTTGCACTCCTGAGCTCAAGTGATTCTTGCACCTCAGCCTCCTGAGGAGCTGGGACTACAGACGTGCATCACCACACCTGGCTAATTTTTTATTTTTCTCTAGAGATCAGGTATTGCTGTGTTGCCCAGGGTGGTCTTGAATTGCTGGAACCTGGGTGGCAGAGGTTGCAGTGAGCCAAGATTGTGCCATTGCACTCCAGCCCAGGCAACAACAGCGAGATTCCATCTTTAAAAAAAAAAAAAACCTGGCCGGGCGCGGTGGCTCAAGCCTGTAATCCCAGCACTTTGGGAGGCCGAGACGGGCGGATCACGAGGTCAGGAGATCGAGACCATCCTGGCTAACACCGTGAAACCCCGTCTCTACTAAAAATACAAAAATCTAGCCGGGCGAGGTGGCGGGCGCCTGTAGTCCCAGCTACTCCGGAGGCTGAGGCAGGAGAATGGCGTAAACCCGGGAGGTGGAGCTTGCAGTGAGCTGAGATCCGGCCACTACACTCCAGCCCGGGCTACAGAGCAAGACTCCGTCTCAAAAAAAAAAAAAAAAAAACCTGAAAAACTAAGTAATAAAGATATAAATAACAGCACAAAGTGAAATGAACAGTAAAAGATAAAGGTGGATGGGTGAGGAAGGAGGGAGTAGGAAAAAGAAGTACACTAATTTTATTATTGAACATGGTCAGAGATTAAGGAAATTGAGCATTAAGGTTTTTCTTTCTTTTTTTTTTTTTGAGACGTAGTCTCGCTCTGTCACCCAGGCTGGATTGCAGTGGCACAATCTTGGCTCACTGCAAACTCCGCCTCCCGGGTTCCTGCCATTCTCCTGCCTCTGCCTCTCGAGTAGCTGGGACTACAGGCGCCTGCCACCACGTCCAGCTTTTTTTTTTTTTGTATTTTTAGTAGAGACCGAGTTTCACCGTGTTGTCCAGGATGGTCTCGATCTCCTGACCTCATAATCCGCCCGCCTCGGCCTCTCAAAGTGCTGGGATATAGGCGTTAAACACCGCGCCCAGCCCGAGCATTAAGGTTTTTACATTAGTTACAAGGTAAACACTAGCACTCAGTAATAATTTTTTGTTTTGTTTTGTTTTTGAGACAGAGTCTCACTCTGTTACCCAGGCTGGAGTGTAGTGGCGTGATCTTGGCTCACTGCACCCTCCACCCTACAGGTTCAAGCGATTCTCCTGCCTCAGCCTCCTGAGTAGCTGGGATTACAGGCACATGCCACCACACCGGACTAATTTTGTATTTTTACTGGAGACGGGGTTTTGCCATGTTGGCCAGGCTGGTCTTGAATTCCTGACCTCGAGTGATCTGCCCACCTTGGCCTCCCAAAGTGCTGGGATTACAGGCCTGAGCCACCACGCCCGGCCTCAGTAATAATTTAAATAATGAAAACACTATATATCAGAGTATTTGAGAAACAGCTAACGGAGTGCTTATAAGAAATTTTTAATTGAAAATAAGTAGCCAAGTGAAGAAGGGGAGAAGAGTAAGGAAAGAATTCACTGCATGGAGAGCAGAAAATAATGAAATAGAACATAGGAAAGTGGTAGAACTCATACATAATGCCAGCACTGGTACTTTGAACCTGAGAATAATGAAATAGAGAAACCGTTAGCTTAATTGTGGTAGGTTATATATTTTTTTATAACTTTTTTTTCCCCTTCATGCCCTTGTTGTAGTTGACAGTGAGTATTCTTTCCTTTACACTGTTGGCCCTGGTCATATGGAAGGTGATTGGTCATAACATGACATATCTGACCAGAGGCCTTCAGTGTTCTTGTGTAATTTTTCTTGCCCTCTTACACTCTTGCCATGAGAACTTTTCCCAGGTAGTTGCTGCTTTATGTGTCGGTCCTGAAATGACATACATAGAACAGACTGTAACAGCCCAGCTGAGCCATAGCCAGCCTGCAGACCTGTAAGCAATAACCTGACTAATAAACTCATCTAACAAGAAAAAAAGGGAGAAAGCAGAAATTTCAAAAGAAGAAAAAAGAGGGCAGTGATAGAACAAGGAAGTTAAGAGTCATAAGAAAGTAATTGCGTCACTTCAATGCAAATACATTTGGTTAAAGGTTAATTAAAATAGGCCCCAGGATAGATAGAAAATCTAAAATAACTGATTTTAAAAAGGCAGAGAAATTACCAGGAACACATTTCATGAGTGAATTCTCCTAAAACCTTCAAATATAGTTTGAGAGCTATTTAAAAGTTCAGATCCAGCCAGGTTCTGAACTGGGTTCTGAATTCAGGCAGGGTTAGTGGCTCACGCCTGTAATCGCAGCACTTTGGGAGGCCGAGGCAAGTGGATCACCTGAGGTCAGGAGTTCGAGACCAGCCTGGCCAACATGGTGAAACCTCTTCTCTACTGAAAATACAAAAATTAGCTGGGCGTGGTGGCACATGCCTGTAATCCCAGCTACTTGGGAGGCTGAGGCAGGAGAATCACTCGAACTCGAGAGATGGAGGTTGCAGTGAGCTGAGATCGTGCCTCCAGCCTGGGCAACAGAGCGAGACTCTGTCTAAAAAAATAAATAAAAGTTCAGATCCTACCGTTAAAACATTTTAATGTAGTGATGAACTAAATCAGACCGGACAGCACTGAAAAAGAACATCTTGCAAACTTTTAATGAAATTAGCTAAAAAAAAAATTCAGACAGTACTGGATCTGAAAAAAAAAAAAAAGAAATTAGCTGTTATCAAAACTCATAAAAAGAAACTGAAGAAAATGAAGACTACAGACCACTATTATGAATATTGATACCAGTATTTTAAGTTAAATATTAGCAAACAGAACCTAGTATCATATTAAAATAAAATTCTATGAAGTAGGGTTTTTTTTTTTTTTTTTTTTGAGACGGAGTCTCGCTCTGTCGCCCGGGCTGGAGTGCAGTGGCGCGATCTCGGCTCACTGCAAGCTCCGCCTCCCGGGTTCACGCCATTCTCCTGCCTCAGCCTCCCGAGTAGCTGGGACTACAGGCGCCCACAACCGCGCCTGGCTAATTTTTTTGTATTTTTAGTAGAGACGGGGTTTCACCGTGGTCTCGATCTCCTGACCTTATGATCCGCCCACCTCGGCCTCCCAAAGTGCTGGGATTACAGGCGTGAGCCACCGCGCCCGGCCGAAGTAGGGTTTTTTAAGGGTTCTATATTTAGTTAAATATCTGGAAATCTATTAGTGTAATTGCTATACGAATTTTTCCTCTTGGAGCCTTTTATAATGACTCCATAGATACTAAAAAAGGCATTTGATAAAACTGAACATCTGTTCTATTTTAAAATTTCTTTTTTTTTTTTGAAACAGAGTCTCACTGTCACCCGGGCTGGAATATAGTGGTGCAATCTCAGCTCACTGCAGCCTCCACCTCCCGGGTTCAAGTGATCTCATACCTCAGCCTTCTGAGTAGCTGGGGCTACAGGTGTGCGTCACCATGCCTGGCTAATTTTTGTATTTTTAATAGAGACGGGGTTTCACCATGTTGACCAGGCTCGTCTCAAACTCCTGACTTTAGGTGATCTGCCTGCCTCGGCCTCCTAAAGTGCTGGGATTCTAGGCATTAGCCACCGAACCCAGCTTCTGTTTAAACATTTCTAATTAAAGAAGAATGTAAAAGAAAAATAACATCTGAAATTTTTGGTTTTTAAAAAAACATCATCATCCCCTGGCTAACCTAATTATGAAAAAAAGTGAAAATGCACAAATATACAGAGAATATAAGAATTAGGAAGACCAATTTAACCACAGATAAAGAAGAGAGACAGGTAATTTAGTAGTATCTGCATGCAGTCTCCTCAATGAGGAGACTGCAGGTCACACATAGAGGCCAGAATAGCACTGTAGTTTTTTTTGTTTGTTTGTTTGTTTTTGTTGTTGTTGTTGTTGTTTTGAGACGGAGTCTCGCTCTGTCGCCCAGGCTGGAGTGCAGTGGCCGGATCTCAGCTCACTGCAAGCTCTGCCTCCTGGGTTCACGCCATTCTCCTGCCTCAGCCTCCCGAGTAGCTGGGACTACAGGTGCCCGCCACCTCGCCCGGCTAGTTTTTTTTTTGTATTTTTTAGTAGAGAGGGGGTTTCACCGTGTTAGCCAGGATGGTCTCGATCTCCTGACCTTGTGATCCGCCCATCTCGGCCTCCCAAAGTGCTGGGATTACAGGCTTGAGCCACCGCGCCCGGCCAGCACTGTAGTTTTAAGAACATTGCTGGTGTCCCTAGAGTCAGTGGATAGGGTCCACTCAGGAGAGCATCTTTAATTGCACCTGGAACAGCAGTGACATCATGCAACTGAAGTAGCAGCAGTGGTGATCACCATGGGCTGTAGAGCAGGCTCTTTCCTAGTTTTCTGATTTCCTATGAGCTTGATATTCTTAGGTGATTGGAAGAAGGAGAAGGAAGCCCTTTTGATATGTGATAGTGGACTTCCATCCCAAAAAGTAGAGGCTGAGAGCCAGATTTAACTGTATTTGGAAATAATAAAGTAAGGTGATAACTCTGCCTGGAAGTGCTCAGGATTGTTTCTCAGAGGAGTCATGTGTGGTAATCAGAGATTTTCCAGAAAAGGGAGAAGGTGGTAGAACTTTCTAGACAGAGAGGGAAGGAGGCTGTCTGAAAGCCCCAGAATTGTCCTTTGCTGAATTTTGAGAGAAGGTGCTCTAATGTGGCTGCTTTGCCCTCACTGGTATTTAAGCTAGTCCTTGCGTAACTTGGGGAGGGTACAATGAATATGGACTTGGAGCCACCCAAGAGCTGCTTCTGCTGGATGCCAGCCTAGAGCCAAGAGTTTTGTTTGAAGTTCAGTATCCTTGTCCTCTGGCTAAGGGCCAAGGCACAGTGGCATGGTTCCTGCCTTCTGTTGCTTCTTTCTTCTGGATTTGGCCTTGAAGAATCTGAATGATAAACTTTGCATCCACCTCACCAGTTCCACTTACTTACAGCAGTATCCATTTCCACAAATTCAGTGTTTATGTTGGGGAAAGTTGGGAGAATAGTGTGCCTACTGGAAAGCACACAGGTTCTAGGTATCTTGTCTAGATATTTTTCCACTTTTGCTGCTTGTTAGTATTGAATCCTCAGGCAAGTCACTTTATTGCTTGGTGCCTCAGTCTCTTCTCTAAAGTGGGCATAGAGAAGTAACAAAGATGTCAGGAAGATTTAAAAGGACAATATACATAAAACAACATTTCATATAGAATGCTGGTGATTTTTAGTATGAGTCATTGCATCTTGCACTGGAAAAATAGAATGTGCATGGAGCTAAAGGCAGTACTTAATGATTCATTCTACCTTATTCTATAATTAGTACTGACATATCCACCTCCCTCAGGGGTGATTTTTTGGGGAACAAAGTGCCTATCTTCTTCTCTGTAACTCCTAAAGCACACAGTGTTTTTCACCTACAAGTTAGCAGAGAATTGATATTGCTTAACTGTTTGACTGCTTCCTGTCATAGACCCAAACCAAAATGGGTGTCACCAGGTAGGCCATTTAAGTGGAAATATACCTCCTGAGTCTGTTTCTAATAGAATTGAAACACAGTGTATTCTGTATTAATAGCGTTTTTTTTTTTGCTAGGGGTTGGGGGACAGGGTCTCACTGTATTGCCCAGGCTGATGTGCAGTAGTGCTATCTTGGCTCACTGCAACCTCATCCTCCCAGTCTCAAGTGATTCTCCCACCTCAGCTTCCTGAGAGGCTGGGACTACAAGCACTTGCCACCACACCTGGCTAATTTTTGTGTTTTTTTGTAGAGACACGGCCTCGCTATGTTGCCTGGGCTGGTCTCAAACTCCTGGGCTTAGGTGATCCGCCCACTCCCAGAGTGGATGAGCCACCGCACCCGGTCCCTTTTTGTTTTTTTTAAGTCTCACAAAGTGAAGCATTCTGGTAAAGTTGAAGAGGTTGGACAGAGCCAAGTAAGGAAGGCAAAGATGCACTGTGAGATGGGTGGCTTTCGGCACAGCTTCCCTGAGGCCAGTGATGTGCATTATGAGTATCTGAGAGAGAGCAGACAAGTGTCAGGATGTTGAGAGGAAGGCTCAGTTGTATATATTTATTTACATATATACATGTTATATATATGTTATATATATCTATGTGTGTTATCTATAACATGTATATACTTCTGTATATACATATGTTATATATAACATACATGCAATTAATATATATGTATATATATAAAATATTTTGAACTCATAGATTTAAACATATTTCATGTGTTTATATACATTGCAGTTACCATCTTTCTCACAGCCAGCCTTGGGCTGACCTGCAGTAGAGGCAGTACTGAAGATATCTAGTGTGCAAGATCTGATAATAAGCACTTGATACAGGTTATTTTACTTAATTCCTGTAATATCTCTGCAAGGTAGATAGTAGTCATCACACTTATATAAGGTATTTGAAGCTCAGGTTAAGTTCCTTGCCCAAGGTCACACAGCCAGTAAGAGGCAGAGATTCAAGCACAGGTTTTTCTGAGTTGAAATTTTCTTTAACTGTTGGAATGTGAATGACAGCCAACTTGAGAAGGAGAGTAGATCTGGGACCAGAGAGGTCAGACAGACGTTGAAGGTCTGCAGTTAAAGTGTTAGTTGGAAGCGCTGGAAGTGTATTTATCTCCAGAGTCTAGAAAGGGATAATCCAGTGCCAAAGTGGAAAGATTGCCCTGGGCCCAGGATACAGGGCACTGACTGGACCTGATAGCAGTGAGGCTGAAACCCAGACCCAAAAGGATTGGTTTATCAGGCCAAGCCACAGAGGTGGGATGGCAAGGCATTCTAACCCAGGACCCTACAGATTACCAGTTACAAGTACATGCACATTTGTTTTTATAAAATACTATGTAAAAATAAGTTGAGAGAACATTTCCCAAAGTGTTTACAGTGATTCTTATTCTGTTTTCTGTAATGAACAAATAATACTTAGGCATTTGCTTTTAAAGACTTTTCATTATTAAAATAACATAGATGGCCGGGCATAGTGGCTCACGCCTGTAATCCCAGCACTTTGGGAGACCAAGGCGGGCAGATCACTCAAGGTCAGGAGTTCGAGACCAGCCTGGCCGACATGGTGAAACCCCATATCTACTAAAAATACAAAAAATTTAGCTGAGATCACGCCACTGAACTCCAGCCTGGGTGACAGAGCAAGACTTTGTCTCAATAAATAAATAAATAAAATAACACAGACTCAGAAAATAGCATAAAACTGATGTACAATCTAATAACTTAGTATAAAGCAAAGCAACAGAACCTCCATTATCTCCTTCCTCTTCCCGCAAGAATAACACTATCATAAATTCTATGGTAGTCATTTCCTTATTTTTCTTTGCAGTTTTATCATCCAAATGTATTTTATAAACGTAGTTTAGTTTTGTTTGCCTGCCCTGTATGCATGTGTGTGTTTTAGGTTTCTTTTAATCTGTAGGTTTTCTCTATCTCTTTGTTCCCCTGCCCCCTAGCTGTCTGTTGAAGAAACTAGATCATTTGTCTTATAGTTGCCATCAGTTGAAATTTTTTTTTTTTTTTTTTTTTTTTTGAGATGGAGTCTCACTCTTGTTGTCTAGGCTGGAGTGCAGTGGCATGATCTTGGCTCACTCCAACCTCCGCCTCCCAGGTTCAAACAATTCTCCTGCCTCAGCCTCTCCAGTAGCTGGGATTACAGGCGTGTGCCACCATGCCTGGCTAATTTTTGTATTTGTAGTAGAGATGGGGTTTCTCCATGTTGGCCAGGCTGGTCTTGAACTCCTGATCTAAAGAGATCTGCCTGCCTTAGCCTCCCAAAGTGCTGGGATTACAGGCATGAACCACTGCGCCTGCCCCAGTTGAAATTTTCTTAATTGTATTCCCGTGATGTAGTTTAACATTTTCCCCTGTCTCCTGTATTTCCTGATCATTGGTAATTGCATCTAGAGGTTGAATCAGTTTCAGGGTTGATTTTTGGAGAAACGACTACTTCCTACAGGGTGTTATATTCTTTATCAAGAAGCACATAATGTCTAATTGGTTCTCTTTTTGTTTTGTGAACGGCAGTTGATGTGTAATCCCTAGATTCTTGGTTCATTAATTAGATCCTCAATTCACCGTTGCACAATGATGTTATTCCAATTGTGTATATATACATAAATATATTGTATATATGTATATTGTATATATTTTGAACTCAGATTTAAACATATTTGATGTGTTTATATCCATTGCAATTGCTATCTTCAGTGATGCTCAAATTTTTCTGTGTTTGGATAATGAACTCCCTTCAAGTTGGTTCACAATGTAACAGAATCTTATTTTAACAGAATGCTAATAGTCTTTGATAACTTCCTTGCCAGCTGCTATGTTAAGATATCCCAGCCTTGTCTTGTACATTTCCTGTCTGAGACCCACACTCAGTCAATTCTCTAAAATATTCTGGTTTCTTTGAATGAGAAGTGGTATTTCAGCACCCCAGTCTGAGTGCTAGAAGTACTCATTGCTGCTGGTTTGGCCATTGTTTCTAGATCTCTTCAGTAGATAGAGCTAGGAAATATTTTCTATCTCTTTCTCTCTCTGTCTCCCTCCTCCTAATATGTGTTTGTCTGTATATATAGATACCTGTATACGCACAGATTTTTTTTGTTTTATCCTACATTATATGTAAAACATACTCAGAAAACACTATCAGCACTGTCACCTACATGATGAC
Source organism: Macaca nemestrina (assembly GCF_043159975.1). NCBI lineage: Eukaryota > Metazoa > Chordata > Mammalia > Primates > Cercopithecidae > Macaca > Macaca nemestrina. The sequence continues at coordinate 37,038,700 of NC_092139.1, read as the reverse complement.
TAAAAAGAATTTTTTTGGTGGGTAGAGATGGGGTGTCACTATGTTGCCCAGGCTGATCTCAAACTACTGGGCTCAAGTGATCCCCTCAGCCTCCCAAAGTGCTGGGATTGCAGGCATGAGCCACCATACCTGGCCAGAATTTTGTGTGTGTGTGTATGTATGTGGTAAGTATCATATATAATATGCATGTGTACATATGTATACATAGATACACACACATCTGTATAGATATAGATATGGATAGGTAGTCTGGACAGCAAGTAGAGAATGTTTACATTGTCTTCCCAGCAGTGTTGCCTTGTGCTTTATGTCTAGGGCCAGAAGTAGAGTACATGGCTAGCACAGAGGTCTAAGTACTTGTATATGCTTGAGAGGAGGAGGGCATAGATCTGGCCAATGAGTGTTGGTGCAGCAAATAGAATGCCTGCTATGAGCAAGGCACTAGACTGGGTGCCTAACATATATACCCTTCCATGGTGCAAAATTGACAGTGAAGATGACTGTCCAATTTGAGTATAAATTATTAGCAACTTCAAAATAAGGACAAGGATAATACTTGAGGAGTATCATAAGCAAGTCCTAACTGTTGGGTTTTTTTTTTGTTGTTGTTAATTGATGATGCCTTCAAGAAAAGCCAATAGCAAAAAGCAATTTGTAGTGCTTAAGAATAAGAAGGAGTTCAGAGAGGATGCTAAAAAGCAGCTGGGGTGGGGAATGGAGGCCGCATGTAGAGGAGAGTCAACAAAGAAGGGTTTAGAGTTTCTCAGTACTCATGTGGTTACTAGAAAGAGGGCAGAAGAAAGGAGAGGGCTCTGTGCCACCCTGCCCTTTAAAGTCAATCAGTCCTTCAACAAAGCTGCTCAGATGTGACCCTTTTGGCACTGGACATGGTACCATCCTTTAGGTGCCCTGTAAATAAATTCCTCCCAATAGGGTTGCTAAAGTAAGATGTTTAAGGATCATTACTGTCCTTTCATTCATTCATTTGTTCGGACAGAATCTTGTTCTGTCACCCAGGCTGGAGTGTAGCAGCACAATCCTGCTTCACTCCAACTTGGTCCTCTTGAACTCAAGCGATTCCCCCACGTCAGCCTCCTAAGTAGCTGGGACAACAGGTGCGCACCATCAAGCTCAGCTCATTTTTTTTCATGGTTTTTTGGTTTTTTTTTTTTTTTTTGTAGAGACGAGGTCTCATCTTGTTGCCCAAGCTGGTCTGAAACTCCTGGGGCTCACATGATTCTCCCACCTTAGCCTCCCAAAGTTCTGGGGTTACAGACGTGAACCCCTGCTCCTAGCTGTCCTTTTAAACGGCTTTATTTGGAGTATAATTTATGTACTATAATATTCATCCATTTTAAGTGTACAACTCAATTATTTTTAGTAAATTTATAGAGAACGTTTTCATCAGCCCAGAAAGTTCCCTTGTGCCCACTTGCAGTCAGTCTCCGTCCCAAGCCTAGGCAACTACTAGTCTACTTTTTGCCTCTACAGGTTTGCTTTTTCTGAATATTTCACATGAATGGACCACATATCAGGTAGTTTTTTTTATATCTAGCTCTTTCACTTGGCATAATGTTTTTGAGATTCGTCCATATAAGTAGCATGTACTAGTAGTTTGCTACTACCTTTTAAAATAACATATATAAATGGTCTGGTGTTTTGAGATCAGTTACAGTTTCATAATTTGCGCTTTCTAAAATACCTCCTTTATGTGACCAAACACATTAACTTTTTCCTTTTTTCCCCAGGATTTGGTGGCTTTTGAACATCAGTGGACTAGCTTCTTCGCTAATTTTGACACAGAAATTCCTTTCCTGCTAGAACTTTCAGAATCTCAGGCGGGTGAGGTATGTAAGGGAAGGGTCAAAGAAGAAGAAGAAAATGGTTAATTTATTTATTGTTTTAATTTTTTATTTAATTTTTTTCAAAATACAACACTATCAATTCTAATTTATCATTTCTTTAAGCTGTGTTGTATACCATAAAGCAGTTCCCCTCCATGCCAACCCTTTATAAAAAGCTCTTTTTTTGTGTGCCGGCTTCTCCATTAGAAGTATTTTTGCTTTGCAGTATGGTGGTGCCAGGAATTCTGGGCACTGTTTAATAGACATAGGAATAATTCTCCACATGGGAGTAGCACACCTTTGTCAGTTTAACCTCCAGATATTGAATGCCAAGATGTCTTTCCAAGCAGATGATGCTAGTCAGCAGTTACCAGGCTTGTGAGTAAACCTGAAGTATCTAGATTGACAACCAAGACACAGGACAGCCTCAAAAACTAATCACCAGGAAGGATCTAAGGAACCCTTCTAAGCTTGCATTGTAGCCTTCTTGGGTACTCGCTGCAGCCCTCAACTCTCCTGTGCTCCCCTGTGGCTCAGAGCAAACCCTCCTGCTGATGGTTTGGAGCTGGAATTGATCTTTGTTGTTACGCATTTTACCTTTACTTTTTTTTTTCTTTTTTCTTTTTTTTTTGAGATGGAGTCGCCCAGGCTGGAGTGCAGTGGCATGATCTCAGCTCACTGCAACCTCTTCCTTCAGGATTCAAGCAATTCTCCTTCCTCAGCCTCCCAAGTAGCTGGGATTACTGGCACACACCACCATGCACAGCTAATTTTTGTATTTTTAGTAGAGATGGGGTTTCACTTTGTTGGCCAGGCTGGTCTCGAACTCCTGATCTCAAGTGATCACCCACCTCGGCCTCCCAGAGTGCTGGGATTACAGGCGTGAGCCATTGCACCTGGCTACCTTTACATATTTTATAAACCCCACAATACAATGCTCTTATTTTTCTTTAAACAATTACCTTTTTAAGGATTTAAATAATGGGGAAAAAGGTCTTACGTATTTGCCCGTGTGTTGCTTCTGGGCCTTTTGGCTAAGGTCAAATGTAGTATATTTGCCCATGTTGTTGCTCTCTCTGGTGCTCTTCATTACTTTGTGTAGACCCAGACTTCTCCTTGTCATCCTTTTCCTTGAAGGAAGGTCTTTAATATTTTTTGTGGTATTAATCTTCTGATGGTTAATTCTTTCAGCTTTTGAATGTCTGGAAAACAAATCTTTATTTCACCTTCATTTTTGAAATATATTTTTGCCATGTCTAAATTCTAGATTGGCAGTTTTTACCTTTTAATACTCGAAAGATCTTGCTTCAGTGTCTTCTTGCTTGCATTATTTCTGTTGAGAAGTCCTTCATCCTAATCTTTGTACATACTGTAGTCTTTTATCCTAATTTCTGAATATAGCAGGCCTTTTTTTTTTCCCTCTGGCAACTTTTAAGATTTTCTCTTTATTACTGATTTTGAGTAGTTTGATTATGGTGTGTCTCGCTGTAGTTTTCTTCATGTTTCTTGTGCTTGGATTTTGTTGAGCTTCTTAGGTCTGTAGATTTATAGTTTTCTTTAAGTTTGGAAAGTGTTCGCTCTTCATTCTTCAAACGTTTTTTGTGTTCCATACCTCTCTTCTTTTCTTGAGGGACTCCATTTGCTTCTACATTAGACCACTTGAAGTTGTTCCACATCTCACTGATATCCTTTTCAGTTTTCGAGGTTCTTTTTCCTTTTTCTATTACTATGATTCTACGAGTGAAAGAGATTCCAAAAGGTATACTCAAGTGTCACTGTCGTTTCCTGTTACTTTTTTCTTATTGCCTTCTTCTTTCCAACCATTTTCCCCACTCCATTGACAGTAGGTAACAAACCTCTTGAGTTTCTCATTTATCTTTTCTATTTCATTTGCACAAATGAGCAAATACGTGTGCATGTTCTCATATTGTTACCTTTCTAACATTGAAGAGTAGCATATAGTCATTTCCACTTAACAGTACGTCCTGGAACTCTCTCCCAGTCCTTTTTTTTTTTCTTTGTTTTCTTAACGATGTAAACATATTCAAGTCAGTTCATTGAGATCTTCCTCATTCTTTGTTAGAATTCATAGTACTCCATTTTGTGGATTTGTCTTAATTTATTCAGCCTCGGCCGGGCGCGGTGGCTCAAGCCTGTAATCCCAGCACTTTGGGAGGCCGAGACGGGCGGATCACGAGGTCAGGAGATCGAGACCATCCTGGCTAACACGGTGAAACCCCGTCTCTACTAAAAAGTACAAAAAACTAGCCGGGCGAGGTGGCGGGCGCCTGTAGTCCCAGCTACTCGGGAGGCTGAGGCAGGAGAATGGCGTGAACCCGGGAGGCGGAGCTTGCAGTGAGCCGAGATCGCGCCACTGCACTCCAGCCTGGGTGACAGAGCCAGACTCCGTCTCAAAAAAAAAAAAAAAAAAATTTATTCAGCCTCTCTTGTGTGTGCACATACTGAGGTTGTTTCTAATATTTTGCCATTACAAACAGAGCCATAGTAAATAACGCAGCGCTTATGTATGTTCCCGTTGTTGGAGGTATATATACCTAGTGATGGGATTGCTGGGTCAAAAGGTAAGTGCGTATGTCACGTTGTTAGTTATTGCCAAATTTCCCTTCAGAAGGATTTTACCAGTTTGCATTCCCACCAGCACTGTATGAACGCCTGTTGCTGCACAACTTCACCAATAGAATGTATTGTCATACTTTAAAAATTTTCAGTCTCACAGATGAAAAATAGTGTATCAGTATTGTTTCAATTTACATTTCTCTATTAGTTAAGTTGAACATTCCCTCATATATTTGATGGCCATTTTATATGTTGTTTACGTGTTGTTTTTCCATTTTAATATTAGTACAGTATTATTAACTAAACTATAGAGCATAGGTTTTAGGAGGGTTTTTTGTCTCCTGGTTTTTTTTTTTTTTTTTTTTTGAGTTGGAGTGTCACTCTGTTGCCAGGCTGGAGTGCAGTGATGCGATCTCGGCTCACTGCAACCTCCACCTCCCATGTCCTCTCGTTTTTAAAAGTTTGTTACATATTTGGGCTGTTAGCATTTTGTCTCTAGTATATACTCCAGATACTTTTTCCATATTTATCAGTTGGTTTGTTTATAAATTTTTTTTTTTGCCATGCAAACATTTTTCTTTTTATGTAAATTCATCTGCCTTTTCTTTTATTGCCTCTGAATTTTGAGTCATTATATAGGGAAAGGCTGTAATTGAAAGTCACCCTCTAGCGCTTGTATGGCTTGAATTTTTACATTTAGATCCCTAATCCAAATGTAATTCATGGGAATATGTTGTGAGATACGGATCTACTTTTATTTTTTCCCTCAAATGATTACCAAGTTAGAATCCCAGCTATACAGTTCACTAGCTCTGTGACCTTGGACAAGTAAATTAACTTTTGTATCTATGTCAACTTATCTCTAGAGGGGAAATAATGATAGAATGAAGCTCATAGGTTGTTATTAGGGTTGCTTGAGATGATAAGTGCCTATCACAGTCACATGGTAAGCCCACAATAAATTTTAAGTATTATGTTAATCTATAGTTTTTACAAATCAGTAAGACAAACATTAGAACTCCAATCGAGCCAGGTGCGGTGGCTCACGACTGTAATCCCAGCACTTTGGAGGCCAAGACGAGTGGATCACTTGAGGTCAGGAGTTCAAGACCAGCCTGACCAACACAGTGAAACCCCGTCTCTACTAAAAATACAAAATTAGCCAGGTGTGGTGATGCACGCCTGTAATCCCAGCTACTTGGGAGGCTAAGGCAAGAGAATTGCTTGAACCTGGGAGGCGAAGGTTGCAGTGAGCTGAAATCATGCCATTGCGCTCCAGCCTGGGCAACAAGAGCAAAACTCCACCTCAATAAATAAATAAATAAATAAAATACTCCAATTGATAAATATCAGAGAATGTAAATAAACTGTTAACTAATGAAGGGAAATCCAAATGGCCATTGAACATGTCTAAAATACTCTACTTCATTACAAAGCCAAGGGGTATAAAGGAGACAACAAACAATGAGGTCCGATTTTTCATTTGTCAACTTGGCAAATATATTGAAACCATTTCATAGGCAGTGCTTATGAGGAGATCATGAGACAGGCACACTCATATTGTAGGTAGACATGCACATGGATAGAACTTTCTTAAAAAACAATTTGGCAACATGGTTCTGCCTTTTTGTTCTGTGATTTCATTTCCAGATCTGCCTTAAGGAAATCATCAGAGCTGCAGATGAAATTTATTAAGTTCATTACATGAGAGGTGTTTTTGTGTGTGTGTGTGTGTATGTGTGTGTATTTTTTTCCATTATATTGAAGAATTAATAATAATATAAATTTCCATGAACAGAAGACTATTTAATAAAGTTTAGTGCAATCATATATTGTCTATGGTGTACCATAGAGAAAAGATTTGAAGAAAATTTACCAAAATGTTAATAGTTTTTAGACATTATAGGTGGTTTTTATTGTCTTCTACAATGAACATACATTAATCAGAAAAAAAAAACCAGTAAATATTTAGTGGGATTAAAATTACTATTTGAATTTTTGGATCCTTTGGACATGATATCATGCGTGTTAAGTTTTGATTAGTGTTTAGCCTGACACTATGCATCCAAAAGCTGAGACTTACTTCATTGATTTCCCAGGAAACTTCCATCAGTATACTTCGAAATTCCTTGGATTCCTCCTCATTACTGATTTTAAATTAGCACAATAGTATATATTAATTTATTGGAAATGTAGAAAAGTTTTTTTTTTAATCTCCACATGATTAGCAACTTGGACCATAGATGGTGATTGGTCCAATTTTCTTTCAGTAGTTAAACATTGTAAAATAAAAGGATATTTTTCTTTATTTTCCTTTTTGCAGGTTTTTGCCTTTTTTTCTTTTTTGGTATTACTTTGTTTGCCACTTACTCCTAAAATTCATATTGCTATTCACCATACACATCTTTCCATGTTCTTATAGTAATCTACAAACAAACATCTCTCTCTTTCTGTAGCTTTCTCTCTCTGTCACACATGCACACACACAAACACACACACCCACACACACACTCACACACTATGCACTCTCCTGAAGCATGTGTGTACATACATATGTGAGGGGTTTTATGACTGTTTTACCAAATTGTGGTCTTAATATATACAATGTTGGCTTCTTTTTAGCCATTCAGAAGTTATTTCAGTCATGGAATGATCTCTAGCCATATAACTGAAAACAGGTAAGTTTCTTTCTTGGGGAAGAAGGGTGAATGGTGATAGAGAAAATGGAGTTGGCAAGGGGGTTGGCTCTCGGGGTGCATCCAAGGTCAGAAGCTAGAGTCAGGAAAATATGGGTTGACTTTAGTCATCACAGGGTAAGAAATCTATACTCTGTAAATGTGTGTTTCACTGCTTTCATTTTTATTTTATTATTTTATAGTAAACTAGCTTTTAAAACACTGTTGTCGGTCGGGTGCAATGGCTCATGCCTGTAATCCCAGCACTTTGGGAGGCCAAGGTGGGCGGATCAGCTGAGGTCAGGAGTTCGAGACCAGGTTGACCAATATGATGAAACCCCATCTCTACTGAAAATACAAAAATAGCTGGGTATGGTGGCATGTGCCTATAATCCCAGCTACTCGGGAGACTGAAACAGGAGAATTGCTTGAACCCAGGAGGCAGAGGTTGCAGTGAGCCAAGACGGTGCCATTGCACTTCAGCCCAGGCAACAAGAGTGAAACTCTGTCTCCAAATAAATAAATAAATCCCTGTTGTCTGCTAAAATCTAAAGAAAGGAATTTTTAATTTCATTCCTGGCTCAGGAAAATGACAGGAAGCAAATGAAAATAAATAAATGGGACCTAATTAAATGAACATGCTTCTGCACAGCAATAGAAATAATCATCAGAGTACACAGACAATCCTCAGAATGGGAGAAACTATTTGCAAACTATGCATATGACATATGCATAGTCCAAGGGCTGGGCAGGGGAGCAACAGTGTCTTACAGGGAATAAAAGGGATCAGATGTGAAGGTCCAGCCCCACGAAGAAGATGGGTTCAGTGAGGGTTCAAAAGTGTTTCCTCCCACATCTCTTTTGTCATGATCAGCAGGAGATAACTTCCTCTGATGGATAGAGAGGACATCTTTTCTCTCTTTTCTTCCCCCAATTTCAATCCAATCTAATAGTGAAACAGAGTACCCTGGCTAGGACTCAGAGTCGTATTTTTCTGCCCGAAGTGTCACCTCACTTGAATTAAACTTAAGAAGAAAAATCAGCCATGCTTACTTTTAAAAGCCCTTGTTTGCCTGAAGCTTAAGGTAGTATTTTTAAGAGAGTGAAAAGAAATGCAAAGAATTCTTTACATGATACACACTAAGGGCAATTTAGGAAAAAGATAGAGGATAGAGTCATCAAATATTCACTGAGAAACGTACGACATACCAATCAAGAGAGATTCATGGTTTAAAAAAAGGAAGCAAATATGATTACTGCCCTCAAAGTTTATAGGGTAGTGGAGAAAAAGACATTAATCACACAGCTTAACAAAGAAATCTGTTATGACCAACTCTGATTGGTGCCATGAAGGAGAAAAGAGTATAGTACTTTGAAGCCCATCACAGGAGAGCCCAGCCCCCTCCAGGAGAGAGCTGAACAATGAACAGAGATAATTGGGAGTAGGAGGAAGAACAGAGACCCTGAGACAAGAACATAAGGGACATCAAAGAAAATGATCTTGGCTGGAGTATTGAAGTTGGAGTTGAGTGGCCTTCCATGGAGCTGAGAAAGTTCACTAGATCATACAAGTTCTCTTTAGCCATGTTCAAGATTGTGTCCCTTCTCCAGAAAATAACATAAAGGCAGTAAATTGGCATGTTTAAAAGATTATCATCATTGCAGTGTAGAGAATAGGAGGGCAAGAGTGGAAACAGGGAAACAGTGAGGAAGTGTTGCAGTTGTCCAGGGAAGAAATGATGGCAGCATGGGCTAAGGTTGTGGCCATGAAGATGGAAGAAAATGATTAAATAGGAAGGCTTTTGGGGAAGTTGATTATATCTGGAGGGGGAGGAAGCAGAAGTCCAGGAGGCCTTTCAGATGGCTGGGTTCCTGGGTGGATTGTGATGCCATTTAGAACTGGATGGGGAGGAGACATAGGGAACATAATCACAGAGGAGAGGAGGGAGCAGCAAGCTGCGGGTAAACCCTGGGACTATTTGGAGACCAGGTGGAAGAGGAGGATGACTGACTGGGGAGACTGAGGGGAAACAGTTCTTGCAGTGGAGGGTGGAGGGAGTCAAGTGCTTCTCAGAGACCAATGAAGGAAGGAAGACCTGAAGACCATCTGTTGAATTTGCTGTATGCTACATGAAAGTCACTTGGTGACTTTGGCAAGAACTCTCTGGATGAAATGACTGAGGAGGCTGATTAGAGTGGGCTGAGGAGTGAGCAGAAAGTAGGAGAAAGTAGGGGAAAGGAAAAGTAGGGGAGAGGAAGAGTTCAGCCAAGAGGGCAGAGAGGAAGGGGATGGGTACAGAGGCAGATGTGTGGTATTGAGAAAATTTGAAACCCTCCTGTGCTCCTTCCCAATTGAAAGTTACTCAGGAATTGACGACTGCTCTATTGTCTGTCTAGTGCAAGTATCATAACTGTCATTCCTTAAGACTCATTTCTGTTAAAATTCTGTTTTATAATACCTGAGTTTTGCTCTATCACTCTATCATGGACAGCAAACTTATGGAACTTATTCCTCAAAAAGTGGGACATGCTGAAAATACAAACTTAGCTTGAGTTTAGTTATGTCCCTAAATGTTAACTGATCCCTATGGGTCAGTAGGGAGACAACTGGCATCCCTTTCCAACCAGCCAAGGACATTTGGTCGACTGTACTGACTGACTGCTTTGTTAAGGCTGCAGGTGTCGCCCAGAAAAACCTGAGGACTTATTAAGGTCATGGAAGGTTGCCTTGGCCAGGAACTCTTTTCTAATCGCATGTTTTTGACTTCGCTCTCTAGTCCTAATCGGCAGCCATTTGTTCTCTTTGGTAATCACTCCACACGAGAAAACCTGAATGCTGGCAACTTTAACTTCCCTTCTGAAGGACACCTGGTACGAAGCACTGGTCCTGGCGGGAGCTTTGCCAAGCACATGGTAAGTGGCTGGACTGCCTGGTGCTTGGTTAGTTTTATTGGGGGGGTGGGGTGGGTGGGGGGAGCTAGACAAAAGGAACCTTTTCCAGTTAGTGTGTTGATTTAACCCTGAACTTGAAGTTGTTTTAGAGTGAAAAGAAGTGATTAGAAACTGTGTGTACTTTTTTCTGTAGGTACTAGGTATGATTTGAAAACATCACATTTAATTTTGAAATATTTGAAGGAAAAACGTTAAGAATATAGTTTCACAAACCAGTCTTTAAGTTGTCAGAGTAATATTATCAATAGAATTTTTAAAATTAAAAATAATTTGAGGATAGTTATTCCAAGCCTAAGTTTGTTACGCCTTGACTATTACATTTAAGGACAGAAACCAACCTTGATGATCATTATTTATTGAGAGTGCCAGAGAGAAGATTTTTGCATTTGGTGGCAGATTGTCTGCTGCGTTCTTTTAAAGAAAATATTAGACCTGAATATAAGACTCTAATGACTGTGAAAGTCTGTGCTATCTCAGTGGAATTTTAAGTATTTTCAAAATGTCTCTGGCAACCAGGAAAGCTGTGGTTAGTAGGTACTGGTTTTTTTGTTTTTTTATTTTTTGAGACAGGGTCTCTGTCACCCAGGCTAGAGTGCAGTGGCACAGCCTTGGCTCACTGCAGCCTTGACCTCCCAGGCTCAGGTGATCCTCCCACCTCAGTCTCCTGAATAGTTGGGACCACAGGCACATGCCACTGTAACCTTCCTGTCTTCCCTAGGGGAGGGGGAAATAGCTAAGAAACACCTTTGATGGTCACAGCCTGGAGACACAGGCCCACTAAAAGACTGAGATTTAACCGTAAAATCATGGAATGTTTCCCTTCCCCATTACCTTAGCACAAGTCTACAATATAACAGCGGGTTACTGCTGACAGAGCTGCAAGGTACAGTCCATCTAAGGTGGAGTTCACAGGGAACCCAAAGAAGAAAAATGGGGAAGAAAAATAGAAGAATACTAGAGGGATTTGAAGTCCCTGGCACCTACAGCTTCAAAAAACATTAAACAGAACCCAACTCCCAGCTAGATTAACATAAAATCCCACATTAAAAGTCTGTTTCTTCAGTTCCTGTTACCTGATACATCATTTTTGGCTTTCAACAAAAAATTACAAAGCATGCTAAAAAGCAAGAAAAAACACTATTTGAAGAGACAGTGCAACCATCAGAACCAGACCCAGATATGACTCATATTTTGTAATGTACAGATTATTAAAAATAACTGTGATTAATGTTAAAGGCTCTAATGGAAAACATAGGCAACATGTAAGAAGAGATGAATAATGTAAGCAGGAAGGTGGAAACTTGAAGATAGAATCAAAAGGAAATGCTAGGATTCAAAAGCACTGTAATGGAAACAAAGCATGCCTTTAATGGGCTTATTAGTAGAGCAGACATATCCAGAGAAGGAATCAGTAAGTGTGACATCAGTCAGTAGAAAATTCCTGAACAGGAGTGTGAAGAGAAGAAAACAATGAGGAAAAAGAAAATCATCTAAGAACCAGCTGGGCGCAGTGGCTCATGCCTGTAATCCCAGCACTTTGGGAGGCCGAGGCAGGTAGATCACCTGAGGTCAGGAGTTTGAGACCAGCCTGGCCAACATAGTGAAACCCCATCTCTACTAAAAATACAAAAAATTAGCTGGGCATGGTGGTGGGCGCCTGTTATCTTAGCTACTAGGGAGACTGAGGTGGGAGAATCACTTGAACCTAGGAGGCGGAGGTTGCAGTGAGCCGAGATCATGCCATTGCACTCCAGCCTAGACAACAAGAGCAAAACTCCGTCTCAGAAAAAAAAAAAAAAGAAATCATCCAAGAACCCTGGGACAATTTCAAAAGGTATACATGCCATTGCACTCCAGCCTAGACAACAAGAGCAAAACTCCGTCTCAGAAAAAAAAAAAAAAAAAAAGAAATCATCCAAGAACCCTGGGACAATTTCAAAAGGTATAATGTGCATGTACGGGGAATACCTGAAGAAGAAAAAGAAGGAAATGGAAGAAGTACTTGAAGTATTAATGGCCAAGAAATTTCCAGAATTCATGACAAAGGCACAAAACCACAGACCCAGGAAGCTTAGAGAACAACAAGCAGGGTAAATACCAGAATATATATGCCTAGACCTATCCTGTTCAAACTTCAGAAGATCAAAGACAAAGAGAAAATCTCTTAAGAAGCCAAAGCAGGAAATAAAACACCTTACCTATAGAGAGGAACAAGGATAAAAGTTCCGGTGGACTTCTTATCAGAAACCATACAAACAAGAAAAGAGTGAAATGATATTTTAAAGTGTTGAATGAAAAAACACACCAACCAAACCACATTTTATATCCAACAAAATTATCCTTCAAAAGAAAAGGGAAGAAACAAAAGAGAAATGCTTTCTCTTTTGTTTTGTGAGAGTCTGTGGGACTGTCACAAAAAATCCAAACAAAAAAATTGAATTTATCACTAGCAGATCTGCCCTGTAAGAAATGTTAAGTTGTTCTTTATGTATGTGTGTGTGTGTGTATATATTACATATTTTAATTTTATATAATTTATGTGTAATATATAATATATATGTAATATGTAATATATATATCAGAAACCTGGATCCACATAAAGAAAGGAAGAGCATCAAAGAAGGAATAAATGAAGATAAAATGAAATATTTTATATTTCTTATTTTCTTATTCCTTATTATTTTTCTTATTCCTTATTCTTGTAATAGTAACAGTGTATAAGTGATTACAGCATATAGATAAGTGAGTGGCAGCAATGTAATAAGGCACAGGAGGGAGGACATAGGAGTACTCTGATACAAGTTTTATGCACTACACACAAAGTGATAGAGTGTAATTTGAAGCTGGACTTAGATTATTATTAATTTATGTCACAAACTCCAGGGAAACCACTAAACATGTCCAGGTTTCAATTGAAAAATCACTAGAGCTCTCAAACCCAGTGAGAAAAGACAGTCATCAGTGCCAGCACTAGCAGAACACAGATGTGAGAATTAACTGACAAGGATTTTAGAGCAACCATCATAAAAATACTTCACGAGGTCAGGAGATCAAGACTATCCTGGCTAACATGGTGAAACCCGGTCTCTACTAAAAATACCAAAAAAACACACAAAAAAACCAAAAAAACAGCTGGGCGTGGTGGCACGTGCCTGGAGTTCCAGCTACTCTGGAGGCTGAGGCAGGAGAATTGCTTGAACTTGGAAGGCGGAGGTTGCAGTAAGCCAAGATCACGCCACTACACTCCGGCCTGGGCGACAGAGCAAGACTCCGTGTCAAAAAAAAAAAAAAAAAAAAAACCACTTCAGTGAGCAACTACAAATACCCCTGAGTAAATGTTAGAAAGTTTCAGCAAAGAAATAGAAGATGTGTAGAAAAACCAAATCAAGGCCAGGCACGGTGACTCATGCCTGTAATCCCACAACTTTGAGAAGCCGAGGCGGGTGGATCATGAGGTCAGGAAATCGAGACCATCCTGGTTCACATGGTGAAACCCCGTCTCTGCTAAATATACAAAAAATTAGCCGGGCATGGTGGCAGGCTCCTCTAGTCCCCAGCTACTCGGGAGGCTGAGGCAGGAGAATGGCGTGAACCCCGGGAAGTGGAGCTTGCAGTGAGCCGAGAGCGCGCCATTGCACTCCAGCCTGGGCGACAGAGTGAGACTCCGTCTCAAAAAAAAAAAAGAAAGAAAGAAAAGAAAAACCAAATTGAGATTTTAGAGTAAAAATAGACCGGGCTCAGTGGCTCACACCTTTAATCTCAGCACTTTGGGAGGCCAAAGCAGGTGGATTACATGAGGTCAGGAGTTCAAGACCAGCCTGGCCAACATGGCGAAACCCCGTCTCTACTAAAAATACAAAAATCAGCCAGGCATGGTGGCAGGCGCTTGTAAAATCCCAGCTACTTGGGAGGTTGAGGCGGGAGAATCACTTGAACCTGGGTGGCAGAGGCTGCAGTGAGCCGAGATTGCACCATTGCACTCTAGCCTGGGAGACAAGAGCAAAACTCCATCTCAAAAATAAATAAATAAATAAATAAATAAATAAATAACAGCTTAGTCAAAGTTAAAAACTCAGTGAATGGGCTTAATGGCAAAACGGAAATGAGAGAATAAAGAATCAACGAACTTGAAGATAGAACAATAGAAATCATCCATCTGAACAACAGAAAATAGACTGAAAAGAAAAACTGAACAGAACCTCAGAGAGCTGTGGGACTCTCACAAAAAGCCAAATATTCATATTATTGGAGTACCAGAAGGAGAGGAGAACGAGGATGGGACTTAAAAAATGAAGAAATAAAGGTTGAAATTCCCCCAAATTTGGCAGAAGAAAACCCCCACAAAACTATGGATCTAGAAAATCAAGAAGCTGAGTGAACCTTAAACAGGATTAAACCCCAAAATACCCACACCAATAAATACCAAAGTCAAATTGTTGAAAACTACAGACAAAAAATCTTTTTTTAAAAAAATGGGGTCTCACTCTGTCACCCAGGCTGGAGTGCAGTGGCTCAATCTTGACTCACTGCAACCTCCGCCTCCTGGGTTCAAGCAGTTCTCATGCCTCAGCCTCTTAGCCTCTTAAGTAGCTGGGACTACAGTGTGCGCCACCATGCCTGGCTCATTTTTGTATCTTTTGTAGAGACGGGGTTTTGCCATGTTGGCCAGGTTGGTCTTGAACTCCTGACCTCAAGTGATGCGCCTGCCTTGGCCTCTCAAAGTGCTGAGATTACAGGCATGTGCCACCACGCTTAGCCCAAACAAAAAGTCTTGAAAACAACCAGAAAGAAATGACACCTTACCCATAGGGGGAAGACAATTTTTTTTTTTTTTTTTTTTTTTTTTTTTGAGACGGAGTTTTGCTCTTGTCACCCAGACTGGAGTGCAGTGGCGTGATCTCGGCTCACTGCAACGTCTGCCTCCCAGGTTCAAGCTATTCCCCTGCCTCAGCCTCCCAAATAGTTGGGATTACAGGCACCCACCACCACGTGGCTGATTTTTGTATTTTTAGTAGAAACGGGGTTTCACTATGTTGGCCAGGCTGGTCTCGAACTCCTGACCTCAGGTGATCCACCCGCCTTGGCCTCCCAAAGTGCTAGGATTACAGGTGTGAGCCACCATGCCCGGCCGACAATTTTTTGTGTGAAAGTTGTATTTCTTTCTCATCAGAAACCATGAAGGCTAGAAGGAAGTGACACCTATATTTCAAATGCTGAAAGAGAAGAATTGTCAACCTAGAAATCTGTATCTAATAAAAATATCCTTCTAGAATTAAGGGAAAATCAAGACATTCACAGATGAAGGAAAACTACAAGAATTGGTTGCTGGAAGACCTACCTAAAAGAATAACTTAAAGAAATTTGGTCTAAACAGAGAGGAAATGATAAAAGAAGGAATCTTGGAACATCAGGAAGGGAAGAGAACATAATGATCAAGGCAATGTACCACTGAATTGTATACTTTAAAATGGTTTTATCTCAAAAGTTGCAAAAAAATAAAAATAAAAAACTACCCAGTGCATATCCACATTATAGATTGTATTATACAAGCAGTTTCTGCTCTCAGGTCTGTATCACTCCAAAGCCAAAGAGTTTTCACTCATTATTTCAGTAATCCTTGTTGAATGTCTGGTAAATGTCAGTCACTGTGCTAGATGAAGGGATAGTCATGATCTTTGCCTTCAAGGATCCCATGGACTTGAAAACTCCAGGGAAAGCCAGCTGGGAAATGTTTGGACCCAAACACATTGCTTCCTTTTTCCTTCTGAGTCGTGAATTCCTGATCATCCTGGGCTGACTGAGAGCCAGCTAGGAAATGTTTGGAGCAATAATTTAGATGTCCAACACCAAATGCTGGTGAGGATTTGGAACAACAGGAACTCTTATTTATTGCCGGTGGGAATGCAAAAAGGTACAGCCACTTTGGAAGACAGTTTGGCATTTCCTTACAAAACTGAATACAGTCTTGCCATAAGATCCAGCAATTTCGCTCCTTGGTATTTACCCAAAGAATTAAAAACTTATGTCCACACAAAAACCTGCATATGGATATTTACAATTACCAAAACTTAGAAGCAACCAAGATGTCTTTCAGTAAGTGAATGGATGCTATTCAGCGATAAAAAGAAAAGAGCTGTCTGGCCGGGCGCAGTGGTTCAAGCCTGTAATCCCAGCACTTTGGGAGGCCGAGACGGGCGGATCACGAGGTCAGGAGATCGAGATCATCCTGGCTAACATGGTGAAACCCCATCTCTACTAAAAAAATACAAAAAACTAGCCGAGCGAGGTGGCGGGCGCCTGTAGTCCCAGCTACTCGGGAGGCTGAGGCAGGAGAATGGCGTGAACCCGGGAGGCGGAGCTTGCAGTGAGCTGAGATCCGGCCACTGCACTCCACCTGGGCGACAGAGCGAGACTCCGTCTCAAAAAAAAAAGAAAAAAGAAAAGAGCTGTCAAGCCACAGAAAGACATGGAAGCACCAAGATTCTGATGTCTGTACTGAGTGGACAAAGAAACTATTCATTTAGAGAGGGAACACTGAGGAGAGTCAGATTGGATGTGTTTGAAGTTCACTTTAGACAGTGAATTTGAAATGACTGTGAGACACCTGAATAGAGCTGAGGCGGCAGTGGTTAGATACATAAGTCTAGGGTCGCGAGGTTAGTCTTGTCTGAAAGTAAACATTTGAGCATTCCCTTGGTATGAAGGGGGTAATTAAAACCAAGGCTGTAGATAGGATTATCTGGATATATATTGTTATTTATTTATTTCAAAATCTTCCTTTAAATACAAGGATAGGTACCTTTACACCAGACATCCAATGACGCTATCTTGAGGTTCTTCTTGTTTTTTTATAGTCTTCCAGGAAAGCTCACAATTGATTCAGCCTGACTTAAAATGTTTTTAAGAGTCATGCTCTATGACACCAAGGTTTAGACTCTTAACCAGTTACTTATTTTAACTGCTTAAGAAAATCCAAAGTTCTTTTCTGAGAAAAATGTTGACTCTGTATAGATCCCATTCTACTGGCCAACACCTGTGCTGGTGTGTTGATCTTCTGACTGAAATAGACTTCAGATTCATGTACTCAAGTGTACACAACTGAAAGAGAACTGTGCCCTTTCAAATCTGGGGTTTAAACCATATGACTTTAACTCAATGCATAGCACAAACACTTGGCACCTTTTAAAAAAAAAAAAAAAAACCTTTAATAAGGGAAAATTTGGAGATCCAAGGAACATGTTTTATTTGAGGAAATACATTATCAGCCAGCAATTAGAAATACCTCCTTAAGTTTTCATTCATTGTCATGGCAATATTGATCATATTCACTATTAGTGAATTTTTTTATAGGTTAGTTAGAATAAGTCCTTATTTCCAATCTGTAACTTGGATTCACAATATTACAGAAAAATGCCATGAATTCTAGTGTTGTTGTCTTAAACAATTGAGTAAAATAGAAGGAATGAATATTTGTGTTGTATTTAGCTATTTTTGTATATTGTACTTATTAATGTTCTTTAGCTCAGTGGTAGTATTTTTGCATTTTATACCTATTATTCTAGGAACCCTCATGAGATGTTGGATTTTCAGAAGAGGAAAGGACATCTATTTTATCTCTGTATCAATGGACATCTTAACAGGGAAGAAGAATAAAAATGTGAAAACCTAGAAGAACTTATTTTCTCTTCCTCAGGGGCTATGTACAGAGATGAAATACAAATGGAGGTGGGGATGTGGATAGCACCCTCCTCTCCTGAATTTGGAGCTGCCCCACACCTCTGCCTGTCATGTCAGCCAGGGTCTTCATGGTGAAAACTCTGGACTGAGTATTGACAGTCAAAACCCAAACACCTTGCTTCCTTTATCCTTCTGAGTCATGTATCCCTTAGCATCCCTGGGCTGACTGAGTATCCAACAGCACCCTCACCGTATAGCCAAAGTTTAAACCACACATACACACACACACACACGCACACGCACCAAAAGATACCTTTGGAAAAACAGTTAAAGATCATCTTTTCCCCTATGTCTTTAAAAAATAATAAATCAGTTTTGTAGAAGAAAATTTATTTCTGGCCAGGCGCAGTGGCTCACGCCTGTAATCTCAGCACTTTGGGAGGCCAAGGCAGGCAGATCACATGAGGTCAGGAGTTCGAGACCAGCCCGGCCAACATGGCAAAACCCTGTCTCTACTAAAAATACAAAAAAAAAAAAAAAAAAAAATTAGCTGGGTGTGATGGCACGTGCCTGTAGTCCCAGCTGCTGAGGAGGCTGAGGCAGGAGAATCACTTGAACCCGGGAGGTGGAGGTTGCAGTGATCTCAGATTATGCCACTGCACTCCCTCCTAGGTGACAGAGTAAGACTGTGTCTCAAAAACAAAAGAAAATTTATTTCCATTAACTGTATGCTTTTTGTTTATCTACTAGTACATGCGTAAGTTATTGCCCCTTTTTTATTTTTATTTTTTTCTGACATCCAGGTAGCCCAGTGCGTCTCACCAAAGGGACCTCTTGCTTGTTCAAGAACATACTTTTTTGGAGCTACTCATGTTCCTTACTTAGGTAAGTCCCTGTAAGTTTTCATCTCATCAGCTTATCTAATGAATAGTCTCTCCCATGAATTAAAAGTTGTCACAAAATTCACTGCTTTGCTTGGAAGCTCATGATACCCAATTTGTGGGCCTCCAGCTCCCTCTCTGATTACTTCTGGATAGTTGATGTGTCTAACACATTTCTCACAGAATGTGTTTCAAGAGGAAGATGATTGGTGCAGCCTACATTAAGTCTAACCATGAGTATAACCTTTTGCTAGGTGTCACAGGGGAGGCCAAGATGAGTAAGACCTAGTTTAAGCTAGCAGGAGGTAGAGACCAGACATGGTGGCTCACACCTGTAATCCCAGCACTTTGGGAGGCACAGGCAGGCAGATCACTTGAGGTCAGAAGTTTGAGTCCAGCCTGGTCAACACGGCGAAACCCCCTCTCTACTAAAAATACAAAAATTAGCCAGGCGTGCTGGCACACACCTGTAGTCCCAGCTAATCAGGAGGCTGAGGCACCATAATCGCTTGAACCTGGGAGGTGGAGGTTGCAGTGAGCCAAGATTGAGCCACTGCACTCCAGCCTGGGCAGCACAGTGAGACTCTGTCTTAACAACAACAACAAAAAAGCAGGAGGTGGGCCGGGTGCGGTGGCTCACGCCTGTAATCCCAGCACTTTGGGAGGCCGAGGTGGGTGGATCACAAGGTCGGGAGATTGAGACCATCCTAGCTAACACAGTGAAACCCCCTCTCTACTAAAAAATACAAAAAAATTAGCCAGGCGTGGTGGTGGGCACCTGTAGTCCCAGCTACTTGGGAGGCTGAGGCAGGAGAATGGTGTGAACCCGGGAGGTGGAGCTTGCAGTGAGCTGAGATTATGGCACTGCACTCCAGCCTGGGCAACA
Organism: Macaca nemestrina; assembly: GCF_043159975.1. Classification (NCBI taxonomy): domain Eukaryota; kingdom Metazoa; phylum Chordata; class Mammalia; order Primates; family Cercopithecidae; genus Macaca; species Macaca nemestrina. The sequence continues at coordinate 37,019,208 of NC_092139.1, read as the reverse complement.
GAGTGAGACTCCGTCTCAAAAAAAAAAAAAAAAAAAAAAAGGCAGGAGGTAGGGTCCGCAGTGGGAATTTAGATGACTCAGCCAGGTGCCCACTCAACTGTTCTTGTGAGGAAAATGAGAAAAGGCCGTAATAAAAGAGTGCTTAGGAGCTAAGAGCATGCTGTGGGGCCATCCAGAAAGGCTGGGCTGGCTGGGGCTGCCCTGCTTGCTAGGGTAACCAGAAGTTGCAGGTATCCAAAGTCACATGGAAAAGAACCTCTGGAATGAATGCAGGTCTCAGCATTGCTACACAGAGGAGAATACATGAGGAACCATATTTTATTCTGGATGATGTTAAATAAGCCAGGAAACTCTGGAAAGAAGCATAACTTGGGTCAGGTTATTAAGGAGATAAAGCAAGAGGTAGAACTGAACCTGTTTACTGATGCCTCGAAGTTTAAAAAATTAAAAATAAAAACAAAAACCTTCCAGAACCTAAGATTCCGCATATCTCTGGTATTTAGTGATGTTGCTGAGTGGGTTGTAAAAGTGGGAAATGCAGGTGAAGATCCAGAAGGCTATTGCGAGTGGCCAGGTTCCACTGTTGTTGGTATTTGTACTGTGTTTAACTTAAAAGAAAAAAATAGTCTGGGCGTGGTGGCTCGCACCTGTAATCCTAGCACTTTGGGAGGCCGAGGTGGGTGGATCACCTGAGGTCAGGAGTTCAAGACCAGCCTGGCCAACATGGCGAAACCCCATCTCTATTGAAAATACAAAAATTAGTGGGGCATGGTGGTGTGCACCTATAATCCCAGCTACTCAGGAGGCTGAGGCAGGAGAATTGCCTGAACCCGGGAGACGGAGGTTGCAGTGAGCCGAGATTACACCACTACACTCCAGTCTGGGTGACAGAGCTAAACTGTGTCTCAAAAAAAAAAAAAGAAAAGAAAAAGAAATGTTGTTCTTGACAATGTCTTCCAGGTAAATTAAGCATTTCTAGCTTCCTTGTTAAGTGTTTGCATATCCTGTGCTCTTGTCACATTCTTAGTGGGCCTCTTTCACAGGTGGTGACAGCAAGCTGCCCAAGAAAACTGAACAAATGTAAGTCTTCATATTTTATTTTTTCTTTCTCAAAGTCGAGTTACTCAGTTGTGACTATCCTGTGTACTTCATTTTGAGATCAACAGTGATTAAGACATCTGCTTTTGCTGGGTGTGGTGGCATGCACTGTAATCCCAACATTTTGGGAAGCTGAGGTGGGAGGATCACCTGAGACCGGGAATTCGAGACAAGCCTGGGCAACGTAAGCAGACTCTGTCTCTGCAGAAAATAAAAAATTAGCCAGGCATGGTGGTGCACACCTGTGGTCCCAGCTACTCGGGAGGCTAAGTTGGGAGGATCACTTGAGCCTGGGAGGTCGAGATTTCAGTGAGCTATGATTGATTGCACCACTGCACTCTTGGCAACAGAGGGATACTGTGTAAAAAAAAAAAAAGACATCTGGTTTATGGCGTGAACATTACTGTGTTGTTTCCCAAGTTTCTCTCAGCTTCATATTCAGGCCAGAAAACCCTGCCAGCTTTGCCATCTGCTCTTCTCTCTAGACCTCAGAGACTTCCTACCTGCACACCCATGCATTTATATTATGTAACTCCCCTTGATATGTTTTCTACATAATGCATTTTTAAGTTAAGGGCTTTTCTAAGAATAAACCATCCTGAAATCCATTGGGAGAATCTTGTGAAACCCCAGCTGGTCTGAAGAGTGTTTTTCTCTGGATTTGACACTTAAGCCTGTGGAACATAGTGAGAGGGTGTGAACACTGGCTGTGCAACCTGAGAAAGGGCCTACCTAGTGTTGACTTCTCTTCTTTCACATACAGCAGGAAACCAGACAGAAAATAAACTCATTAGTGCTGAAACTATTAAATTCAAAAAAGCAATATGGATATAATGGAATTTTATTATTACCTAATTAAATACTGCAGCTTAACTTGGTAGGGTCTAGATCAGCAGCACTTCCCTATGGCCAAGCAGTGAGAGGCTACAAAAGATCATCTAAGGATCTCTTTAAAATATAGGTTCTCCAGGACCAATCCCAAGATTACAATCAGAATTACTAGGTCAGGGCCCACAAAGTTGTACTGGGAGAAATATAATAGAAGAAATATAATCATACTACAGAAAATATGAAATTAGAGAAAAATTAAGATCAGCTATAATTCCTCCTGTCTGGCACTACCCATTAGTATCTTATTTTATATATTTCTGGGACCGAGCGCAGTGGCTCATCTGAAATCCCAGGACTGTAGGGGGCCGAGGTGGGCAGATGGCTTGAGCCCAGGAATTCGAGACTAGCCTGGGAAATCTTATGGAACTCTGTCTCTACAAAAATTAGCTGGACATAGTGGCACACGCCTGTATTCCCAGCTACTTGGGAGACTGAGGTGGGAGGATCATCTGAGCCTGGGGAGGTCAAGGTTGCAGTGAGGTGAGATCACACCACTACACTGCAGCCGGGGTGACAGAGTGAGTCCCTGTCTCAAAAATGTGTGTGTGTGGCCAGGCGCGGTGGCTCACACCTGTAATCCCAGCACTTTGGGAGCCCTAGGCGGGTGGATCACATGAGGTCAGGAGTTCGAGACCAGCCTGGCCAACATGGCAAAACCCCATCTCTACTAAAAATACAAAAATTATCCAGGTGTAGTGGCATATGCCTGTAATCCTAGCTACTCAGGAGGCTGAGGCAGGAGAATTGCTTGAACCTGGGATACAGAGGTTGCAGTGAGCCAAGATAGTGCCACTGCACTCTAGCCTGGGCGAGAGAGCAAGACTCTGTCTCAAAAAAAAGAAAATGTGTACGTGTACGTGTATATATGTGTATGTATATGTATGTATCTTTCTGGGCTTTTAAAAAAATTATTAAGCTGTAGTCATACGTGTATATAGTTCTTTTGTGGGTTTCCTTTCCTTAGCAACAAGTTAACCATTTCCTCAAGTGTTGGTGGGTGTTGTAGTCTTACCTTGTGCCTGCTTGTACTGCTGTACCAGCGCTGCTTAGCCACTGTTCTGGATACTTATGCTAGACCCTTAAACATTTTGCCTAAACCAAATCCATTGATGCCCCATGTCAGGGACTGGTATTGAGTGATAACCGGGTGCACATTGGAAGATTTGCCAAATCACAGATCCAGTGGAACACGTGGATTCAAGTGAAAGTGACAACAGAGGCCGGGTGCAGTGGCTTATGCCTGTAATCCCAGCACTTTGGGAGGCCAAGGCAGGTGGATCACGAGGTCAGGATTTCGAAACCAGCCTGGCCAAGGTGGTCAAACCCCACCTCTACTAAAAATACAAAAATTAGCCAGGCACCGTGGCAGGAGCCTGTAATCCCAGCTACTCGGGAGGCTGAGGCAGGAAAATCGCTTGAACCCGGGAGGCGGAGGTTGCAGTGAGCTGAGATCGCACCACTGTACTGTAGCCTGGGTGACAGAGCAAGACTGTGTCTCAAAAAAGAAACAAAAAAGTGACAACAGGCCGGGCGCGGTGGCTCAAGCCTGTAATCCCAGCACTTTGGGAGGCCGAGACGGGTGGATCACGAGGTCAGGAGATCGAGACCATCCTGGGGGAACACGGTGAAACCCCGTCTCTATTTAAAAAAATACAAAAAACTAGCTGGGCGAGGTGGCAGGCGCCTGTAGTCCCAGCTACTCGGGAGGCTGAGGCAGGAGAATGGCGTGAACCCAGGAGGCGGAGCTTGCAGTGAGCTGAGATCCGGCCACTGCACCCCAGCCTGGGTAGAGCGAGACTCCCTCTCAAAAAAAAAAGAAAAGTGACAACAGAGCCATGCAGACTTTTTAATTTTATGGGTCAGCAGTCATGTGGCTTGTGTATTGAGCTCCTGTGTAAGGATCAGTATAGGAGAAGACCAAGCAAGGGAAAGGACTGACCAATGTTGGTACTGAGTGATGTTTGAATCAGCTGAGGAGAGGGATATCTTTACATGTCTTTGGGTTTGGCATTTTTAAAACTGCACCCTAGGGTCAAAGTGTAGAGGATTCTGGTCTCACCTGGAAGGCACTAAGCTCATTCACATCTCTCTGCTAGGCCCCTTCCAGGGTATACCCTCTGCCCTGCCCTGGCCTGGCCAGAAGTCTTCAGGATATATTGGTACTTGAAGCTGTCATTTTGTTTTATGAGCTCTCCCTGTTCTTTTTTCTTCAACTCAACCCTAACCTCTTACCTACATTGTGGAGGTGTGGTGCAGGAGCCAAGAAGGAAATCGAAGGAGATGGCAATGTGATGTGGCACAGTGGAAAAGCACCAGGCTGAGAGCAGATCTAAGTTTGGGTCAGCCTTGAATTTTCTGTGACTTAATAGACAACTTATTCTACTTCCAGAGGCCCTTACTGCTTATTCTATAAGATGAGAGGATTATACCAATCATTTCTGTATTTTTTTCCCACTTTTGAACTCCTATCACCTTCCTTTACCTGTTAAAATATTCTTATGGGCTTAAAAATACACATATTTTTAGGTGAGACCTTGTCAGTTCCTTCCCAGGTACCTCTCCTGGCCTTTCAGGGCCCCTTGGATGAGCACTTAAAAATAGACATATTTTTAGGTGAGACCTTGTTATTTCCTTGCCAGGTGCCTTTCTTGGCCTTTCAGGGCCCCTCGGATGAGCCCCTTCTCTTCATAAGTGTCCTAAGAAGAGCCTGCACCTCCTTCCTCCAAGGCAGTGATTCTCAACCAAGGGAAATTCTATTGTAGCTCCCTCCCCCATCTTTCCCCACTCCCAGGAACATTTGTCAGGGTCTGGAGAAATTTTTGATTATCACAACTGGAATGCTACCAAACATCTAGTAGGTAGGGATGCTGGTTAGCAGCCAGGGGTGCTGCAGAACATCCTACAATGCACAGGACAAACCCCACAGCAAGGAATTATCCAGTCGTAAATGCCAAGGTGGAAAAACCACCTTAGGTGGTTCCCTAAATGAACCAGACTGGTTTTTCTAGAGACCTTCGTGGCAGTCCAGTCTGGCAGAGAAAAACCCAGGCCCTCCTCAGTCTGGTCATCTCTTTTCCACCCTGAGGTCTCCTACCCAGAGGTTCCAGTAATAGACCAGCATTCAGCAGGTCTAGTGAAAAGACGATATGAAACTACAGTGTGGTTGGTCCCTGGAAAAGCAGCAAGTGGGTATGATAACACTGAAGGGATTCCTGGTCTGTAGGTAGCTCCTCCTGCACATAGAGGAGTCAAGGAGTCTACACAGTTTTATTCTGTTTGATTACAAACAGGGAGGGGCAGTCTCTAGCAGAATTCAGAGGAGCCAACTTTCCTTAAGGTGATAACAAAAGCAAAGTATAAGTCAAACCAGGCATATGACTTTTTTTTTTTTTTTTTTTTTTTTTTTTGAAGCAGGGTCCCACTCTGTCACCCAGGCTGGAGTGCAGTGACACAATCTTGGCTCACTATAACCTCTTCTGCCTCCCAGGCTCAAGTGATCCTCCAGCCTTAGACTCCCGAATAGCTGAGACTACAGGCACATACCACCACGCCTGGATAATGTTATTTTTATTTATTTTTATTTTTTGTTGAGATGGAGTTTTGCCGTATTGCCCAGGGTGGTCTCAAATTCCTGGGCTCAAGCGATCTGCCCATCTCAGCCTCCCAAAGTGCTGGGATTACAAGCCTGAACGACTACTCCCGGCCCAGGCATGTGACTTTTAAAAGGTTTAGAAATCAGTGGGTTATATTTTTGCCTTTTTCCATTCTGTTTAAAAATCAGTTTCTTAGGGGTTGTCATTTGTGTGCATGCATCTTTTGACAAAAACCTCATGATGCTGTAATGTTAACCATTATTTTTTGTTTTTGAAGTAGGCTGTTGTCCCAGATATATGCTGCTGTTATTGAGGCTGTTGTGGCTGGCATTGCATGTTATGCTAAAACTTCCAGTCTAACAAAGGTAATTTAAATACCATGTTTCTCTTCCAGTAGTTATTATTTTAATGTAAAACATTCTATCCATGTGTTTCTTCTTTGGACACCTTGTAGTACTCACTTTTGTGCGTGCTTGGGCCTCTTTGACACCAGGCAGAGCGAAGCCTTGAGAGCACTGAGCTTCTGCTGCCTGTGACTGTGCTGCTGTTGTCTTGTAGATGACAACTAATCGGTGCTTCTTTGTAGACATCTGGTTGTGTTAAGGAAAAATCATTCTGTAGCACATTGTTTTGTTGAATAGCTTAAACAAAAGGCTTTTAAAAACTAAAAAACAGGCCGGGCGCGGTGGCTCAAGCCTGTAATCCCAGCACTTTGGGAGGCCGAGACGGGTGGATCACGAGGTCAGGAGATCGAGACCATCCTGGCTAACACAGTGAAACCCCGTCTCTACTAAAAAATACAAAAAAACTAGCCGGGCGAGGTGGCGGGCGCCTGTAGTCCCAGCTACTCGGGAGGCTGAGGCAGGAGAATGGCCTGAACCCGGGAGGCGGAGCTTGCAGTGAGCTGAGATCCGGCCACTGCACTCCAGCAAGGGGGACAGAGTGAGACTCCGTCTCAAAAAAAAAAAAAAAAAAAAAAAAAAAAAAAAAAAAAACTAAAAAACAAAAAAAAAACTATAGATTATTCTACTGTGAATTCTAATAAAGTTCGGTAAGTTTGATTTCCTATAACTCAGTGTTTAATAAAAACAGCTAAAGATTAGAAAATCTGACTTGCTTTTCCTAGACAAGCACATGTGTTCCCGTTCTCTGACCATTATCTTCCTTGCTGTTTTGCGGTTAACCTGCCCTGAGTTGGATTCCTATATCTGACCCAGTAAGGAGATGAGAAGAGTCAGCTTGATGCCTCCCAAATGCCAATAGGACCTTTTCTGAAGGAAGCCATTTGACATTGGAAAGGTTGTGTATGATGTAGATATCAGAGAGACTGTAGCTGTAGTCACCAGCTCCTTGCCATCTCCCCTCCTCACTGAACTTGTATCCCTAGTACTGACTCTGGATTTCTCCGCCCTTTAACCACTACATGCAGAAGGTTTATCCAAAGCAGTGGGGTGTCCTTCAATATCAGTTCTCACATCTTTGTTTTTTAACTGATCTTTTGTAACTCTTGCTATTTGGATATTCTTAGCGTCTGGCTAAAACTCTGAGGGCACAGGTTCCTTCCTCTTCCTGCTGGGGAAGAGGGGAGGAGAAAGCACTTTTACAGACCTCTCATTCCGCTGCTGTCATCACAGCTGGTCACTTCTCTGGATCCAGCACGTCAGGTTCCAGTGCACACCTGCCTGAATGCAGTTTTGTCCTGTGAACCTAGCCTGGAGAAAGCAGGCCCTTGTTTCCCTTAACATGATGCTTTCACTTTATTCATGCCTTCCAAGTAGTCACATAGATGGGAAGGGCACACTGGGGCATAGTGTGATCCTGGACAAGTGTTAGGAGGGCCCTTCCATCAGTGATATGTGTACTTTCTCCTGCTGTGAAAGCTAATTGTCCCTGTCTTGTTGTTATTTTACAGGCCAAGGAGGTAGCAGAGCAGACTCTGGGATCTGGGTTAGATTCCTTTGAGTTGATTCCGTTTAAGGCAGCCCTGCGGTAAGCAATGGCTGATATTTTTTATAAGGAATTTTTTTTCTTTGTTTTTGAAAGCTTCTTTTTTCCCTTATAACTCAGATTTCATCTCCGCTTTGAGAAATGTTTCACTAAAATAATGAGATGTATGAAGGAGAGTCATTCATGATTCAGCCTTTACTTAGAAGCCAAAGAGCCAAAGATGCAGGAACTATTTGAGAAAGTCACACACATGTTCTGAGGTTAGAATGCAAGGCAGATTAACACCAGCATCACAAGAGACTTGACAAGCCTGGGTTCCAAGGCTAGAAAGGCAAAGCTGGGGACCTGAGTGGTGAGGTTTTTAGGGGCAGGGGGCCCTGGGCACAGGAAGATAGTCACTGCTTAGAAGAAACTTGCACTGGGCCTCATCTGTCTCTTGAATGACAGAAATCCTGAGCCCACCATGTCTTGGGGTCTGCATGGTCTGAGAATCTGGTGATTTTTCCATCACATCTCCCAGCATGTCATGGTGTATCTCTTTGTAGTCTTTATCCATAGCTAAATCTTCATGAACCCAGTCAACTTAACCCACTGTTTTATGTGAGGACCATTGTGTGTACTTTTATACAAAGGATACAAAAGACACCAATACTGGGAAATTTATTTAAGAATACTTCTAGGATATGTCCTGTGATGCCTCAGGTCTATGTCCCACATTTTCTTACATCTACAGTCCTGGGTAATAAGTTGGAGTATTTGAAAGATTAGTCAATTAATTGTTCTAACAAGAAGAATTCTATTTCTGCAGCCCCACGAGTGGAAGAAAGCCAGAACTCTGTGGTGCAGGGCTTTAGACTTGCTTCAGGTCTTCTCTCCCCTGGGTCTTCTGGATCTTGCTGTCCTGGCCATGAAAGGCGAACGATAAAGGAAGTCTGTTCCCTTAAGACCTTGTGCTGGCCTTTACTATCTGTTTCTGGCCAACCTGAATTTGAGAACGCTCCTTCAGTCTGCATCTGTGTGACCTTGGGCAAGATAGGGAACTGTCTGTTTCTGCTTCTTCAACTACCTACCTTGTAAAGCAATTGGGCACATAGACGTTAGCTGCTGTCACAGTGGGGTATTCTCTCTTACCATCAATATAGCTAGCATAGTCATTCTACTCCTCCTTTACTTGGGCCCTTGCCTAGGCCACTCAGCTTCCCCAGAGCAGGCCCCCTCTAAGTCCCAAGGCCTCCTAGGCCTAGGTGTCTGCCCTAGTTGGAGAAAGGCACAAAGAGAAAACACCAGTCAATGGGAGAAGAGTCTCCCAGGCCAGTCTTCCACCTGGAGCCCCACCCCTTTCTCACCACAAAGGTTACTTCACTGAGGGCGGGGCGCGATGGCTCATCACTTTGTAATCCCAGCACTTTGGGAGGCCAAGACAGGTGATCACTTGAGGTCAGGAGTTCGAGACCATCCTGACCAACATGGTAAAACCCCGCCTTCACTAAAAATGCAAAAATTAGCCAGGCGTGGTTTTACACACCTGTAGTCCTAGCTACTGGGGAGGCTGAGGCAGGAGAATTGCTTGAACGCAGGAGGTGGAGGTTGCAGTGAGTTGAGATCACACCACTGCACTCCAGCCTGGGTGACAGAACGAGACTGTCTCAAAAAATATATATATATATTACTTCAGTGAGGACCCTCGAACTGCTTCAGATTAGCAGATCTCTTTCTCCCAAGAGGGGAAGGGATGGGAGCCATGAATGCCGACAAGAATTAGTGTGTAGCTATCTAGTATTTGTTAATGCAAGAAATTACACTTACACAAGTTAGAGTAAGCCAAAAGGGTTTTCTAGTTATTTCTCGGCTCTGAAGGCCTCACCCTGCCCCTGACTCCACAGCATTTGACTGTGAGTTGCAGAGACATGGCCTCTGCTTGTGCTTAGAGCAGGGATGGAGGGTCACTCTCAGTCTGCAGTGAGCAGCAGTCCTCTCATGTCATTTTCTCCTGTTGTTGTCCAAGAGTCAAGACAGTCCTTAGGACTTGCACAGAGGCAGGGCTGTGATTAGAGTTAGACACTGGCCCCATACCTGCTGGTGGTGTAGGACCCTGGGGAAAGTATCTAAAATAGGGTAAATCTGGGTAAAGCAAGGATGACACACACCTCACTGTGTGGCCTTGAGAATCCCAAGCAGGTACCCTGCACAGATGTCTGGGGAGCAGGAGCAGACTGATTTTCCTTTTGTTTTGTTTCTGGTCCACAGCTCCAAGATGGCTTTTCATATACATGCTGTGAATAATCAGGGAAGGTGCGTATATGATTGTGGTATAACCTTATATGGAGCAAGTTTTAGGAAGATAAAGAGGGGGAAGGCTGCTGACATGAGTGGTTTTCTCATGCTTCCACACCTAGCAGTGACATCACTCCAGGGTTGGGCTTGGGCTGACTGCTGAGCTGAGACCCTGTACCCTGAGTTCTTCCCACTGCAGAGCTGAGGGGCAGAGGTGGGGATGGACATACTCACCTTAGTGGCCCACACACCAATTCTACAAACATGCAACCCAGTGTTTTGAAAGGCCCTAAGAGCAATCTGAGTCTATGACTTGTCATTACCAAGTTGAAAAAAGTGAACACTGTGAATTTAAGTACACTTAAAAACTCTTTAACATAGTCTTCCATCTCTTTCCTCTTCTAGAATTGTACCGCTGGACAGTGAAGATAGCTTATCCTTTGTGAAGACGGTAAGCAGAGTTGTCATGGGTCAGCTGGCTGGGAATGGCCTGTAGAGGGACATCTGTAAGTTAGGAGGTGGGAGTGGGTGGGGGTCTTGGGCAGCCCACCCCACCTGAAGAAACTGATCTGTTCTCAGTCCTATCCGAGCCGTAGCAGTGGTGAGCCTGTGCTTACTGAGGGTACCCAGGTAGCTGTGCCAGGCCCACCCACATCTATTCTCCCTTGCCTAGGCTTCCTCAGGGTCCAGAGTCTTAATTGAGGTGTTGGGAGGCACCTCTTTCTGGGTTATGAAGCCTTCCTATAGGTAGCTGAGATTGCTCTGACTTCGTGTCGAAATGTGAGTCCAGGACAAGCCTGCCTTGACTAACAGACTTAAGTTTTTCAGTGGCATCTTTGAGTTCCAAGACTTGCATTGATGTCCTTAATGGGAACCTAGAGTTGAAACCGGTCTTGACAGCATAGTTGAGACCCCGTGTCTAAAAAAAATTTTTTTTTAATTAGCCAGGTGTGGTGGCATGCATCTGTAGCCTGAGCTCCTCAGGAGGCTAAGGCAGGAGGATCACTTGAGTCCAGGAGTTTGAGACTGCAGTGAGCTGTGATTGCACCACTGCACTCGAGCCTGGGTGACAGAGTGAGATTTAGTCTCAGAAAACAAACAAAAACCGGGAACCTGGGAAAATTAACTACAGCCCTGTACCACAAAAGGACATCTTGGTCAACAGTGGACTGCAGATACAACAGTGGTCCCATAATATCATAACACTGTATTTTTACTCACCATTTCTATGTGTATATATGCCTAAATACACAAATATTACCATTGTGTTATAATTGCCTACAGTATTCAGTATAGTAACATGCTGTACAGCTTTGTAGCCTAGGAGCAGTAGACTACACCAGCTAGCCTAGGTGTATAGTAGGCTATACCATCTAGGTTTAAGTATACTCTATAATGTTCACACAGTGATGAAATCAGCTAATGACACATTTCTCAGAATGTATCCCTGTCATTAAGTGATACATGACTATAATTATTTAAATGACCAGTAATCAACAGGGACCTGTGTCTGCCATGAAGTAGAGTAGTCAGAGCAATGTTTTCCAACCTGTGTGCTGGGGGGATGGTTTGGAGATGCACTGAGCTAATGGTCCCTGGGGTGGGATGGCATGGCCTGGGGGAGCCAGAGTTTCTAGGCCAGTTGCTCTCAGCCACAGGCTGAGTCCTCCGTTTACCCCAGAACATCCTGATGTGAAGAAGGTTGGCAAATGGTGCATGAGAGGGTGGTACATATCCAGCCAAGATTCTGTTTGTGGTGTGTGTTATATCTTGAGTCTGTTCTGTGACCACTGCCTGAGCCTTAGTTCCAAAAAGCTTTGGTCCCAGGGAACTGGGTGGGCAGCTGTGGATAATTTGGTACAAGCACATCCCCATCACCATCACCTGTGGAAAAGTAACTCGGAAGTTCCTGTCAGTAGGGTTAACCCATCTACAGAGTATAGTACAACAAGGGTAATTTTTTTAAGGTTGCAATTTATGTTTTTATAATGTTCCTGGTCCCCATCTGTCAACATTTTGTGTGGATGTTCTTTTAGAACTATTTCAGACTTTTTCGTGATATTAGTAAAACATTGGGAAATACTTTCTGATATTTAGGTGATCATACTTTATCTCCTTGTTGACTTTAAAGTCTGACTTCTCTCCTGGGACTCTTGCACGGTGCTTTGGAAGATGCTTTGCATAGCAGGTGATTAGGAATCCAGTAAAATCATAGTCTTGCATCAAGTATGCACAGCTAATGAGATAGGAAATAAGAAGCAGCAAGTCGATGCTTTCTGTCTACATTCTGTCCTCTTATCCAGAGGTGAAGTTCTATCTCCTCCCCAAAGCCTTCCCTGTTGATTTCTCCCTACAAGTATTCCTATAATCCTTGCAGTTGCAGTTTGTACTACACAAATTAAGGAATAATTCTATCCTAATGTATCATACGATATCATAATGTGTCATATGATGACCTTTGTGTACGAATGCCCTTGTCTCTCCAGCTATACATTAAGATTTCCTGAAGACAGGCACGATACCATATTTTTTCTTTCCCTGTGCCACATGGTGGGAAGTACATAACAAGTGTCCAACAAACGCTACATGTTATCTTTTCAATATCCTCTTTTCCCTTCCTCAATATCAGTGACCAAATATGAACATGAAGGATCAGGAACCCACAGGATCTGTCCACCTGATTGGTCTGGGAACCAAAGACGTAGGATTGCCATTGTCACTTAAGAGGGACCATGTAGCTCAGGAGGGTTCTGTGTCTTCAGATGCTGGAAATCCTTTGAGACAGCTTTAGATAAACCTTCCAGTTGTCAAACCTGAAAAGAAAGTTAACTCAAATATAGAAGCCTACTTGTCTCTTTTATATATCCTATTATCATCATAATATGGAAAATTCAGGGCTTTGGCTTTAACTGTGGTTTTTTTCCTTTCAACTTTGTGCCCTCTTTAAGTTTTTATTTGAAAATTCAGCAATCCATTCAAGAGGCTCAGGTCTTTTGTCTGTGTCCTAAGGGGTGGGACAGGGGTCCCACACTAGAACGATAATATGTGAAAGTGGACTTAGTCTCAGGAGATCTGCACCAGCATCCACCGCTCACCGCTATTCAAGGTAGGATGGGACAGGTCCTTGTGCTACTTATCCCATGTCCCTCATCAGATCTTCCTGGTCATCCAAGACTCTAGCTCTAGCTGACATCATTTTCTCTTTCTTCTGCTGGCTTCTTCCCAGAATTGTTCCATTTTCACTAGTTTTTACCTGATAAATTAGGGCTTTCTTACTGGACATTGGGAGCTCTCTGAGTTGTTCTAATTTGGTTTCCAGGCTAGTGAAGCCTCTGCTTTTATTTATCTTGGCCGTAAAAGTTTGAATAGCTTTCTTGCTATTTTTTTTGAGACAGGGTCTTGCTCTGTTGCCCAGGCTGGAGTGCAGTGGCATGATCATAGATTACTGCAGCCTCAACCTCCTGGGCTCAAACAGTCCTCCTGCTTTAGCCTCCTGAATAACTGAGACCACAGGCAGATGCCACCATTCCTGGCTATTTCTTTCTTTCTTTCTTTTTTGAGACAGAGTCTTGCTCTGTTTCCCAGGCTGGAGTTTAGTGACGCAATCTCAGCTCACTGCAACCTGCACCTCCCAGGTTCAAGCAATTCTCCTGCCTCAGCCTCCCAAGTAGCTGGGATTATAGGCACACATGCCACCATGCCTGGCTAATTTTTTTTTGTATTTTAGTAGAGATGGGGTTTCACCATGTTGCCCAGGCTGGTCTCAAACTCCTGGGCTCAAGTGATCCACCCGCCTCACCTCCCAAAGTGTTGGGATTACAGGCATGATTAATCATGCCCAGCCTGATTTTTCTTTAGTAGAGTGGGGATCTCACTGTGTTGTCCAGGTTGATCTCAAACTCCTGGGTTCCTCGAACTCCCAAATTACTGGGATTACAGGCATGAGCCACTGTGCCTAGTCAGTATAAAGCAATTTGAGGGAATATATGGAAACAAAGATACTTTCCTTATAGCCCAAGTGTGTCTCTGATCAGGGAGCAATTTCAGGGAAGCCCGGGTGATCCTAAAGTCACCTCGCAGTTCAAAGATGTATTTAGGATAACTCCAGTTTTCCCTAGAAACTCTTCAGTACTCTTTTGCCATGTTCCTTTAGGCAGTATTTCATGGTCTCGTTCTTATGGATTTCTCTCTGATGGTTTTGGGCTGGTAACTGATCGAACTGGTTTCTCATTTGATGCAGGCTTGTATGACCGTCTATGACATTCCTGACTTGCTGGGAGGAAATGGTTGCTTAGGATCTGTGGTTTTCTCTGAATCGTTTTTGACTTCTCAAATCTTAGTTAAAGAAAATGGTAAGTATATGTGATCTTTAGAAAGCAAACCTTAAGCCTTTTTTTTTTTTTTTTGGCAAAATAAGCTATAAACTAAGGCAAAAGACCAACAGTAAGCTGGTAAAAATATTAGAACTTACGATCACAGCACTGCACTCCAGCCTCAGCAACACAGCGAGACCCTGTCTCAAAAAAAAAAGAGGAACATTAATGATGAACAAATGGTGTACATCCTAATTTATGAAGAACTCTTACAAATTAATAAGAAAAGATAAGCTACCCAATAGTAAAATGAGCAAAAAAAATGAACAGGCACTTCACAGACATGGAAAACAAAAAAGAGAGGAGGACTATGTATAAATGAAGATATGTAACCTCACTAGGAGTCAAGAAGAAGCAACTTGAAGGCTGGGCACAGTGGCTCATGCCTTAATCCCAGTACTTTGGGAGCCCAAGGTGGGCAAATCACTTGAGGTCAGGAGTTTGAGACCAGCCTGGCCAGCATGGTGAAACCCCATCTCTACTAAAAATACAAAGATTAGCCGGACATAGTGGTGGGTGCTGGTAATCCCAGCTACTTGGGAGGCCGAGGTAGGAGAATTGCTTGAACCTGAGAGGCGGAGGTTGCAGTGAGCTGAGATCGCACCACTGCACTCCAGCCTCAGTGACAGAGTGAGACTCTGTCTCAAAAAAAAAAAATAGAAAAAACTGAAACAGTAATTAGGTATTATTTTTTTACCTGTTAATTTGGCAAAATATTCTAAAGAATTACTATATTCTAAGGAATGAAAATATTCTAAAGAATGGTAGAATGAGCCTGATAATAATTCTCTTTGATCTTTAATATGTATACCTGTACTATCTTGATAAGAAAATGTAATGATAAAATGAACTAATTCCCAAAAGTTTTGTTTCTTGGTTTTTGGTTTGTTTTTTCTTTTTGAGACAGGGTCTTGCTCTGTCACCCAGGCTAGAGTATGGTGGCATGATCTCGGCTCACTGCAACCTCCACCTCTTGGGCTCAAGTGATTCTCCCACCTCAGCCTCCCAAGTAGCAGGGACCACAGATGCTCCGCCACGCCTGGCTAATTTTTCATATTTTTTGTAGAGACGGGGTTTTGCCATGTTGCCTGCAATCCCAACACTTTGGGAGGCCGGGGTTGGCAGGTCACCTGAGGTCAGGAGTTTGAGACCAGCCTGGCTAACATGACAAAATCCCGTCTCTACTAAAAATACAAAAATTAGCCCGGCATGGTGGCACACACCTGTAATCCCAGCTATTTGGGAGGCTGAGTCAGGAGAGTTGCTTGAACCTGCTAGGCAGAAGTTGCAGTAAGCCGAGATGGCGCCACTGCACTCCAGCCTGAGTGACAGAGCGAGACTCTGTCTCAAAAAAAAAAAAAAAAGCCCTAACTCCTGAGAAGGGCATTTAGTGTCTGGGGCCTGTGAGGCAGGCTGAGGTGGTAGGGGAGTAACTGGCATGTGTGTGGTCTTCCTGCAGATGGCACTGTTACCACAGAAACCCGCTCCATAGTCCTGACTGCTGCTGTACCCAGATTCTGCTCCTGGCTGGTTAGTGTCATTCATCAGGTGGAGGTGGACCTATGTGTGGAGAAATCAGGGTGAACATTTGAGGAAGAGCCTCTTTGTTGGGCCCCTGGTGGGATGTCAGATCCTAAACTAGCTGTTGTTCAGGAATGGAATTTTTTATCCCAGCCCTTTCTCTTTATACAAATGAACCTAATTTCGTTAACTCTCATAATCTTAGAAAAGTTTCAAAAGAAAGGAACAAAGAGGCCGGGCGCGGTGGCTCACGCCTGTAATCCCAGCACTTTGGGAGGCCGAGGCGGGCGGATCACAAGGTCAGGAGATCGAGACCACGGTGAAACCCCGTCTCTACTAAAAATACAAAAAATTAGCCGGGCGCGGTTGTGGGCACCTGTAGTCCCAGCTACTCGGGAGGCTGAGGCAGGAGAATGGCGTGAACCCAGGAGGCGGAGCTTGCAGTGAGCCGAGATCGCGCCACTGCACTCCAGCCTGGGTGACAAAGCGAGACTCCGTCTCAAAAAAAAAAAAAAAAAAAAAAAAAAGAAAGGAACAAAGTCATGTGGGTCACCATTAAATTGTGAAAGGAAGAAATTAACAGCCTCATTTTACAGATGAGGAAACTGAGCTTATAAATTGAACGGCCCGGCCAAGGTCACACAGATCATGAGAAGTGAATCCCATGACTTGCTTCTCTGGTAGAGTGGTGCTACAGAGTTTTTACTGTAACATCTCTCTACTTGTAGAAAAGTCCCATCTTCTGCAGTGGGAGGGACTTGGTCTGAAACTGGGGCCTTGGAACATAGGTGTGACAGTAATGAGTCTGCTAATGGGCTGAGTCCCTGCTTGAGAGTGCTCACATTCTGCTTCTACAGTTCCCACACAGACAGGGAAGACCGAGAGTTATCCTCTAATCTGAACGTGTTTCAATGAGAAGACATTCTCTGAAGATATTTTAATACATTCTCTTTGCTTCATCCCTAAAAACAGTTGTTTTTTTCTGAAGTGAAATGTAGGTGGAGACTAACACATCCCCTCTGCTTATCATAAGCTCATTAGCTGGACCTCAGGTCCTAGTGAGAGAGCCCACCATGGCCTTGGGCTCTGAGCCCTGGTGACCAGCAGACATCTCAGGTGTGTCAGGGCCTGAGAGCACTGGACATGGACATGGTGAAAGACCGCCCAGCCAGTGTCCTGGGAATATCTGAACACAGTGGGGAGACCTAGCAGGCTTTTCCCTTGAAGTAGTCGACTGAAAATCTGCATTCCTTTTGGACACAGGTAGAAGATAATGAAGTAAAATTGTCTGAGAAAACCCAGCAAGCAGTGAGGGTAAGCAGCCTTCTTATTCTCAGTGTTAACATCATATCAAAAGATAATGTAAGCGATTCATAAAGGTATTAAAATACTTCTTCTCACTACTAATCTAAAGGATTTGCACTGTGTTGTCTTCACTTCCTATTTGCATTCCTCCCCTTCCCAGCAGAGCTTTGGAAATCACCATTTATGGGGGATACAATTAGAGGGATTCTTTATTCCATGAGGGCCTTTTGGTGTTTTTTTTTAAATCTCCCCGTAGTATTAAAAGCAGATCCCAGATTGGCCTAGACATGTAGAGCTGAGACATCAAGGCTTTAGGCCAAGGAGAAGCTGCCTCCGTTTTCACAAAGGAAATAAATCCACTGGAACATGAACCAGCATTGCAGGCTTTGATGCCTGGACTCAGAGAGAATCTTAATGTTCTTTTTCTCAGCACAAATCAAGGATGCCAGTAACCTGCCAAAGAGCCAGACAATGCCAAAGGCCATGGAATACATTGGGCATGTCTGAGCCTGACTCAGCTTTTGTAGATGGACGTATTTGGGCAGGACTTTTGATTTTGTGAATATTTATGCTATAAATCACCTGTTCTTTTTTGGGTTTTGTTTTTGTTGTTGTTTTTAAAGGGGGATGAGTCTTTCCTGGGCACTTTCCTAACAGGAGGAGAAGGAGCATATCTTTATTCCAGCAATCTACAGTCCTGGCCTGAGGAAGGTAAGGAGCTATGACTTTAATGTTCTTGGCCATGTCTGGGTCCCTCATTTGCAGATGGTAGCATGGGAGTTGTGATTAATAATACGTCTTCTATTTGAACATAATTGTGGTACAGAAATGTTTTCCTACAGCTTTTCTCTCTTGACCCACCCACTTTGTAGATGAGGAAATTTATGCTAGGAAGGGCTGATCACAGAACTGTACCTGTTCCTTTTGTTGCTGCCTGAGGTTAGTTAGCTCTCCGAATGGGCTAGGGCAGCAGCATTTCCAGAAATAGAATTTGTGGACCTAAACAGAATCTGGATTCATTTATCTTACTGTGTAACAAATTACCACAAATTTAGTAGCTTAAAACAACACCCTCTTATTATCTCACAGTTCTCCAGGTCACAGTCTCCAGCAGGCTTGGCTGGACCCAGATCTCTTGAGGTCAAAATCAAGGCATCAGGCAGACTAGACTCTTGTCTAGAGCCTCTGGGGAAGAATCTTCTCCCAATCTCAGCCAGGATGTTGGTTCCTTTCGCTTGTAATACTGAGGTCCCCGTTTTGTTGCTGATTGTCAAACAGGGATCCTCTCAGCTCCTCCTCCCAGAAGTCCTTGCCCTTGTAAACCCCTCCATCTCAGCTATAAAGAACCTTCTTGTATTGAATCTCTCTCACATTTGGAGTCTCTCTAATTCTTCTTTGCTATCAGCATCTTAAGTTTTTGCCTATCCCAGTCCACCCTCTGGCCCCCATAATTCATGTCCCTCGTTACCTCCTACTGAGGGTCTCATCCCATTGTGGCTACAGGTCAAAGTCCTAAATCTCATGGGCTTAAATATCCGAAATCTCATGATCAAGATCATCTAAGTCCCATGTAAATGAGGCTTGGGAGAGTAATCTGTCTACAGCTCCTGACCATAGTTCCTCTCCGTGTCTGTGGACCTACAAAACTAAAGAGACAAGTCATCTGCCCGCAGCCCTCCCAACATACAAGGTGGGACTGGCATAGACTTCAGGTTCACGAAGAGGAAAAACAGAAGGTAAAAAGGAGTCACCAGCCCAAGGCAGCTTTGAAGTCCAGCTGGGCAGACTTCAGTTCCTTGATTAGGTTTCAAGGCCTGGGAATAATTCTGGCTCTCAGCTCTGCTTCAGGGCTCTTGGTTCTACCCTGTTTGCTCTTGGTTTGCTCTGGGCTCATGGCTCCACCCTTTGGGCTTGTGGCTACACTGCTGTCATCCTTCCTTTTTCAGTGAAAGGTAGCACCTTGTTTGTAGCTGAGTAGTTTTATCAGCCTGCCTCTTGCCAGTAGAATTTTGAGGGTCCAACAGTCTCCTTCAATTTTATACTTTCTCTGTCCCTTTCAATCCAAACTGGCAGTGTTTCTGCTCGTATAAAATCCTCAAAAACCTTGTTGGTCTCGCATGGATTTTACAGGGATTTACTGCAAGTTCCTCTTTGGCTTCCTCAGAATAGCATTTTCTTATGAGTCCTATTCTTTCCCTGTTGAATATAGCCTTTATGTGAAGGAGGAGTTCTGACTTACTCTACAAATTCCTCAACCTCTACTAAGCAAATCCCTTTTCTGGATGATTTGTTGTTCTTGTTGAAAATATTCTATCCGGTGGCAAATTCCTCTCCCTGTTCTCAGACCACTGCTTCAGCTTCTGCCCCTTCATTCACACAGAAGACAAAGCACAAGGAGTTCTGGTTTTCTGTCCACATACTGCTGGAGTGGTAATGGCGTTTGTTATCACATCTGTCCCTGCATTTCTGCCTCTCCAGATCCTGGTGCAGAGAACCCGGCAGTTAGGAACATTTGCTGAAGGCAGGGAGTATGTGGTAATACTACCAGCCTTGAGGCAAGATTGCGTAGTGTTTTAAAAGCAGATTGTAGGCACAACACAGAGGTGGTTTGTGCTCTGTCATCCTTGAGCCAATTATAATATTTAGCAGGGATATTTGCCAAAATTAGTTTGCACCTTCTTAGGAAAGGGCCTTGTTAGAAAAATAGTCTTGCATTGTACTGAGTTATCCAACAAGATTCAGTGTATCCTAAGGTCTCTGTGCAAGAATAAAGGCACAGCCAGGGATTTCTGGAGCCTTATTAGTCGTAGTCTTTTGAAAACTTGAATTTTAAACTTTCTTTGTTCCTAAGGGGAATCTAGTTTAAATTAGGAGATGGTTTTCTGAGGCAGGGAAATTGAATAGAAGCAGAGAATTTAGACAGGAGTCTCCCCTTCCTGTGGATAAGCATTTTACCACTTTGGGATTCAGGTCAGGAGCTGATGTAAGTTTTGTGGGGCTTGAAGTTTATACCATTTGGGGACTCTCTTAAGGAAAATACTACAAAATGATTAGGGCTCTTCTTAGGGCCTTAGAAGGGGGCTTGGGCAGGTAAGGAGTCCTGAAGTTCAATTGTCTTTAATGTCTTTATAAATCTGCCTTTACTTGGGACTGTGATGAGCTTGAAATTTATCTGTTCCCATCCCCTGAAGATATTTATCTTCAGCTCCTCAGGATGCATTATCTTGATTGATCTTCATATCCTGAGTCCCATAGAAGGTGAAAACTTGCCTGATATTGTACAAGTTGTTATTTTTTCCATACTTTTTTTTTTTTAAGCTCCCTCACCGTGACTGAGATGTAGTACAAGTTAATGGCAGCATCTAGAGGGTAGTCCAGGTCTGGAGAATAGTACAGGTCTTCTGATTTTTCACCCAGCAATTAGTTACAGATGAAAAGAATAGTACTTCCTGGCAGGGTGCGGTGGCTCATGCCTGTAATCCCAGAACTTTGGGAGGCCAAGGCAGGCAGATCACCTGAAGTCAGGAGTTTGAGACCAGCCTGACCAACATGGAGAAACCCCATCTGTACTAAAACTACAAAATTAGCCAGGCGCGGTGGCGCATGCCTGTAATCCCAGCAACTCGGGAGGCCGAGGAAGGAGAATCGTTTGAACCCGAGAGGCACACGTTGTGGTGAGTGGAGATTATGCCATTGCACTCCAGCCTGGGCAACAAGAGTGAAACTCCGTCTCAAAAAAAGAAAAAAGAATAGTACTTCCTTTACCTTGAAGTTTTTTCAGCTCTAGAACTGTTTCTGTTCACCAGTTAGTGGCGTCGGCTATCACAAGATGTCTTGCTTTTCAAATTCCCATTCGTTCATGTCCTTCATGTGCCCTTGTCCTCCCCGCCCTGCTGTCTGTGGCCAGGCAGGCTGCCCAGTACCTAATCCTCAGGAACCTGCTTTAGAGTTTTGCCACACATGCCCATATCCCCAGACAATATCTTGTTTTGAACTTAATACAAATAGAATCATACTGTAGACCTGCTTTTTTTGCTCAATATTCCTAGGATTCATCCAGTTTGTTGTATGTAAGCCATATAGCTTACTCATTTTCATGGCCCTATAGTATTCGTTTTTGCAAGCATGCACTATCATTTTGACTCTTGGTGGACATGTGGGTTTTTTATAGTTTTTGTGCTAGGTGCAGTGGCTTGTGCCTGTAATCCCAGCTTCTCAGAGGCTGAAGCGAGAGGATCACTTGAAGCTAGGAGTTCAAGACCAGCCTGGGCAACAGAGTGAGACTCTTGTTGCTACAAAATAATTTTTTTAATTAGCCAGCGTCTGTAATCCCAGCACTTTGGGAGGCTGAAGCAGGAGGATTGCTTGAGTCCAACAGTTCAAGACCAGCGAGACCCCATCTCTACCAAAAAAAAAAAATTAGCCAGGCATGGTGGCATATTCCTGTAGTCCCATATATTTGGAAGACTGAGACTGGAGAGTGACTTGAGCCCAGGAGTTCAAGGCTGCAGTAAGCTATGATCTCACCACTGTACTCCAACCTGGCTCACAGAGCAAGACCCTAACTCTAAAAAATAAGTAAATATAGGCTTTTTTAGGTATTGCAGACTGTACTGTTATGAGCATTCTTGTGCGTGTCTCTTGGTCCACATGGGCAAATGTTTCTGTAGGGTTCGAATGAGGAGTAAAAATTTGGAATTTTAGTATGAGCCCACATATGGCTTTTTTAAATGAGGCCAAACTGTTTTACAAATTGATTGTCCCAAATTATACTTCCAGCAGCAGCATACAGGTATTTGAGTTTTTCCATATTCTGGCCAACACTTGCTGTTTTGCCACTGTGGTGAGTGTGCAGTGCTGTATTATTAGTATTTTAATTTACATTTCTCTTATTATTAGTGAACCATCTTTATTTATTGGCCAAGCCATTATACTTCCCTTCTGTTAAATGCTTGTTCTTGTTTTTTGCTCATGTTTCTTTTAGATTGTCTTTTTCTTGTTTATTTTAGGAATTTTTTTTTTTTTTCTTGAGACTAAGTCTCACTCTGTTGTCCAGGCTGGGGTGCAGTGGCGCAATCTCAGCTCACTGCAACCTCCACCTCCCAGGTTCAAGCAATTCTCATGCCTCAGCCTCCCGAGTAGCTGGGACTACAGGCGCGCAACAACATGCCCAGCTAATTTTTGTATTTTTAATAGAGATGGGGTTTCGCCATGTTGGCCAGGCTGGTTTTGAACTCCTGACCTCAGGTCATCTGCCCGTCTCAGCCTCTGAAAGTGCTGGGATTACAGTCGTGACCCACTGCGCCTGGCCTATTTTAGGAATTCTTTCTTTTCTTTCTTTCTCTTTCTCTTTTTCTTTCTCTTTCTTTCTTTCTGTCTCTCTCTCTCTCTCTCTCTCTTTCTCTAGTTCGTTTGTTCATTCATCTTTTCTTGATGGAGTTTCACTCTTGTTGCCTGGGCTGGAGCGCAATGGCACGATCTCAGCTCACTGCAACCGCTACCTCCCAGGTTTAAGCGATTCTCCTGCCTCAGCCTCCCAAGTAGCTGGGATTACAGACGTGCACCACCATGCCTGGCTAATTTTGTATTTTTAGTAGAGGTAGGGTTTCTCTATGTTGGTCAGGCTGGTCTCGAACTCCCAACTTCAGGCGATCAGCCTGCCGCAGCCTCCCAAAGTTCTGAGATTACACGTGAGCCACTGTGCCTGGCCAGGAATTTTTTATAGATTTTTGATACTAATTATTTGTCAATTCAGTATATTACAAATATTTTCTTTCACCTGGTGGCTTGTCTTATTTTATTTCTGATGCTTTTTAATGAATAAAAGTTCTTAATTTTAATGTAATCAAGATAATCTTTTTCTATGTGATTCATGTATTTTAGATCTATTGAGGCTTTTTCTGTTGAATTATAAAAATACAATTTTTCAAAGAATCCACCTGGATTGCTCTTTGAAAATGATATGAGATAGGAGTCTAATTTCACTTTTTAAATGTGGGTAGCCACCTGTCTCAGCAACAATTATTGAAAAATCATTCTTTTCCCACTGATCGGCAGTGCCAGCTTTGTTATAAATCAAGTCTCTTTATGTGTGCGTCTATTCACAGGCTCTCTGTTCTGTTCCATTATTCAGTTTCTCCCTGAGAAAATACCACATTGTCTTATTTTAGATAGATAACATATTTCTATATGGTGTCTTAGTCCACTTGGGATGCCATAACAAAATACCACAGACTGAGTGGATTAAACAGTAGAAATTTATTTCTCACAGTCTGGAGGCTGGGAAGTCCAGGTTCAAGGTGCTGGCAAGGGAGGTTTCATCCTGAGGCCTCTTCTCTTGACCAGTAGAGGCTGCCTGTCACTGTGTGCCCACATGACTCCTCCTCTGTGCATACATGGTAGGAGCTAAGCTCTCTGGTAGCTCTTATTAAGGGCACTACATCCCAATAGACCTTGCCCCACATTCATGACCTCATCACATTCATGACCTCATCTAACCCCTATTTCCTTCCAAAAGCCCGATCTCCAGATAACACCACTTTTGGGGTTAAGGCTTCAACATTGGAATTTTGGAGAGGACACAAACATTCAGTCTCTAATGTGATAAGGCAAGTTCCCACCTTTTTTTTCTTCTTCAGGAGTATCTTGGCTGTTCTTAGCACTTTGCTCAAAGTTATTGACATTTTTGTGTTGGCTTTTCAGGATTTTCAGAAAACTTGTTGGGGTTTTTTTTTTTTTTTCTGAAATTGTGTTCAATTAAAAGA
Organism: Macaca nemestrina; assembly: GCF_043159975.1. Lineage (NCBI taxonomy): Eukaryota > Metazoa > Chordata > Mammalia > Primates > Cercopithecidae > Macaca > Macaca nemestrina. The sequence goes on along the minus strand of NC_092139.1, from coordinate 36,995,442 downwards.
TCACTTTGGAGAGAACTGTCATTTTTACCATGTCAAGTAAACCTGAGTTTTCCAGTTCATGAATGTGATGTGTATTTATGTCTTTTTAATGCCTATTAATATAGCGTTATAATTTTCTCATTATTTTATATCTTTTTTGCTGTCAGAAATATCTTTTACGATTATACTTTTGATGCTTTATCTAGGATTATAATCCTAAATTATGGTAGAATTGCTGGTTATAGGATTAACTGTATTTAATATTCATATATTTACTTTGTATTCCTTAATCTTATTCTTTTTCTAATAATCTAGATTCTTCGGAGTTTTACTTGTAGGCACTCATATGATCTATCAATTATGATGGCTTTATTTCTTCCTTTCCAATTATATTTCTTTGTCTTGCCTTCACTGGCTCAGACCACTAGTACATCATGGAGTAGAAGTAATGATAACAGGCATTCTTGTGTTATTCCTGTCTAGCAGAGAGAGCTTTACCGCTTCCTCTGTGTTTTGATACTTGTGGGTTTTTTTTTTTTTTTTTTTTTTTTTTTGGTAGTTACCTTTATTGCAGTAAAAACATTCCCCTTTCATTACAAGTTTAATAAGCTTTTATCATGACTGTTTCTTGATTTTTATTAGTGCTTTTTTCCTGCACTTACAACTTTGTTCCTTTAATCTGTTAACATAATAAACTACTATATTACTTGATTTTTTAAATGTTAATTCTACATTGTTGGGAAGAGCTAACTGGATCATTATTTTTAATATACTGCTAGACTCAGTTTGCTAATAGTTTCGTTAGGATTATTACATCATAAATGGGATTAACTGTTTTTCCTTTTTTGTATTGTAATTTCTGGTTTAGGATCAGATTTTCTAGCCAAGGAGTATTCTCTTTTGTACTTCCTTACTGTGAAATATTATGTATGAGATTTGAATTATTTTTTGACTCTTAGTACTTGCCTGTGAAACACTGAAGGCATGATTTATTTTTTAAGGAAAGGTTTTAAACTACTGATTTAGTTTCTTTAATGATTATGGAGTTAGTCAGGTTTTTAATTTCTACTTGATCAGTCTTGGAAACTTAGAATTTTCTAGGAATTTTTTTCCTTTTATCTAAGTTTTTCAGATTTTTGGTAAAAGACAAAATTTTTCAAATTTCTGTACTTTAAAGACATTGCCCCACCCCTGTCTTCTTGCTTTTGTATTATTTTTAAGCAGAAATCTACTGCTATCCTTATCTTTGTTTGCTTCTTTCTTTTTTTGTTTTTTTTTGTTTGTTTGTTTGTTTGTTTTTGAGACAGAGTTCCACTCTTGTTGCCCAAGCTGGAGTGCAATGGCACGATCTCAGCTCCCGGCAACCTCCACCTCCCGGGTTCAAGCAATTCTCCTGCCTCAGCCTCCCGCATGTGCCACCACACCTGGCTAATGTTGTATTTTTAGTAGAGATGGGGTTTCTTCATGTTGGTCGGGCTGGTCTCGAGCTCCCAATCTCAGGTGATCCACCCTCCTCGGCCTCCCAAAATTCTGGGGTTTCAAGAGTAAGCCACTGCGCCCGGGCTGTTTCTATGTAAGATATCCTTTTCCCCCAACTGCTTATCACTGATTTTAGGCAGTTTGGTTTAAAAAAATTTTTTTTCAGCAATTTGGTTTTGATGTGATTTGGTGTGGTTTTCTTCATGTTTTTTTTGTTTGTTTTTTGTTTTAAGATGGAGTTTCACTTGCCACCCAGGTTGGAGTGTAGTGGCATAATTAGGCTCACTGCAGCCTCTGCCCCCTATGTTCAAGTGATTCTCCTGCCTTAGCCTCCCAAGTAACTGAGACTACAGGCACCCACCACCATACTCAGCCTAAATTTTTTGTGTTCTTAAAAACGGGGTTTCACCATATTGACCAGGCTAGTCTCAAACTCCTGACCTCAGGTGATCCGCCCACCTCAGCCTCCCAAAGTACTGGGATTACAGGCATGAGCCACTGCACCAGCTTCTTCATGGTTTTTGTGCTTTGGATTTTTTTAGCTTCTTGGATGGGTGGGTTTATAATCTTTCTCAAATGCAGAAGCTTATCAGCCATTTTTTTTTTAAACGTTTCTCCCCTCCTCTTCAGGAATTCCTATTACATATGTATCGGGCTGCTTGAAGTTGGCCCACAGATCCCTGATGTTCCCTACTATTGTGATCAGGGTTTTTTCTCTTTGTGTTTTGTTTTGCATAGTTTCTACTTCTGTTTATTCTAATTTACTCACCTCTTCTTCGGCATTGTCTACTGCCATTAATCTCATCCAGTGTATTTTTCTTCTTAGACATTGTATTTTTCATATTTAGAAGTTTGATTTGAATCTTTTTTATATCTTTTATGTCTCAAACTAATATGGTTCATTCTTTTCTCCAGCTTATTAAATGTGATACAGTTATATCTGTTTTAGTAACTTTTTCTTATTTTATTATTATTTTTTAATAGAGATGGGGTCTCATTATGTTGTCCATGCTGATCTCAAACTCCTGGCCTCAAACAGTCCACCCATCTCAGCCTCCCAAAGTGCTGGGATTACAGGCATGTACCCCTGTGCCCAACCAATAACTTTTTCTTCTAATCTTATTACCTGGTCTTGCTTTTTAAAGCTTTATTAGGCAGGAAGCAGAGCAACATTTGACTTAGGACTAATTTTACCCCACTACTGTAGCAAAATCCTTTTCAGTACTCTACCCAATATCCCTATGAAGTATGAGGTTTTCCTCTGTGGCTGATGAGAATGGGCAGAATTTCCATTGTGAGGGATGTATTGATGTTTGCTGTTTGACATATGAATATCCAGTTTTTGCAGCACCATTTGTTGAAAAGACTCTTCTTTCTCTTTTGAATTGTCTTTTCACCTTTGTTGAAAATCAGTAGACCATATATGTATGGGTTCTATTGTTTCCTACAGGCATCAGTGAATGGTTGGTGCTTAGGCAGCTCCTTCACTCTCCCTACAGTGATTTACAGATTCCAGAGTGTTTTTACATTGGGCAGAAATTGTTAGCAATGCAGAGCAGGATCCTGGACCCATTGAAACATGGGACGGTGAATACATCCTGAGAACCCTGGGGACCAATCTGGCTTTCACCTTTGTGTGTTGGAGAGGCCCAGGCCAGCGGTGGTTTGCTCTCTGCTGCCATATTTCTGCACCCTCTCATGTGTTGACTTGTGTCCATCTGAAGCTATTGAGGGACACTTTTTAAAAATTTCTTGAGAAGAAGTCTCACTCTGTCATCCAGGCTGGAGTGCAGTGGTGTGATCTTGGCTCACTATAGCCTCTGCCTCCTGGGTTCAAGCAATTCTTGTGCCTCAGCCACTCAAGTAGCTGGATTACAGGCATATGGCACCACGCCTGGCTAATTTTTTTATTTTATATTATTATTATCATTATTTTAGTAAAGATGGAGTTTCACCATGTTGGCTAGGCTGGTCTCGATCTCCAGGCCTCACGTGAAGCTCCCACCTCAGCCTCCCAAAGTGCTGGGACTACAGGCATGAGCCGCTGCACCTGGCTGGAGGGACACTTTAAAAACGAAGGTTTTGGTCTGGCACGATGGCTCACACCTGTAATCCCAGCACTATGGGAGGCTGAGGTGGGCAGATCACCTGAGGTCAGGAGTTCGAGACCAGCCTGGCCAACATGATGAAACCCCATCTCTACTAAAAATACAAAAATTAGCCAGACCATGGTGGTGCGTGCCTGTAATCCCAGCTACTCGGGAAGCTGAGGCACGAGAATCGCTTGAACCTGGGAGGCAGAGATTGCAGTGAGCCGAGATTGCACCACTACACTCCAGCCAGGGCAACAGAGTGAGACTGCTTCTCAAAAAAAAAGTAAAGTTTTGTACAGCACTGAGCATGAAGGAACTGTTTGGCTGCCTATTACTTGTAACATGGGTCACATTCAGGAACAGAATGTCAAGAGAAGTAAGCAAGTCACAGAAGAATACATGATTAGGATTTCATTTATATAAAAACAAAAACAGACAAAACTAAGTAATACACAGTTTACAGATACATTCAAGTGTGGTAAAACCATCCAGAATTCAGGATGCTGTTCCCCATTGGGTGGAAGAGAAGGACTGTCATTGAGGAAGGACATCCAGGGGGTTTCAACGGTGCTAGTAATGCTCAATTTCTTAGGCCCGGTAGTGAGTGCATAGACATCTGGGTTTTGTTGTTGTTGCTTTGTGTTTTTTGGGGGGGGTTTTTTTGTTTTTTTTTTTTTTCTTTAAAGCTTGTGCGTACATTTCACACACATATATAGACACAGGATGAAAATCATCTAGCCATTGCATCATAAATTGCCCCAGCAGTGATAAATGTTTCCTCTTCCCATAGACTGGGCTGTTGGAAGATTTGTATTTGTACAGCCAGTTTTCTGAAAGAGGAAAGCCAAATTCTTCATTGGCATTTGCTTGGTATCTTGGTTTACCCTGAGGACTTATCCCTCTTTTGTTGAACTTCCAGGGATGCAGAGCTCAATCAAAGGCAGAACCAAACCGCAGTCCTCCTGGTTTTGGGGCAGTAATGAGAAACTTCCTCTTATCCTGGATTTTCAGACTTATAGATTAGAGGAGAAAGGACAGAGCTCATCCACTAAGGACATCAAGGATGGCACAAAAAGTCAGGGAGATCTCCTCAGGAGTTGGCTGCCCTGGCCCCTGTGAACCCCTGCAAAGGCATGGCCCTCAGGCCACTGTCTGACAGTCAAAGAGTCCAGAGCAGATACCAGAAGGGTTATTGCTTCAAGTGGATTAGGATCCGAGACCAGAGCACAGGCACTGGGCCACCCAGTAAGTCACTTCCCTTATCTCATGTGTGCTCTGAGAATAATGACAGAGTTACTGCTCACAGAGCCAGGCTAACGGGCAGCTGCGATCACAGGACAGATCACAGGACAGTACTGAAATTAGATCCTGTTTACTGTGACCTTGCCTTGGCCCATGCCCCATAATGAGTGCTTTTCCAGCACTGTCTTGTGAATTTGTCTTCCTCTTTTCCATTTTGTTTTGAGGCTTCAGAGTCTAGTGGGAGAGGAAATGCTGGAGATGACCTCGCTCATCCTTTCCCGTCTTCTTATTGAGTAGATGGAATGTGCCAGCTTCTCCAATCTGTGCTTTTTTCTGGAAGCTTCAGGATTTTGAGGTTTGTCCAGGAGGCCTTTCGAGTAGCACCGGACTTGTTTCTGAAAATGTTCACTTCAAAAGTACACAGGTAGAGAGGTACCCAGGACAGGGAAGGGTGCAGGTACTAAGCACTCAGCAGTAGGAGCAGTTTCTACCTCATGACACCTGTGGAGCCCTCGTATCTCTGGAAAGAGTAAGTAGAGTCATCTTGTGGCAGGAGTTGGTGGGGTTGTGGTTTTAGGAGAGTGTTAAAGGTCTGGAATGAGCTCTGTAGGCTGATGGAAGGGGTAGGGAGACAGCAGTAAACAGGCTGTGGGACAGCACTGTGGCCTATTGTGGTTGAGGGAGCAGAGAAGGCACATCGTCAGATTCACCACAGCTGGGCTTTGGACAGGGGAGAATTGAAAGAAAAAAAGGCATGAGAGAACTGAAGGCACCAGCGTGGTGTAGTGTCTTTGGCATCAGACAAACCTGTATTCTATACCTGGCTCCACCACCAAGTAATACTGTGATTTTGGGGGAAATCTCTCTAAGCTTGAGTTTTCTCATCTGTCCTATGAGAAAAAAACAATACCACCTCTTACAATTGTGAAAACAGAAAACTATAATGTATGACATGTGTGGTGCTTAGTAAATACTGCATGAAACCTGTTCCCATTCCTTTCTTTTAACAGAACAAAGATTAAAGGTAAGTCTTGTCCTAGAAGATCTGCCCTTGATGTAGATGAGAAGAATATCAGAAATTTCTGAGCAATAGGGGAAAATGCAAATACCGTGACTGTGAAAGCTCAGTGACATCAGAGGATGGAGTGTGGGGAGGGAGACAGCTAAAAGGGGGATGGGGTGCTGGAGTCAGAGAGTAGCTGCTGAGCTGGAGATTTCAGAAGTTACTCTGGGTGCAGCTTTACTGCTCTAAGAAGGAATGGAAGTGTTTGCATTGGAGGGGAAGACTGAGCACATTCAGAGTGATTGGAAATATGGCATGGTCAAGAGGGCAGTAGGTGTGAGCGGTAGAGGGAGGGGCTTGTGTCTCTAGGGGAATGAAAGTATCATGCTGTAGTGTTGGGGAGAATGGCCTGGGAGCAGCATGGAGGAACTTTGGGGTTGGTACAGGATGAGGCTGAGGCATGAGTAGCTTCCTTTTCAGAGGGCCTCAGAAAAAGGCAGTATGCACAGAAAGCCAAGCTACTTGTTGGAGAGTAGAGGTTTCCAGAGCTTGAACCTGGATAGTTGCTGGCTGTGGCTGCCACAGATTTTAAAGTTGGCATGTCCCTCTGACTGGGCATCTGGTTCTTCCATGAGAGGCAGATGCCAGTTCTTCTTGTACCTAAAAACCGCCTCCTTCTCCCTTCACTTCTCCTGTCTGCTGTGAACACATACTAACTAGGCCCCTCCCTTCCTTCTGAAACCTCACCTCCTCAGGAAGCTTCAAAGCTTGCAGTCTCTAGATTCCTCACCCAGGATGCGAATGCAGCCCTCAGACTCCTGGCCTTCGCTATTCTTGTCATTCCAGTCTCCAGAGCTTTGCACTGCTTTTCTGGAGCTACAACTCAAGGAATCGGTCTCACTTATTTATCTCTTGACCTTTGCCTTGGCAATGAGGTCTTAATGACAATAAACTCAAACCTGTGCCTTGAGCTTTAAGAACTACTTCATCTCCTCTCTGTATGCAGAAACATGGAAAGAAAAGCTGTTATAGGAATGGAAGATTCAGCTTGGACCAGCCCCAGAGAGCAGCTTCACCTAGGAGTCTTATGGGTGCTCTGGGTGCTGCTTTTGTGTCTCCAAAGCAAGCCCAGGCCCAGCATTAATCTTTGTCATCTTAGTTGTCCATCTTTTCCATGGTCTGCTCCCTAGGGCCTATACCTAGCTGCTGTATATGACCTTGACCATCCAGGACACAACAGCTCTCCTTAGACTTGAATCCTTGTTCTGAGCAACCCACATCCGTGTCCACCTGCCACCCATCTTGCTTTTGTGAACTACAGAAGAGCAACCCCCCAGTGTCTGTAGAACCTACTCATTACCTAACTCAAATGTTCCATTGCTGGGCACAGGGACCTTAAGCTCCCTTCACCAGTCTTCAGCTGAGAGTCGAGTGCTCCTTCTCGGGCCCTAAGTGAGGGATGTGGTCTCTCTAGGGCTGAGCCAGCTTCTGGCAAAGCAGAAGAAAGGAAAATCTGTAAACTCAGTATATGGAGCAGATATACCCAGTCTTTTTTAGTGTGTTTCCCTGGAAGATACTCATAAGGGAATGTGAATTTTGCTTCTCCCCATTAGCTGATAGTTTATTCACTTGTTTTTCTAATTCTTACGCAAAGACTGCATCTGATGCCTCGTTTCCCTCTGAGGCTCTAGGAGGTTACTTTGGCTTCCTCAGAGCACAGGGCTCAGTATACAAATTGCATAACGTAATTGCTACTGATACTGGCCTCTAGTTACCACACTGCTGTGCAAGAGGACCCTGGAATCTGACCCAGAGCACCCAGCCCTCCAGCTCTGACCAACTCTCTTTTCCTTCCAGGGAATGTTCATTTCTTCTCTAGTGGCCTTCTGTTTTCTCACTGTCGTCATGGAAGTATCATCATTTCCAAGGATCACATGAATTCCATTTCCTTCTATGATGGGGTAGGTGTTTTACTAGTCAGTGGGTTTTTTGGTCGGAAAGTTCCTCACACTTTTGAGGGGAAAACTAAATAACTCCTGTTTCCCCTCCACTACCACAGGGCAGTATGTCAGGAACCAGCATAGCCACTGAGGCAGTCAGGGAGGGAGGTTGTGGAGAGGCCTGGGCATTCTCAAGACACTTATGAGCCTCGTCAACCTCACTGCTCTGTAAAGGGCTTACCTAGAAAGGGCTTCTGGTCAGAAGGGCCAGCAGCTCCCCATGCCCAATTCATTCATCCTAACTGAGAAGGCCTCCAGTGGCCCCTCTCAGCTGGCCTCCAGGCCCAGGGACACAAGGCTCACCCACTGAAAAACCAGAAAGGAGCTACATCCTGTGGTATTGATGAGGCTTCACATACACATTAGCATGGACAGGATTGTAAGTGAGCCAGAGAGAGAGAGAAATGGCTCACTTTCCCTGTGAGAGTTTAACCCCTCCTCCCTCATACACCCAGACTTCCTCTCCAGCTCTGTAAAAGTTCCACCGTCCTGTAACAGTCCTCTAAGTTCACCAGGCTGCACCAACACTTCCCCTTCACCTTAAGGGGAAGAGGGTAGCGATGAATTTCTCCTAGCCTTTACTCTGTAGCCAAGGCACAGCTTGTCTCAGTGCAACACCAGAGCAGAGGGCAGGCCCGCCACTCTGCCTGGTCTCAGCCTCAAAACCAGTCTGTCTGGGAACTAGGACAGAGACTATGTGAGGTATTTTGGTCAGATGGCTCAGAAAACAAATTCTTTGAGCAAGTTTTTCTTCCATATAGAGCCTGCAGCCTTAAAGGCTTTTCAGAAATGTAGGCAGACCAATTGGACAGATTGGATGGCCCTATTAGATTAAAGCTTTGCCGTTAGGTTAAAGAGTCTTCCAATATCAGAGAAGAAAGAATGCATCATGAAAAGTACAGTACTAGGATGATAAGTAGCTAATTTTGACAAAAAATAGATTCTTACCTCTACCAAAAATCAAAATGAACTTCTGAGGGATTAAAATTAAATATATTTAAATTTCACAAATAGAATATAAAAATGAATATTTATTAAACTTCTAGGGGTTAGAAGACTTCCTAAGCTTAGAAACAATACAAGAAATTCTAAAGGAAAAATTAGTCAAATTTGACCAGTTACTGAATTTTTTTTTTTTGAGGCGGAGTTTCTCTCTGTTGCCCAGGCGGGAGTGCAGTGGTGCCATCTCGGCTCACTGCAAGCTCCACCTACCAGGTTCACGCCATTCTCCCGCCTCAGCCTCCTGAGTAGCTGGGACTACAGGTGCCCGCCACCATGCCCGGATAATTTTTTGTATTTTTAGTAGAGACGGGGTTTCACTGTGTTAGCCAGGATAGTCTCGATCTCCTGACCTCGTGGTCTGCCCACCTCGGCCTCCCAAAGTGCTGGGATTACAGGTGTGAGCCACGGCACCCGGCTGACCAGTTACTGATTTTTAAAAATTTTTTGCTGACAGTTTAACTTATTGAAGTGTACTGTAAATACAACTAACTGTATTGATTTAAAACTTTGGCAGATGTGTACATTCATGAAACCACCTTTACAATCAAACCAAAATATTTCCTCATGCCCTTTTACAGATCATCTTTCCCTCCACTCCTGGGTTCAGACAACCACTGATTAGCTTTTGTCACTATATATTAGTTTGCATTTTCTAAAATGTTATATAAATGAACATCATCTATTCTGTATCCTTTGAGTCTGACATTTTCCACTTAACATAGTGATTTTTAGATTCATCCATGTTGTGTATGTAAATAGCTGTGTTCTCTTTATTGCTAAGTAGTATTCCATTGTATGGGTATATCATAAAATTTATCAGACTAATTAGTAATACAAAACCCTTTAAAAAGTATTTTAGGGGATGGGGAGGGGTTGATCAATGAATACAAAGTTAGTAAGTTCTAGTGTTCTGTTGCACAGTAGGGTGCCTGCAGTCAACAGTAAGGTGTTTAGATCTCAAAATAGCTAGAAGAGAAGATTCTGAATGATAAATGTTTGAGGTGATGGATTTCTCGTTCATTACCCTGATTTAATCATTACATAATGTATACATGTATTGAAACAATACATTATACCCCATAAATATGTGCATATTATGTATTAATTAAAAATAAAAAATAATTTTTTATGGCCAGGCACAGTGGCTCATGCCTGTAATCCCAGTACTTTGGGAGACTGGGGCAGGTGGATCACCTGAGGTCAGGAGTTCAAGACCAGCCTAGCCAACATGGTGAAACCCCATCTCTACTAAACAAAAATTAACTGGGCGTGGTGGTACACGCCTGTAATCCAGGCTACTTGGGAGGCTGAGGCAGCAGAATCACATCAACCTGGGAGGCCAAGGTTGCAGTGAGCCGAGATCGCACCACCGCACTCCAGCCTGGGCTACAGAGTGAGAATGTCGCAAAAAAATATATATATATATATATATATATATATATTTTTTAATAATTTTTAAAAAGTATTTCAAAAGGCAAATTTTTAAAATTGGGAAAAACATTTTTGGTGATTTAGACAAATGAGTTAATATTTTTTTTCTGCAAAGAGTTGTATCTTTATTAACATGGAAACACTGAGTCCCAGGTCAGGGGTGTTCAGAGGACATGAGGCTACTTAACAGATAGAAGAAATTACATCAGAAACAAGCTCCTGCTGTCATATGTAACAGTAAACTAGCATTTATTGTTAAATTATACTAATATAGTGTTAAAGTATACTAACTTATACTAAGGAACTGTTGGCAGAGGAAAACTGGAATAGCTCATGTCAAGCCATGGGGGTGGCCCAAGAGGGTGAGAGAGTGCAGTCACTGGAAATGTTTACTGACAGTATAAGATAACATGGCTGATGGTAATGATAAATTAAGTTTTAAAAACAGGATATGGGGCTGGGCGTGGTGGCTCACACCTGTAATCCTAGCACTTTGGGAGGCTGAGAAGGGCGGATCACCTGAGGTCAGGAGTTCGAGACCAGCCTCACCAGCATGGTGAAATGCCGTCTCTACTAAAAATACAGAAATTAGCTGTGCATGGTACTGCGCGCCTGTGGTCCCAGGTACTCGGGAGACTGAGGCAGGAGAATCACTTTAACCCGGGAGGGGGAGGTTGCAGTGAGCCAAGATTGCACCATTGTACTCTAGCCTGGGCACCAAGGCTGGTGAAACTCCATCTCAAAAAAGAAAAAAAAAAAAAAAGGCCCAGCATGATGGCATGTGCCTGAAGTCACAGCTATTTGGGAGACTTAGGTGAGAGGATCACTTGAGCCCAGAAGTTCGAGGTTGCAATGAGCTCGCACTTGCAATGAGCTATGATTGTACCACTGGACTCCAGCCTGGGAGACAGAGCAAAACCCTGTCTCTGAAAAAAAAAAAACGGAAAACGAAAGTACTAAATGTTAGCTATAGTTGGGTTTAGGTGATGAGACTTTCGATTAATTTTTTTTAACTTTCCTCTCTGTTCTATTTTTATAATTTTTTTCAAAATGAGTTTCATTTCTATGCCCTACCAGTGAACAATCTGAGAAAGATATTAATAAAACAATTCCAGGGCTGGATGCAGTGGCTGAAGCCTGTAATGCCAGCACTTTGGGAGGCCAAGGCAGGTGGATCACTTGAGTCCAGGACTTTGAGACAAGCCTGGGTAATGTGGTGAAACTCCATCTCTACAAAAGATGATGATGATTATTATTATTATTATTTAGATGGAGTCTTGCTCTGTCACCCAGGCTGGAGTGCACCCAGCCTCAAAAAATTTTTTAAAATCAGTGGGGCATGGTGGCACATGTCTGTAGTCCCAAGCTACTTGAGAGGTGAGGTGGGGGGATCTCCTGAGCCCGGGAGGCAGCAGTTGCAGTGAGCTATGATCATGCCACACTGTGCTCTAGCCTGAGCAACAGAGTGAGACCCTGTCTCAAAAAAGAAAACAATTCAATTTACATTAGCATCAAAAACAGTAAAGTACTAAGGAGTAAATTTAACCAAGAAAATGAGAGATTTGTACACTGAAAATTGTAAAATATTGCAGAAAAATTAAAGAAAACCTAAATGAAGGAAAAACATCCATGTTCATGAATCAGAAGACTTAATATTAAGACAATACTGCCCAACGCAACCTACAGGTTCAGTGCCATCCGTATCAAAATCCCAATGGCATTTTTTGCAGATAGGAAAACCCTGCCGGACGTGGTGGCTCACACTTACAATCCCAGCACTTTAAGAGGCTGAGGCAGGTGGATCACTTGAGGTCAGGAGTTTGAGACCAACCTGGCCAGCATGGTGAAACCCTGTCTCTCTTAATAATACAAAAATTAGGAAGATGTGGTGGCACATACCTATAATCCCAGCTACTCGGAAGGCTGAGGCACAAGAATCGCTTGAACCTGGGAGGCAGAGGTTGCAGTGAGCCGAGATTGTGCCAGTACACTCCAACCTGGGTAACAGAGTGAAAACTATGTTTCAAAAAAAAAAAAGAAAGAAAGAAATAGGAATACCCATCCTAAACTTCATATAGAATATATAGACTCTCAAGGGACCCTGATTGTTTAAAACAATCTTGAAAAAGAAAGTTGTAACACATACATTTTCTTGTTTCAAAACTCACTGCGAAGCTACAGTGACCTAACAGTGTGGTACTGGCAAAAGGTCAGGCATATAGACCAGTGGACTAGACCCATGGAGAGCCCAGAAATAAACTTTTGTATCGAATCATTTTTGACAAGGATGCCAGAACCATTCAATGTCAAAAGGACAGTCTTTTTAACTAATGGTGCTGAGAGGCCTGGTGCGGTGGCTCACGCCTGTAATCCCAGCACTTTGGGAGGCCAAGGAGGGCAGATCACTTGAGGCTAAGAGTTTGAGACCAGCCTGGCCAACATGGCAAAACCCTGTTTGTACTAAAAATACAGAAATTAGCTGGGTGTGGTGGGCGGGCCCCTGTAATCCCAGCCAGGCAGGAGGCTGAAGCATGAGAATCGCTTGAACCCAGGAGGTGGAGGCCAGTCAGCCAAGATGGCGCCCCTGCACTCCAACCTGGGCACAGGTCCCCTGAGTGGGACCCTGTCTCAAAAAAAAAAAAATGGTGCTGGGAAAACTAGATATCCGTGTGCAAGAGAATGAAGTTTGACCCTTACTTTATGCCCTATACAATAAATTAACTGAAAATGGATCAAAAACATAAACGTTAAGAGCTAAAACAATATGCAATCCCAGCACTTTGGGAGGCCGAAGCGGGCAGATCATGAGGTCGGGAGTTCGAGACCAGCCTGGCCAGCATAGTGAAACCCCATCTCTACTGAAAATACAAGCATTAGCTGGGCACGGTGGCACGCACCTGTAGTCCCAGCGACTCGGGAAGCAGGAGAATCGCTTGAACCCAGGAGGCGGAGGTTGCAGCAAGCTGAGATCGCGCTTTTGCACTCCAGCCTGGACAGCAGAGTGGGACTCCATCTCAAAAAAAAACACAGAGCTAAAATGATAAAACTCTTTGAAGAAAATACAGGAGAAAATCTTGATGATATTGGATTTGGCAATGATTTCTTGGGTGTGATACTAAAAGCACAGACAGCAAATGAAAAAATACGTAAATTGGACTCTGTCAATATTTAAAACTTCTGTGTATTAAAGGACATTATCCAGAGAGTGAAAAGACAATCCTCAGAATGGAAGAAAATATTCACAAATCATTTATCTGATAAGGGATTAATATCCTAGAATGAATTTTGAGATGACATTTTCACTTTAGGGGAAAAAATCCAGATTAGGGGTGGTGGCTCACTCCTGTAATCCCAACACTTGGGGAGGCCAAGGTGGGAGGATCACTTGAGACCAGGAGTTTGAGACCAGCCTGGGCAACATAGAAAGCCCCTGTCTCTGCAGAAAGTTTAAAGAAAAGTAGCCAGGCATGGTGGCATGTGTCTGTAGTCTCAGCTACTTGAGGGGCTGAGGCAGAAGAATTGCTTGAGCCCAGGAGTTTGAGGCTGCAGTGAGCCATCACACTCTAGCCTGGGTGACATAGCAAGACCCTGTCTCAAAAAAAAAAAAAAAAAAAATCCTTTTATTTCCTGTATCTCCTATAAGTAAAGCACATCTATACCAAACCCCAGTGAGCTACATAATGTGACAATAATTGTACCGAAATTGATTCTGTGTGTTCTGGCAGTAGTTGTGAGTGCTATAATTGCGCAGATGCCCTTCTTGTGATGCTCCCTCCTTTTCGCTTTAGGATTCCACCAGTACTGTTGCTGCTCTTCTCATAGACTTCAAAAGCTCATTGCTTCCTCACCTCCCAGTTCATTTCCATGGATCAAGCAGTTTTCTGATGATTGCCCTTTTCCCCAAATCGAAGATATACCAAGCATTTTACTCAGAGGTAACATCAGTCATTATTCAGCAAAACTACTACTACTTTTTTTCCCCCTAGCAATATAAATGGTAAGGCAGCGTCTTGGGGCTAACAGTGAAGTGATGAGAGGCAGAGTTACGAGGGCTGGCTGGTGTGCGGTGACTGCTTCTAATCCCTTCAGGTTCTGGAATGGTGCTGTTGGCAGGGAGAGGTGAGAGCCTAAAGAAACTGAACAAGAGGGTTTTTAGCCTTTAAGAAAAATCTACTTTGTCCTCTTTAAATCCTAATTAGGGTTATCTCTTATTTAGCTACTTTATTGAATTGTTGGGCCCTACCTACTGAATTAGTGTTCTCTTTGCCACCCTATACTCTCCTTCCCCATGGGTCACAGTCCCTCTTGCGAATGGTACCACCTGGCAGGCTGCACATTATAGGTGCTCAGCACAGATTGCATAGATGAGGGAGTTTACAAGAATGATACGACCCACTTAGAGACCAAGCAATAGCCAAAGCCAAACTGATGGCTAACCTCATGACTAGTGGGAATTCTTGGAAAGGTGTGGTTACAGCAGCTTGTGATGGGACAGTGTTCCTCCCTCAGGTCAGATTCGCAGACCATAGAGGATGCAAGAGTTGACCTTGGCTGTAGAATAGCTTCTCAGCCCAGTCTGTGTCTCCCAGCTTTGCTGGACCTTTTTACCTCCTTGGGCTTATCCTTTCAATCTGGGAAAGTAAAGACAGCCCTTTAGATTCTCTTCAGCCATCCCTCTGCCTCTAGGCAGGAGTTACTTGAACCACTCCTGTCCGTATCCCTAGAGGAGAACATGCCTCTGCTGCGAGGACAGTGTTACCCGACCCCTTTCTCCATGCTTCCTGACCTCTCAAGGAGCAGAATCCCTGGGGGAGTAACCCAGAAAGACATTCTGGTTTTTAAAAGTACAGAACAAAATTGCTTCAGGCCTCTATTTTTGAAGCAAACTTGTTTGTTATAGTCATTTTCTCTGCAGTGACAGTCTAGATTTTCAACAACCATTAAATCCCCATGTGGGTTCCATATCCTGTTGTTGGGTTTAAAGTGTTCTTTGCTCAAATTCTGTTTTGTTTAGGTCTTCTCCCTCTGGCAACAGCAGGATAACTCAGGGCTCTCTTTAAAAGTGATCCAGGAAGATGGATTATCTGTGGAACAAAAGAGATTGTAAGTGGCTGCTTCAATATTTGTGCTTGCTTCCCTAGGCTTTGTGGGCGTGCTTTCTCTGCAAGATGCCTCGCATTATGTAACACAGGGGTCTTGGCTTCTGAAAGGGTCAACACAGACATTTCAATGCTGCCAACTTGCAGGTAGCCGGTGCCCTTGGGAGAATAGAAGGCAAGAGAGGGCCACGTGCAGTGCCTCACACTTGTTATCCCAACACTTTGGGAGGCTGAGGCAGAAGGATGAATTGAGCACAAGAGTTCGAGACCAGCCTGCCTGGGCAACATAGTGAGACCCCATCCCTACAAAAACTTAAAAATTAGCTGGGTATAGTGGCGCATGCCTGTAGTTTCAGCTACTCAGGAGGCTGGGGTGGAAGGGTTACTTGAGAACAGGAGTTAAAAGTTGCAGTGAGCCATGACCGTGCCATTGCACTTCAGCCTGAGTGATGGATCAAGACCCTTTCTCAAAAAAAAAAAGGTCTCCACTGCCAGGAGCCAGTGTATCTATGAGGGGCCGCCTCTCATAGCCCTGACCCGGGCCAGGCATGGTGTTGGGCGCTGAGCCAGTCTCACCTGTCTCCGGGAGCCCAGGGTCTTACTCTGTCACCCAGGGTAGAGTGCAGTGGTGCGGTCCTGGCTCACTGCAGCCTCGACCTCCCAGGCTCGGGTGATCCTCCCACTTAGCAATTGGGACTACAGAGGTTGCAGAACTTGAAGCTAATTTACCTTGTACATGTAAAGTGCATTTTCCTGATCCAAACAAGCTTCACTGTTTTCAGCTAACAGTAACTCCAGATGAGGGTTACTACCAGGGTGGAAAATTTCAGTTTGAAGTGCCCGATGCGTACAACATGATGCCTCCCAAAATGAAATGCCTGACCAAGATCTGGCACCTCAACATCACAGAGATAGGGGAAATATGTCTGAGTTTACTGAGAGAACATTCAATTGACGGCACAGCTGGGCTCCCAAGAGAACATTAAAGGATGTCGTTTGGGGATTAAACTCTTTGTTTACTGATCTTTTGAATTTTGATGATCCACTGAATATTGAAGTTGCAGAACATCATTTGCAGGACAAGGAGGACTTCCAGAATAAAGTGGACAACTACATCAAGCATTATGCCAGATGATAAAAGGGGGTGATAGCAGGCCCATGGACTGTGTTACAGTTTGTCTCTAATGTGAAATTGCAAGAGGTGGCCCCGCCTCCCATCCTCACGCTCCCTCTCAGTCCCCTGGATTGCCCCAGTCCTGTGACCATGTTGCCCTGAAGAAGACCATCTTCATGACTGCTCATTGTATATGGAGAATTCAACATAATACATCAAGGGCTTCTTTTAAAAAAAAAAAAAAGAAAAAGGTCGGGCACAGTGGTTCAAGCCTGTAATCGCAGGACTTTGGGAGGCCGAGGTGGTGGATCACCTGAGGTCGGGAGTTCAAGACCAGCCTGGCCAACAAGGTGATACCTCATCTCTTCTAAAAATACAAAAACTAGCCGGTCGTGGTGGTATGCATCTGTAATCTCAGCTGCTCGGGAGGCTGAGGCTGGAGAATCTCTGGAACCTGGGAGGCAGAGGTTGCAGTGAGCCAAGATTGTGCCACTGCATTCCAGCCTGGGTAACAGAGTGAGACTCTGTCTCAAAAAAAGAAAAAAAAGAAGAGAAGTGAAACCACCAAGAATCAGAAACTCATGGTATTATCAAGGGATTTCAGGCCAGCCTTTCTATGTGGACGTACCCATCATCATGCACTAACACCTCATTTTGTTTAAGTCTGAAATGGGTGTTTTGGAAGAGTTGACTCTGTCACTGGACTCTGGCTTGAAAACATCAGAACCAGTTTTGTAAAGTGTATGTGCTAAAGGAAGATGGACTTCTAATCTGTGAGCTTTTGTTATTCCAGGCACTCCAGTGCACAGAAGCTCTTCAGTGCCCTGAGCCAGCCTGCTGGGGAGAAACGGAGTTCCCTAAAGTTACTCTCAGCCAAACTCCCAGAGCTGGACTGGTAAGCTCTGGTTCTGTTTATAGATGTTTAATATTCTGGCTTTTAAAATGTCAGAAACCTCAATGTTGGTCCTTTTAGCTCCTTTTTCTTGTAATTTCTTAGAGATCACTGTAAAGTTTCGCAGAAACACACTGTACACAGTTTTATTCTCTAGAGAGAATCTCTCCAAGGTTTATTTTTCAACAATTAAGTAAAAACTTTTTCATGTGAGTAGGCACCTTCAGGAAAGGCTAGGATGGTAACATAATAGCATTGTTTTTGTGTTTTTAGGTTTCTCCAGCATTTCGCCATCAGCAGCATTAGCCAGGAGCCTGTGATGAGGACCCATCTTCCTGTCCTGCTGCAGCAAGCTGAAATCAACCCTACTCACAGAGTAGAAAATGACAAGGTAGAGGAGCTCACTAGATATGTTGGGAATCCACAGGAAGATAATCTTGAGAGCCTGCCCCTGGATCTTTTGTGTCAGTTAACAACAAGAACTCAGATGGAGTCTCTGTTACAGGACTCTCCACTCCACTTCCTTGGATCCTGAAATGTAATGATACACATGCAACCTGCTGTGTACAATGTCTGTGTCAGGTGTCTACATTCACCCTGGCCAAGCCTCATGACAGTGACAAAACCCTGGCATCTTGCCGTGCCCTCCCCTGGCCTCTCAAGAACATTTAAACTCCTACTCAGTGCTTTCATGCTATCAGCTCTTCCTGATTGTGACAGGAACTTACCTGGCAGTGGTTGACACATTGTGCTTAATACAGGGAAGGGCACCCATGTTATTCAGGCCTTGCTGGAATCAGCAGAGTAAAGTGATACTTTATAAACACTATCTTCCCCAGAGTGGAGGTTTTTTTGTTTGTTTGTTTTGGTTTTTTGTTGTTGTTGTTGCCCAGGGTGGAGTGCACTGGTGTGATCTTGGCTCACTGCAGCCTCCGCCTCCTGGGCTCAAGTGATTCTCCTGCCTCAGACTCCTGAGTAGCTGGGATCACAGGCATGCATCACCACGCCTGGCTAATTTTTGTATTTTTGGTAGAGACAGGGTTTCACCATGTTGACCAGGCTGGTCTCAAACTCCTGACCTCAGGTAATCCGCCCACCCCAGCCTCCCAAGTGCTGGGATTACAGGTGTGAGCCACTGCGCCTGGCCCCCAGAGTGGATTTTAATCTACTCCTGCCTCACGCTTTCCTCCTCTTGACCCCCTCCCACCGTTCCTTCAGAACCATAAGTCTCTCTTTTTTTTTTTTGAGACAGAATCTCACTCTCACTCTGTTGGCCAGGCGGGAGTGCAGTGGCGTGATCTTGGCTCACTGCACCCTCCACCTCCTGGGTTCAAGGGATTCTCCTGCCTCAGCATCCCGAGTAGCCAAGATTACAGGCACGCGCCCCCACGCCCGGCTAACTTTTTGTATTTTTAGTAGCGACGGGGTTTCACCATGTTAGCCAGGATGGTCTTTTTTTCTTTTTCTTTTTTTTTTTTTTTTTTTGAGTCTTGCTCTGTCACCTAGGCTGGAGTGCAATGGCGCGATCTGCAACCTTCACCACCTGGGTTTAAGCAATTCTCCTGCATCGGCTTCTCAAGTAGCTGGAACTTCAGGTACCTGCCACCACGCCCTGTTAATTTTTTGTATTTTTAATAGAGATGGGGTTTCACCATGTTGGCCAGGATGGTCTCAAACTCCTGACCTCAAGTGACCCACCTGCCTCGGCCTCCCAAAGTGCTGGGATTACAGGCATGAGCCACCATGCCCAGCTTTTTTTTTTTTTTTTTTTTTTTTTGAAATGGAGTCTCGCTCTGTTGCCCAGGCTGAAGTCCAGTGGCCCGATCTCGGCTCACTGCAACCTCTGCCTCCCAGGTTCAAGTCATTCTCCAGCCTCAGCCTCCCCAGTAGCTGGGATTATAGGCATGTGCCACCAAGCCCAGCTAATTTTTGTATTTTTAGTAGAGTCAGAGTTTTACCATGTTGCCAGGCTGGTCTGGATCTCCTTACTTCAAGTGATCTGCCCGCCTCAGCCTCCCAAAGTGCTGGGTTTACAGACATGAGCTACCGCGCGCAGCCCAGAACCATAAGTCTTAATAGGCTCAAAGAGGGCGTTTATTTCCATGCGAGTCTAGAAGATACTCAGCTGCAAAAGGAAATAAAAGCACTAAGCAATGAGAAACGTCATTTTTTCCCTAAGGCAAGAGTGTAAAGCATCTGAAAATACCTACTTGTTATGTTTTATTCAAAGGTGCAATATTTATTTATATTTTATTCAAAGGTGCTTGGCCGGGCAGGATGGCTCATACCTGTAATCCCGGCACTTTGGGAGGTTGAGGCAGGTGGATCATCTAAGGTCAGGAGTTCAAGACCAGCCTGACCAACAAGGTGAAACCCCGTCTCTACTAAAAATACAAAAATTAGCCAGGCGTGGTGGCAGGTGCCTGTAGTCCCAGCTCCTTGGGAGGCCAAGACAGGAGAGTTGCATGAACCCAGGAAGCAGAGGTTGTAGTAAGCTGAGATCGCACCACTGCACTCCAGCCTGGGCAATGGAGCGAGACTCCATCTGAAAAAAAAAAAAATGGTGCTTTTGGACTGGCCTTAAAGTAAAAACATGTCTGGCTTTACGTACATGTGCTGTGATTTGAGGGGCTGAGACCTGGGCACTGAGGAATAGGAACGAAGACGGGGAAAGCTGGATGGGAGGAGGATAAACATGGAGTACTGCCTGAGGGGTAGAAAGGGGTACGGTGTGGAGGCCCTGGTCAGAGGGAACAAGAGACAGCTTCTGGGTCCTACAAAAGAAGAGGGATTCACGGCCATCTTCCCTGTGCTGGTGTGGGTAGCTCAAGTGATGAGTGCTTCCAGGCTTAGCTTTAGCATATTTGTGACTGGGCCTGTCCCAGTGAGTCTTGTGTATTGTGAAATAAAACTTACAGGCTGGGCATGGTGGCTCACGCCTGTAATCCCAGCACTTTGGGAGGCCAAGGCGGGTGGATCACAAGGTCAAGAGATCGAGACCATCCTGGCCAACATGGTGAAACCCCGTCTGTACTAAAAATACAAAAAATTAGCTGGGCATGGTGGTCGGCACCTGTAGTTCCAGCTACTCAGGAGGCTGAGGCAGGAGAATCACTTGAACCCGGGAGGCGGAGGTTGTAGTGAGCCAAAATTGCACACTGCACTCCAGCCTGACAGCAGAGGGAGACTCCGTCTCAAAAAAAAGAAAAAAAACTTACAGAGGCACTTGCCATGCCAAGTCATTTACATAGACCTCCCTCGGTGATTACATGATTCCTGTCCTCACCTGCCTGATGGCTCCTTTTTCAGTGAATTTCTTTTTTTTTTTTTGAGACAGAGTCTTGCTCTGTCACCCAGGCTGGGGTGCGGTGGCCGGATCTCAGCTCACTGCAAGCTCCGCCTCCCGGGTTTAGACCATTCTCCTGCCTCAGCCTCCTGAGTAGCTGGGACTACAGGCGCCCGCCACCTCGCCCGGCTAGTTTTTTTTTTTTGTATTTTTTAGTAGAGACAGGGTTTCACCGTGTTAGCCAGGATGGTCTCGATCCCCTGACCTCGTGATCCACCCGTCTTGGCCTCCCAAAGTGCTGGGATTACAGGCTTGAGCCACCGCGCCCGGCCTTCAGTGAATTTCTTAAGTTGCTTTGGAATATCTACCTGAAAGGGGACCTGTTTTCCCGTGGGTGTATAATAAAGTTAGGACAGTTCAGCCTGGCCACTCTTCTCCTCTTCTAGAATCACAAGTGCTTCACACACACAGTGAGTTAAGACAGCCCTGGTCGGCCAGACGCGGCGGCTCACGCCTGTAAGTCCAGCACTTTGGGAGGCGAAGGTCAGTGGATCACCCGAGGTCAGGAGTTTGAGGCCAGTCTGGCCAACATGGTGAAACCCCGTCTCTACTAAAAATACAAAAATGAGCCAGGTGTGGTGGCACATATCTGTAATCCCAGCTACTTGGGAGGCTGAGGCAGAAGAATCTCTTGAACCCAGGAGGTGGACGTTGTAGTAAGCTGAGATCACACCACGGCACTTCAGCCTGGGCAACAGAGTGAGACTGCATCTCAAAAAAAAAAAAAACGAAAAACAAAAAAAACTTAGCCCTGCTTAGCCCTGACCAAATTTGACTTAGAGGGCACAGGCAACCAGGCAGAAGCATCCCCAGCACCACTCTCCTGTCCTCTGCCCTAGTTTACCACACCAGTGTAGCCTGGGGCATTTTTGTCCCAGACCTCCTTTCTGCCCAGTGTTTTCCTAAGAAATGTTACTACTGGGAAAAAAGTCATAATATGCCTGAATGTCTGCGTTACAGAAGAGATGTGGTCTCAAGCAGGTAGGTCCTTTAATGCATTGTATTTTAACTAATCTATTCACAATCTGCTCTAATTAGTGTTACTACTCTAGTAAAAATTAGACTAGTAACACTACATTTTATATGGTATTTGCTACGTGCCAAGCACTGTTCTAAACACTTTGCTTATGTTAACCCAGTTAATCCTCACACCCACTTTATAATGTAGGTTCTGTCATTGGCCAAAGGTCACAGAGTTAGTGAGAGGTCATACTGAGGTTCAGACCCACAATGCTTGGCACCAGAAGTCAGTTCTCTTAACCTCTTCTTACACAATGCAATGCAGTTGAATTGCAAACCCATGACTTTTTCTTCATGTAGGTAATTATCAGCATTGTAACCGGCCTCCCAGGCTGTCACGCTAGCGAGCTCTGTGCTTTTCTGGTCACTCTGCATAAAGAATATGGCAGGTTAGTATGGCTGCTGCCTTTGCTGTGGGGAAAGGGATTCTAACTTGGGCCTGCCTAGGCATTGGAAAACCTTAGACATGTGCTGGCCTTGGTGGGACTGGTATCAGCACGGTAGTCAGCCATTCATTTAATGCTCTACTGAGCACTTCCTGTATGCCAGGCACTGGTCTGAGTATGAGAGAATACATCGATGAACAAACAGACAAGAAAATCTCTGCCCTTAATGGAGCTTACATTCTAGTTTGGGAAGACAGACAGATAAGGAAAAGTATATTAACTTGTGAAAAGTTCTATGAAGAAAATGAAGCAGGGAAGGGGCCGGGTTCTGTGGCTCACACCTGTAATCCCAGCACTTTGGGAGGCAAAAGTGGGTGGATCGCCTGAGCCCAGGAATTTGAGACCAGCCTTGGCAACATGGTGAAACCTACAAAAATTAGCCGAATTTGGTGGCACGCATCTATAGTCCCAGCTACTCAGGAGGCTAAGGTGGGAGAATCACTTGAACCCAGGAGGGCGAGGCTGCAGTGAGATGAGATTGTGCCACTGCATCCCAGCCTGGGCAACAGAGTGAGACTCTGATTAAAAAACAAAACAACAGAAAATAGAGCAGAGAAGGTTATAGGAAGTGCAGGGCTGGAAGTGGGGTTCCAGTTTTCTGTTTTGTTTTTGGAGATAGGGTCTCTCTCTGTCACCCAAACTTGGGTACAGTGGCACAATCATAGTTCGCTGTAGCCTCAAACTCCTGGGTTCAAATTATCCTCCCACCTAACCCTCCCAAGTAGGCAGGACTACAGGTGTGCACCATCACACCCAACTAATTTTTTAAAAATTTTTTGGAGATGGGGTTTTGCTGTGTTGTCCAGGCTGGTCTCAAACTCCTGAGCTCAAGTGATCCTCCCACCTCATTCTACAAAGTAGCTGAGATTACAGGCACATTCTACTGTGTGCCTTAGATTCCAGTTTGAAATTGGGTGGTCTGGGAAAACTTCACTAAGGAGGTGACATTTGAGCAAAGACTTTAAGGAATAAAACATGTGACTACTGGGGGAGAGCATTGTAGCAGCAGGTCAAGCAAGTGCAGAGGCCTGGGAGTGATCAGCAGGGAAATTCAGGGTCATAAAAACTTAGGAGCTGGTGGATGTGGTGATCCTTCCATGAGCACAAGGAGACTGCCTGAGTTCAGATGCAGCTGGAACAGGTTGGCCCAGGTGAAATCAGGAAAATCATTCATCCTTCACTTCTACCTGGCTGTCAGATTACTAAACAACCTTTGCTGATTGAACCAGGTGTTTAATATCTAGTCAGCCTACCCCAAAGTAAGGCATCCTGCAGGAGGCCATAAAGAAATTTAGAAGCCTGAAATTGCATAGAGTCAGCAGTTTAGGATGGGATATTATGGGGAATGGGGAGGCAAATTATAGAGTGATGTTCAGGAAATATGGGACCTCATTTATTAAGTACTAAATGTCTAACCAGTTCCTCGTGTCTAGTGTTTTTGTTCTATAAACATTCTGAATTATTCACCCTGCCCATTTCTTTTTTTTTTTTTTTTTTTTTTGAGATGGAGTTTCACTCTTGTTGCCCAGGCTGGAGTGCAAGTGGTGTGATCTTGGCTCACTGCAGCACCCGCCTCCTGGGTTCAAGCGATTCTCCTGCCTCAGCCTCCCAAGTAGCTGGGATTACAAGCATGCGCCACTACACCCTGCCCATTTTGTATTTTTAGTAGAGATAGGGTTTCTCCAAGACCAGTTGATCAGGCTGGTCTTGAACTCCCGACTTCAGGTGATCCGCCCGCCTCGGCCTCCCAAAGTGCTGGGATTACAGGCATGAGCCACCATGCCCGGCCAGCCCTGCCCATTTTCTTACTCTTAGCAAGAGACTAACTGAAGCCATCTTTTGCATGGTCCTTCAGAAAGTGACTGCCTGGTCAGAAGGAGTCTTTCTTACCTCTGATGTCTGTTGGTCAAGTACTTACCTGACCATTTTCCCTGTGGCAAGGGGTTTCCTATCAAAAGCCCCAGTGACAGTGGTTTCAGGATACTGGGCTTCCAACCCATCCAGTGCCCTCTGCCTTTTTTCTGTGAGGCCAGGATGGCTTTCTCCTGAATGGATTCACTGGGCAGAATGGCTTTAGGAGTCATGGTCACATTTGAATCCATGGCTGAACATATGGGGCCAGGTCATCAGGTGGCCCCCATTCTGAGGTTACATTTTCCCTTTCCAGATGGATGGTGTATCGCCAAATCATGGACAGTTCTGAATGTTTTCATGCTGCGCACTTCCAGAGATACCTTTCCAATGCCCTGGAGGCCCAGCAGAACCGCTCTGCCCGCCAGTCAGCCTACATCCGCAAGAAGACCAGACTGCTGGTGGTGTTACAAGGGTGAGCATTGGAAGTCTCCTGGGAACGGTCAAATCAGGGTGATGACCTTGCCATTACTCTTATTTTATGTGTAACAAACCTGAAGCACAGAACAGACTCCACATGCGTGAACAGTGTCTGCACTACAGGGAAACCTTAAGTGAGCAATGACCCTATGGCCTATAGGCTAATATAGCTTGCACACAAGTTTTAAGTTTGGATTTAACATCATCGTATCCCTACAAGGTGGGGATTTAGGGAACCTGGCAAGATTCACTGGTAATTCTTGGAACAGTAGTGGTCCCTAAGTCTTCCTTCATCATCTAAATAAGGGAGCTTCTTCTGTTTCAGTTCTCCCTCTTGTGGAATTGCAGAGATGACCCTTATACTCTGCAGGCTCCAGCTTCACCATGACATGGATGGCTGGCCCAGGAGAGTTTACTGGGACTTTGAGTGAGGTGTGGGAATATTCATGTTGGGTAAGAAGCTCCCCTTTCATGGCTGTGTGCAGAACTGTAATTATAGGCTGACTAGCTCATGAAGTCTCTGTAAGCATGATTATTGTGAGTTGCAACATGGGAGGGCAGGTTTGACAGAGCTTGTACCACTGTTCCAGGGGACCCTTGCTAAAAGGAGGTTCTCTTGACCTGTTCTAAGGCCTTTCAAGGAGGAGCCCTTCACAGACCCATTACCACCCCCGGCCCAGAGGGGAATGCGCAGTCAGGAAAACAGGAGCCGTGCTTTTCACTAGTGTAGTTATGGTTGGTAATAAAGAAGCTTTTGGCAGTTCTTGCAAAGTGCTTTTGTGCTATGTTAGTGTTTGCAATTGGCTAGTTGTTTCCAGTAAAGAATGGGTCCCAATCCAAAGCCCCTTTTCGTGTCCTGGCTGTGATAATGGAAATTGGAGGAAAGCTAGGAGGGTGGTACTGAGGAAGGAGACAGGTGGGACAGTGTACCCCAGCAGGCCAGCTTTCCCTTTCAAGCGTCGTTCTCACACCTTGCCTCCAGCTTCCCTTCTTTCAGCCCTTTTGTCCTGCTTGTGGGCTGAGGTCCTAGAAACCAGAGGAAGAGTCTGGGGTTGAAACTACTTGTTTTCTTTTGGTTTTCCATTGTTTCTATTCGTCAAAGGAATGGGTTGGCCCATCTACTTCACCTCCTGCTCCCACCAGTTGAGAGTCACTGAGGGTGTGGAGCTGCAGATGAATTCAGCAGCTTGACAATGTGTAGTTGAGGTCATTTCCATCTTCTGTCTCTTCAGAGAGCATCACTGACTTCTTGTCTCTGACTTTACAAGTCTGCAAAAGTGTCAGCTTTCCTGGCTGCTTCTAAACTACAGTGTTAGTGTGACCAGCCCACTCTTAAACTGCAAACCCAGCCTTTGCCCCATCACAGCCCCAGGATATGGGGACCTCTAGTCAATTTCCTAGAGGACTCCAGTCAGAATACCAGCTAAATGCTGTGGCTCTTCACTAAGACACTTTTCTTACCAGCTGGGCCCATGTAGCACCCTCCTTTATAGCATGTCCATTGTCTTGGGACTGGGCCTTCATGCCCATTATTTAGGTTGTTGGTGATGGGAGATCCTAGATGCTTCTCATATTAAGAATTGTATTCCTTGAATATGGCTTTATTTGCTTTCTTTCTTTTTTTTTTCCTTTTTTTTTTTTTTTGAAATGGAGTCTTGCTCTGTCACCCAGGCTGGAGTGCAGTGGCTCAATCTCAGCTCACTGCAACCTCCACCTCCCAAGTTCAAGCAATACTCCCACCTCAGCCTCCCAAGTAGCTGGAATTACAGGCACACGCCACCACACCCGGCTAATTTTTGTATTTTTTAGTAGAGATCGGATTTCACTATGTTGGCCAGGCTGGTCTCGAACTCCTGACCTCAGGTGATCCACCCGCCTCAGCCTCCCAAAGTGCTGGGATTACAGGCGTGAGCCACCGCTCCTGGCCTTTTTTTTTTTTTTTTTTTTTTGAGTTGGAGTCTCGCTCTGTCGTCCAGGCTGGAGTGCAATGGCACAATCTTGGCTCACTACAACCCCCGCCTCCCGGGTTCAAGCAGTTCTCGTGCCTCAACCTCCCAAGTGGCTGGGATTACAGGCACTCACCACCACACCTGGCTAATTTTTGTATTTTTAGTAGAGATGGGGTTTCACCATCTTGGTTAGGCTGGTCTTGAACTCCTGACCTCACGTGTTCCACCTCCCTTGGCCTCCCAGAGTGCTGGGATTATAGGTGTGAGCCACCATGCCCAGTTTCTGGCCTTTGTTTTTAGAGATGGGTCTCCCTATGTTGCCCAGGCTGGTCTTGAACTCTTGAACTCAAGCAATCTTTGCACCTCAGCCTCCCAAAGTGTTGAGATTATGGGTGTGAGCCACCAAGCCCGGCCTGGCTTTATTTTCATTTATAGCATTATTTGGGGAAACTTGTAATATGGGACAGAGATTTCTTTAGCCCTTAGAGTGGCCTGATGCCACTCAATTTAGTGAAGTGGTGGGGCGATAGACGTAAACTTTTCAAGTGGAACTGTTAGTTGTTGTTTTAAAAATTGAATTTATGTATTTTAAAATGACAAAGTTTTAGAAATGGAGGACAGATGAGTGATTGACAGGGGTCAGAATGGGAGTGGAGAGCAGGAGGGAGGTGGGCGTGTTTATAAAAGGGCAACACAAGGGATCCTTGTGTGTTGGAACTGTTTAGTATCCTGACTATGGTGATGGATATAAGAACCTACACAGGTGGTAAAATTGAATAGAACTTAATACACACACACGTACACACACAAATATAAGTAAAACTGGAAAAATCTGAATTTTAAAAAATTAATTTTAGAGAATTTGAGGAGCTGTATTTATTTATACCCTGGAATATTATAAAATCATTCTTTAAAATTATCTACATTAAAAACAAAATTTGAAATTAATTAATGTAAAAACTTGTGCCCATTCAGATTGTAGGCTTAAATTGCAAACATAAGACTGTGCCCAAAGGAGACTTGAATAGATTATCTGTTGTTTCAAAGAAAAGAAAGTTAAGGTCCTGCTGGGTTTTTGTTTTGTTTTTATTTTTAATAAAGAAAATACTGGCCGGGCGCGGTGGCTCAAGCCTGTAATCCCAGCACTTTGGGAGGCCGAGACGGGCAGATCACGAGGTCAGGAGATTGAGACCATCCTGGCTGACACGGTGAAACCCCGTCTCTACTAAAAAATACAAAAAACTAGCCGGGCGTGGTGGCGGGCGCCTGTAGTCCCAGCTGCTCGGGAGGCTGAGGCAGGAGAATGGCGTGAACCCGGGAGGCGGAGCTTGCAGTGAGCTGAGATCCGGCCACTGCACTCCAGCCTGGGCGGCAGAGCAAGGCTCCGTCTCAAAAAAAAAAAAAAAAAAAAAAAAAAGAAAATACTGACAGGAAGCAAACATGAAGAGACAGTTTTTTGCCCTCATCATACAGTTGGGTTAGTTTAGCCCAGGTGGTCTAGTACAAGCTCTAGCCCGGGCGCCATGGCTCACACCTATATCCCAACACTTTGGGAGGACAAGGTGGGTGAATCACTTGAGCTCAGGAGTTTTTTTTGTTTTTTTTTTTTTTTTGAGACGGAGTCTCGCTCTGTCGCCCAGGCTGGAGTGCAGTGGCGCGATCTCGGCTCACTGCAAGCTCCGCCTCCTGGGTTTACGCCATTCTCCTGCCTCAGCCTCCTGAGTAGCTGGGACTACAGGCGCCCGCCACCGCGCCCGGCTAATTTTTTGTATTTTTAGTAGAGACAGGGTTTCACCGTGGTCTCGATCTCCTGACCTTGTGATCCGCCCTCCTCGGCCTCCCAAAGTGCTGGGATTACAGGCGTGAGCCACCGCGCCCGGCCGAGTTCAGGAGTTTGAGAGCAGCCTGAGCAACATGATGAAACCCTGTCTCTACCAAAAATACAAAAAATTAGGTGGGTGTGGTGGTGCACACCTGTGGTCCCAGCTACTCAGGAGGCTGAGGCAGGAGGATCGCTTGAGCCTGGGTGGCAGAGTTTGCGGTGAGCTGTGACCCTGCCACTGCACTCCAGCCTGGGCGACAGAGCAAGACTCTGTCTCAAAAAAAAAAAAAAAAAAAGGCTCTAGTAACTTGAGTGTGGTGATTCCTTCTGGGTGAGGGGTGCTCTTTCTGTCTGGAGCCCTCACCCAGGATGATTATGGGGCTGGGGAGGAAGGGAGGTTCTAGCAGGGATTCCCCTAATGGATAGAGTGAATGGCTCAGGGCCTTCTCTCTTGGGGCAGTGCCCAGATGCAGAGGCCTCATCAGGGAGACAGGAGCCTGTTTTTTACTGTAACCTTTTTCCATTAAAATCAATGAAAATTAATTGCCGGGCGCGGTGGCTCAAGCCTGTAATCCCAGCACTTTGGGAGGCCGAGACGGGCGGATCACGAGGTCAGGAGATCGAGACCATCCTGGCTAACACGGTGAAACCCCGTCTCTACTAAAAAAAAAATACAAAAAACTAGCCGGGCGAGGTGGCGGACGCCTGTAGTCCCAGCTACTCGGGAGGCTGAGGCGGGAGATTGGCGTGAACCCAGGAGGCGGAGCTTGCAGTGAGCTGAGATCCAGCCACTGCACTCCAGCCTGGGTGACAGAGCAAGACTCCGTCTCAAAAAAAATAAAATAAAAAAAATAAAGTCAATGAAAATTAATGAAATGCTCTGAAAACCTAGAAATTCCACAGCCACCCTCTCTAAGGGAAATCCTGTTACATTAAAATGACTCCTCAAGCATGACTTGTGAATCCTTTTTAGTTGTTCTTTGCTCCCCTAAGAAATGAGTCTGTACTGCTTACACTGAAGTCTCCCGTAGGCTGTTTTATGTTTGCAATTTAAGCCTACAGTTTGAATGAGCACGTTTCACATTAACCATAAGAGTTAAATCCATTAACTCCATTAAACACCACCAGAGAGGGATGTGGGACAGCATGCACATGCCAGCCCTGCTTACCAGGCGTGCTTCTATATGGGCCTGGCAGTGCATGTTGTGGATTGGACTCTCCTGGCATCCAGGCCCAGCCAGGCACTCAGTGGAAAGAGCCCCATGTGGTCATAAACACATGCCCAGGTAGGGGGAGAAGCCCTGAAGAAGAAAAGGCTGTGAGCAGAGGGCTGTCAGGCCCCCCTGGTGGAACTCTAGAACCTAGTACACCCCATTCTCTACTGAAGCCCTGCCAGCTGATCAGGACTCAGGAGAACCTGGGGTGGGGTGGGGTGGAGTATTGTAGTCTGCAGATAAAGCCAAGGGCCTTTTTACAGATGAGTTGTTCGTAGGAACTCAAGAACAACTCAAGCAGGCTGTACCTGTCCACACCACCACCACTGGCTTCCAAAGGGCTCAAACTAAACCAGGCCCATCTGATCAGACGGGCTGCCCATTAGGTTTGACTTTCTTCCATAGGAACAAACCTTTTGGTGATAGGCTGGATCAATCGGGAAAGAGTTCTCCTCTACTAGGTGAAGAGGCTAGGTCCCCCTCTTGAAGTGGCCAGGGGCCTGCTCAGGGTTGAACATCCAGTTTATTCACCTACCGTCCTTTAGGCAGCAGAGATTACAGTACCACCTGACATTCTTATTATGGAGACAGTAAAGAAATAAATGAGAAAATAAGGTATAAATAACTGCTGATTGGGGCTTTGAAGAAACTTGGAAGAGGAGGCAGAGAATGCCAAGAAGGGAGGGTTGCTGGATCACACCGGGTGTATGAAGTCAGAGGATGCCTCTCCATAAGATGCCTCCTGAGCAGAGACCTGAAGGGAGAGAGAACCACTTATGCAGATACCTGAGGAAAATAACATTCCAGGCAGGGGGGCAAAGAATGCAGAGGTAGAAGTATGCCTGGCATGTTCAGAAAAGAGCCAGGAAACCAAAGTAGCTGGATTAGGGAAAGGGAAGTGATAGTAGATGAAATTCTTCGCTGCTCCGTAGGGGGTCAGATCATAGAGGGCTGCCTGGCATATTGTAAGGACTTTGGCTTTCACACAGAGTGAGATGGAAGCCACCAGAGGGTTTTGAGCAGAGAAATGACATGATCTGACTCTGGGTTTAGCATATCCCTCTGGCATCTGTGTTGAAAACAGATCAGAGAGAGGCAAGGACAGAAGCAGCGACAGCTGGGAGGCTGATGGGGTGATCTAAGCAAGAGATTATAACAGTTTGGACCCAGTGGGAGTGTGGGGGTGTAAGCAGTGATCTCTTCTAGTTATATTTTGAAGACAGGAAAAAATGGAGTCAAAGGAGACCAAAAAAAAAAAAAATTATTTGAGCTTAGCATCTGAAAGAGTAGAGTCCATCTGCTGAAAGGGACAACGAGTTTGGAGTTTGGAGAGAGTTCCAGGCAGGAGATACCAATGTGAGCTGTATTTGACATGGATGAGTCTGCTGACCTGGATGGGTCCAGACACACTTCTTGCCTGTGTGTTCTGAGACGTGGGAAGGAGAGAAAGGAGCTACTAAAGAAAATAGGCAAGTGGCAGGAGCTCCTAACTTGATTAGAAAACAGGCCTAAGGACACTAGGTCCCACCCTTAGAGCTCCAGGGTCACCTGCCATCTTCCTTTTACCTCCAGAGCAGGGTGGTTCTTCCACTCACTATTGCATAGTTATGAGGACTAATGGAACTTGGGAATGTAGAAACACTGTAGATTCCAGGGGCTGCATGTCATGAAGTGGAGTGACACCAAGGGACTGTATTGCAGGCTCTTCCTTTTGGTTTTCTTTCCATCCTTGTTCAGTCAGCCATTCGGGATTCCCCTCTTCCTCCACTTTGCAATGCCAGTCAGTAAACTAATCATTCCTTTTTTTACCTTCTCCAGCTACACAGATGTTATTGATGTTGTCCAGGCCCTGCAGACCCACCCAGACTCAAATGTCAAGGCCTCCTTCACCATTGGTGCCATCACAGCATGTGTGGAGCCCATGAGTTGCTACATGGAGCACAGGTAGATACAGGATATGGTGTGTAAGTGTACTGAAAGTGATTTGTTTCCACCCACCAGAAGGAGACAGATCTTTTGGAATGCATTAGTCACCTTGTATGTAGTAAATGCTGTTCTTTTATTAGTGCTAGGTCCTCAATAGACCCCTTTGGACTTGTAGCCAAAGAAGAGAGAGGAATTATGGAAGACAAACTTAGCTTTTGTAAGGGAGAACTATTTCTGTTTAATAGTTAGTACATAGTAAGGACTTATGAAATATCTGCTAAATAAATGGGTGCTCCAACATGTATGTTCTAAATATTGTTGAAAAATAACTTAAGTCCAGGTGCAGTGGCTCATACCTGTAATCCCAGCACTTTGGGAGGCCAAGGCAGGCACATCACTTGAGGACGGGAGTTCGAGACCAGCCTGGCCAACCTGGCAAAATCCCATTTCTACTAAAAATACAAAAATTAATCAGGAGTGGTGGTGCACACCTGTAATCCCAGCTACTCAGGAGGCTGAGGCACAAAAATCGCTTGAACCCAGAAGGTGGAGGTTGCAGTGAGCCACGATCATGCCACTGCACCCCAGCCTGGGTGACAGAGCAAGCAAGACTCTGTCTCAAAAAAAAAATGTTTTTTATAAGGCATAAAAGGACTGAAGCTGAGTATATAATCTATTTAAATATAGAAATAAGGCTAAAATTGGGTGAACATGATTATGGAATATAAAAATTCAAGTAACAAAATCAGGCAGGGCACAGTGGCTCATGCCTGTAATCTCAGCACACTTGGAAGATGGAAGGTTGGAGGATGCTTGAGCCCAGGAGTTCAAGAGCAGCCTGGGTAACATAGCAAGACCCCGTCTCTGCCAAAAAATTAAATTAACCAGGTGTGGTAGTGAGCACCTGTAGTCCCAGCTACTTGGGAGGCTGAGGCTGGAGGATTGCGTGATGAGGCTGCAGTAAGCTGTGTTCATGCTATTGCACTCCAACCTGGGCAACAAAGTGAGACGCTATCTCAAAAAAGGGAGTTGACTTCTTTCGCCAACTGAACAGTTGCTCCATTGTTTAAAAAAATTTTTATTTTTTTTTTGAGATGGAATTTCACTCTTGTTGCCCGGGCTGGAGTGCAATGGTGGCATGATATCAGCTCACTGTAACCTCCACCTCCCAGGTTCAAGTGATTCTCTTGCCTCAGCCTCCCAAGTAGCTGGGATTACAGGCATGCACCACCATGCCCGGCTTATTTTTTGTATTTTTAGTAGAGACGCGGTTTCTCCATGTTGGTCAGGCTAGTCTCGAACTCCCAGCCTCAGATGATCTGCCCACCTCAGCCTCCAAAAGTATTGGGATTACAGGCTGTTTAAATTTTTTTAAGTAAAACTTTAAAAATTAAAATAAATAAAGGAATGCTTACTGTGTAGCAGCCTTCTGTGGACTGTGAGCACAGTGAAGTCAGTGAGTTCTGTTCTTGGGAGACTCTGGTGTGGCTGTATCTTCCCTTGTTCCAGCCCCTTTGACCCGCTTATAGCACATGGGTTTTCCTCCTTGGAATTCTTCAGAAACTATGAGGGAGTCAGGTAAGGGAACAGGATCCACAGCCCAACCTGGTATTCACCCAGCTCATCTACCAAATTTGGTTTCAAATGGTGTATGACTGACTGTTGTCAGAAATCAAATAAAATGATGAAGATTTGCTGCCACCAAGGAAATTCCAGGAGAGAAACTCCCCCAGCATTGGGAACATCATTAATACCTGCCAGCTAGACCAGCAGCCATTCAGAAGAGTGACTTCAGCCAGCATCCCAATTGTCAGGGAAGAAAACACAGGACCTCTGTGGTGCCAAACAGACTGGGTCCCTGCCTTAGCCCTGCTGCCTCCCAGCTGCCTGTGAGACACTGGGCAAACTTAGTGTGTTGAGCCATCCTAAACCCATGCCTTTCATCTATTAGATACCTGAGGCACAGAGAGGACAGGACGACAGAGCAAGATCACGTTCGTGAACTGCCTGCACAGTGCCTTGCTCACAGGAGGAACTCCATAAAAGGCAGCTATCCCCATTAGTGTTAGCTTTCTTCCGTGAGGCAGGCCTTATGATGTTTTAGGAGTTCTGAAGTCCTGTGAGAATATGAGTTTTTCTC
Organism: Macaca nemestrina; assembly: GCF_043159975.1. Taxonomy (NCBI): domain Eukaryota; kingdom Metazoa; phylum Chordata; class Mammalia; order Primates; family Cercopithecidae; genus Macaca; species Macaca nemestrina. Next base: position 36,961,914 of record NC_092139.1, on the reverse strand, counting down.
TGGAGCCTACTGCAGTGCTACAGTTGTTAAGTAACTCACACTTTGGATCAGTCACCCCCACCTCCTGCTTCACTTGTAATTCAGTTTCCTGCTTTTCATTCACCTTCTGAGTTAAGAAGGAGATTAAAGGGCAATTGAGATTCTAGTGTGTACATAAAGAGAAGCATGGCAAAGTTGGTATTAAAGGCCCCTGGTAGAGTTAGATGAGTGTAATTCTTACTTTCCCTTGAAATATCCACTTTACTCAAAAACATACGTCTTTCAAAAAAGACCAGCTCTTTCTCCATCTCCCATAGACCAAAGAGCTGGTCCTGTCCCCAGTATCCCTCTTCAACATTCCACTTAGAATTGGCCATGTAGGGACTTTTGTGGGGCTCCTGGCATGGGGAGCTTTGACGGAAAGCTGTGAAGTCCCATGGGTATCCTTAATGCTCAGTGCTGCTGCCACTTGCCTCATCATGTGAGTCAGTTTGCTTGTCAGTGGTACTATTTGTGTGGGAAATAATCAGTGACAACTCTGAGATGAATGGTTTTTAAATATTTCCCCCTTCTTCCTCCTAGATTTCTCTTTCCTAAATGTCTTGACCAGTGTTCACAAGGTAAGTAATATGCTTTATTTCCAGCTTGCATACCTTGCAAGTTCAGTAGAATTCAGCAATAGACTTTCTTCATGCTCTTACCTACCATTCTGAAATCTAAAGCAAACAAAATTGGTCAGAAAAAACTTTGATATCTTTACTTTTACCATATTTGATAGGCACATTTCTTCTAAGAGCTTGTCTGTTTTTACTCTGTCGCCCAGGTTGGAGTGCAATGGCGTGGTCTCGGCTCACTGCAACCTCTGCCTCCCAGGTTCAAGTGATTCTCCTGCCTCAGTCTCCCAAGTAGCTGGGATTACAGGCGTACACCACCACACCCCGCTAATTTTTGTATTTTTAGTAGAGACAGGGTTTCACCATGTTGGCCAGGCTGGTCTCGAACTCCTGACCTCACAATCCGCCCGCCTCGACCTCCCAAAGTGCTGGGATTACAGGCATGAGCCACCACGCCTGGCCTGAACTTGTCTCTTATGGCAACAAATTGCCACAGTAATACCTCTCCTTGAGCTGGGCTTAAGTCCACCCTGGCATTCCAGCTAATATTAGTGGGCTGAGTAAGTATTCCTAGCCTCTGGATCAGCAAGATCTTGATTCACTTCTGCCCCAAGAGTGCCGAGTTTGGCCCAGCAGGACCTGTCTTTCTTAATACCCCCCACCCCCATGCACCCTGGAATTTTCCGCATTTCCTTGATAACATTGAGAAAAATTCACCCATCCTGCAGGTTGCATTCAACCTTGCAATGCCCTGCTACCTGGCAACCCTGGAATCAGCACTTTCTAGTCATATTATCTGTGATGTTTGGAGGTCCAGAATAAATTCTGAATTCCCTGCAGTGGTGATGAAATGCTCATTGTTATTAGGAGACCTGCCTGGGGTCTGGGCTTCCTGAGCTAGTCCAGCAAGCAGAAATCAGATGGAAGAAAACAACTCAGTGTCCCCAGCACAGTTTCCCCCTGCTGATCATACTGCTAGTCCACAGGGAGCGGAGACAACAGAGCATACCAAAGTTGTTGTCTTGGGAAACAGCTGAGCTCATGCTGCCCAGGGCAGGAGGCTGGTCCCTGAAGGGAGGAATATGTATATTGGGCTGCTGTGCCAGGTAGTCTCAGGTCCAGCTTTTAGAGGCCCCTGTTACTTTCTAGGCACTGCACCTCAGAAACAAGATGAAATGGAGGTTGGCTAGGTCCATCCACAGTATTCACCCCAGGTAGATTAAGGAGAGTTTGTGGAGGTTGGGTCAATAGGATCTGGTGACAGACTAGATGTGGAGCACGCATTGCAAAAAGAGGTATCTTGGATGACTCCTAGGTTTCTAGCTTAGGAGATTAGGAAGGTTGGTGGTACCTGTCTTTGAGATAGAAAGCACAGGAGAAAACATAGGTCCAGGAGATAACCAAGGAGGGCTGTCTCATCCTAAGATACATATTTGGAAGTCATGGTCAATGGCATAGACTGTAGTCAGCCAGTATCCAGGTGTAGAGCTGAAAAGATCAGAAGGCTAGAGATGGGGTGAGGGCGGAGGTTCCAGGACACCGGAAGAGAAGCAGGGAAGAGCATTGCCTGAGACATTGAGGAAGGAGAAAAAGAGATCCACAATGTCTAATGCTGCAGAGACTTTGAGGGAAGGACAGAGAAAAGCCCACTGGCTCTGCAAGTGAGAAGGACCCTGATGACCTGAGTAGGATGATCTGAGTGGAGAGGTGAGGGCTGAAGCCAGCTTCAAGTAGACCAGTGGCCAAGTGAGATACTGGAAGCCAGCAGGTGTGGGTGATACTCTAGAGTGCTTGGGGCTATAAAAAGGAAGATGGCAGGCCGGGCATGGTGGCTCACACCTGTAATCCCAGCACTTTTGGAGGCCGAGGCGGGCAGATCACGAGGTCAGGAGATCGAGACCATCCTGGCCAACATGGTGAAACCCCGTCTCTACTAAAAATACAAAAAAATTAGCTGGGCGTGGTGGCGGGCGTCTGTAGTCCCAGCTACTCGGGAGGCTGAGGCAGGAGAATGGCGTGAACCCAGGAGGCAGAGCTTGCAGTGAGCTGAGACTGGGCCACTGCACTCCAGCCTGGGCAACAGAGTGAGACTCTGTCTCAAAAAAAAAAAAAAGAAAGAAAGATGGCTGGAGGAGAATACTTCCAAGAATTGTCATTTCTGAATGATCGGCTCCTCCTTATTTGCTGACTGAGAAAGCCTGTGGACTGCAAGGAGATACTAGACTTGATAGAGGGGACCCCTGAGAAGGAAGGGGTGGGTCCAGAGATCAGACTGGAAGTGAAGATTGACTCAGAGAAGCAGTGTCCTCCTTGAGAAGAGCTTTAGTTGGAAGCATGTGAAGTTGAGGAAGTGTTTGCCTAGGGGGCAGTACTGGCCATCAGGTGTACCTAGGACTTGCTGACCTGTCCAGCCTCAGGCCCTGCCTTATTCTTGTAAATGCTGGAGCCTTCTTTTCCTTTCAGAGCCCCTTGTCGACCATGTGATGATTGGCACCCTAGTGCACCTCAGTTCCTTGGCATTCTCCCTCAGTGTCCCCCTTCTTTTTTGCATGAAGAACAAGCACAGGTGATGGGGCTTCTCTGGCAGAGAGCCTTGGAGAAGTGTTCTGTCTTCATCATCATTGAATCAGGGGCAGCCCTGGGCTTGTCTCACAAGAGGAAAGCCCCTTTTAGTCTGAACCCTTTGAGGCCAAAACAGACTGTGTTCTCTCTGGCACTTGGTAGGCATGTTTCATTTATACTACCTTCCAACTCATTGTGCAAAGACAATGTGTGTTAAACTCTGTGCTTGTGCAGAGCTAGGGGTGTGATCAGATGAGGGCTGATCACCTTCAGGTCACATATGCTGTTTTCGGAACTCCTCCAAGGGGGCTCATGGAGTGATGGTGCCTTGCTTCTGGGCCCATGGGACCCTGTGGACTGGCCTGACCAGATTTGCCGTGGACATGGGCTATCTGGGGAGGGAGGAGATAAAAGGCAAGTATTTCTTTTCTCTTAGGAGATTTGGTAGCTGGCTTGAAGGTGGGATCTGCCAGCAGTAGACAAACACTTGGTGTCCTAAGGGAGCATATTGCCTCCCTTTGCTCCTGTTCATGAGTCAGGCTACCTGATTCATAAGAGATTATTTTCCAGTTAGAAAAGGACTGTGTTGCAGCCCCAAGACAATGTGTGTTACAGAAATCAAAGGACTAAGAAACAACCTCAGTGCTTAAACAGCAAGCAAGACTCATTATAATGCTGGTGTGAAAGCAAAGTGGAGATACTTTACTGTCATGGCCTGCTTTTAAAAGCATCTGTAGATAGAAGAAGTCACCTTTGTTTTCTGCTGGGCTTCTGGAATGCTTTAGCCCAGACTGGGATGGTCAGCCAGACAATAGGGATGTTTCTCTGCTCTTGGGAATAGGATAGACCAGTCTGCCTGCTCGCTCACAGCCCAGACTGGTGAGACCTTGGCCAAATCTGGTTGTCCACTCCTTGATACAGAACAGAAGGAAGCTCCTGGCCCAAACAAGGTGGAACTGCTCACTGTGGCCTGTTCACCCTGTGCTCCAGATAACTGCTGTACCTGCCTCACAGATGGCATTTCCTCTTGGCAGCTGGCAGCTTACATAGTTGGCCTAAGGAATGCTGGGGATAATCCTCTTGCTTGTTTCCCTATAAAGCAAAGCCCCTTTTCTGTGCCCAGTTCCTGACCTAGAATCCCAGCCCCACAAGGTTTGTCCATATAGTACATGTGCAGCAGACAGGACTTTGTACAAGGTGTGTCTGTCAGAGACCCAGATCCCAGCCTTTTCTTGGGCGGGCCAGACCTGTGCTTGTGACCCTGGTGCACCACCACTCATATGGCCACATTTGCACTAGTCTGACTCCTTTGTTTCTTTTGCCCAAGAAGATACCCAGCAGAGTCCTAACATATTTATAGATCTTCCCTCAACCTTTGTTGGCTCTTCACTGCCAGACCCACCAGAGCTCTCCTTGCCTTCCACCCTGGGAATCTGGCAGGCCCTTTGTAGGATCTGGCTCCCACGTCTGCCATCTCTAGAATGTGCTGAGCCTTCTAAATCCTGCTTGCCTCCCCCACTGTGCCACATTTTGGGCTTGGCCTCCTGACTTCGCCTTACTCAGTTTCCAGAGGCCCCACTTTTTGTTGCCGCACCAGGGCATGGGATTCTGGCGTCAAGCTTTCCAGGCTGGCTTTGCTGCCTCATCTGCAGCCTCCACAGTGCACTGCAGAGTGACCTTTCCAAATGGCCATGCGAACACAGGTACCAAAGACTAGAGGCAGGGGGCCAGGGGTCCTGGAATCTGTCTTCAAACTGCTGTTTGCCCCTCATGTAAATCACCAGTGTTACCTTGCTTAGAGGTTTTTCTGACACTGTTTTAGGAATTTCGTCTTAATGTTAAAGCTTCTTAACAGAAAGGGTATGTGAGGAACCCTTTTAAAATGGAATAAACAAGATGTTGATGAATTCTTCATTTGAATTGGTTTAGTTATGTGCTGTTACCACAACTAAGTCATCCACAAAGACTTTGAGGATGGAGGTGGTGGTGGTGGTGGTGGTGGTTACAGAATATCTCTCTGTCACCCAGGCTGGAATGCAGTGGTGCAATCTCAGCTCACTGCAACCTTTTCCTCCCGGGTTCAAGCAATTCTCCTGCCTCAGCCTCCTGAGTAGCTGGGATTACAGGCGCGCACCACCACACCTGGCTAATTTTTGTATTTTTAGTAGAGAGAGGGTTTCACCATGTTGATCAGGCTGGTCTTGAACTCCTGACCTCGTGACCTGCCCACCTCGACCTCCCAAAGTGCTAGGATTACAGGCGTGAGTCACCGTGCCCGGCCAGAAGTTTTTTGTTTTTGTTTTTGTTTTTGTTTTGAGAGGAGTTTCACCTTTGTTGCCCAGGCAGGAGTGCCATGGCGTGATCTTGGCTCACCACAACCTCTGCCTCCCTGGTTCAAGCAATTCTCCTGCCTCAGTCTCCCAAGTAGCTGGGAATTATGGGCACCTGCCACCACGCCTAGCTAATTTTTTGTATTTTCAGTAGAGACAGGGTTTTACTGTATTGGCCAGGCTGGTCTCGAACTCCTGACCTCAGGTGATCCACCCGCCTCAGCCTCCCAAAGTGCTGGGATTACAGGCATTGAGCCACTGTGCCTGGATGAGGATAGAGGTTTTGAATGCTTAAGAAAAGTGAGCTGGGCGCAGTGGCTCACATCTGTATTCCCAGCACTTTGCGAGGCCAAGGCAGGTGAATCACTTGAGCTCAGGAGTTCAAAACCAGCCTGGGCAACATGGCGAAACCCTGTCTCTACAAAGAATACAAAAATTAGCTGGGTCTGGTAGCGCATTCCTGTAGTTCCAACTACTTAGGAGGCTAAAGTGGGAGGATCACTTGAGCCCCAGAAGTGGAGGTTGCAGTGAACCAAGATCATGCCATTGTACTCCAGCCTTGGGTACTAGAGCGAGACTCTGTCTCAAAAAAAAAAAGAAAACGTGATTCTGTATATTCCTGTATATTTGTATTTGCATGCTTAGACCATCTGAGGAAGTATACCCAAACACTAGTTATCAGTGGTTGCCTCCCAGAGGAGAACAAGCCCCAGGAGGAGGAGGGAGGAAGAAAAAAAAAAATTTTTTTTTTTTTTTTTTTTTAAGATGGAGTCTCACTCTGTCCCCCAGACTGGAGTGCAGTGGTGCAATCTTGGCTCATTGCAAGCTCCGCCTCCAGAGTTCACGCCATTCTCCAGCCTCAGCCTCCCGAGTAGCTGGGACTACAGGCAGTCACCACCATACCCGGCTAATTTTTTGTATATTTAGTAGAGACGGGGTTTCACCGTGTTAGCCAGGATGGTCTCGATCTCCTGACCTCGTGATCCGCCCGCCTTGGCCTCCCAAAGTGCTGGGATTACAGGCATGAGCCACCATGCCCGGCCGAAATTTTTTACTTACAGATACCTAAGAAGAGTAGGTCTCATCTCTTGGAACCAAGCAATGGATCCAAAATGGTCCCTAAGCACTTAGGAAGCAGCTTCTGTGCTTAGTAGGCAAGCCCTAACTCCGGAGGCACATAGCTTAACCTTTGTGTGGGCCCTTTCCTCATTGTCACAAGCAACCAACCATTGGCATGCGCTCTCCTAAGCCCTGTTCCCTGGTCTTCAATGGAATGCATCCAGATGGATTTGTAAGGTTAGATTCAGTCTTGAAAGTTTTGGAACACTTTTTTCATAGGTGTTATTGGTAAGAGGAAGGAAGAGACTAGAGGCAGGGGGTCAGGGGTCCTGGAATCTGCCTTCAAACTATTCCTTGCCCTCGTCTAAACCATGAGTGTAGCAGCCTTGGCTTGTGGAAATTGTATGACTTAGTTTCCCAGTGGTTGATATAGCCAAGACCCAATGCCACAGCTGCTGTCTGACAGGCCCCTCAATGTACAGGGAGAAGTCTAATTCTCAGGCTGTTGCTCAGCTGACAGTGCCGATGGTGGTAGTGGTGGTGATGATAGATTGTATTTCATGGATTCTTACTCTCTGTAGGCCCTATGATAAGTCTAGGTTTTATTGATAACCTAGAGTGATGTGTTACGGTTCCTGTCTTACAGAGGAAGATATTTGGTTTCTGAGAGAAAGTAGAGCAATTTGTCTAGAATCACCCATTAGTAATTAGCGGAACTCAAAATTCAAACTCAGGTTCGCCTGGCTCTAAATGCCTTAATATTTACATTATGCTAGCTTTTCCCATAGAGGAAGAAGATAAATAGTATTAAGTCCAAGCCAGGCACAGTGGCTCACACCTGTAATCCCAGCACTTTGGGAGGCCGAGGCAGGTGGATCACCTGAGGTCAGGAGTTTAGGACCAGCCTGGCCAACATGGTAAAACCCCATCTCTACTAAAAATACAAAAGTGAGACGGGTACAGTGGCGTGCGCCTGTAATCCCAGGTACTCAGGAGGCTGAGGCAGGAGAATCGCTTAAACCCGGGAGGTGGAGGTTGCAACGAGCCGAGATCGTGCCATTGCACTCCAGCTTGGGCAACACAGTGAGACTAAAAAAAAAAAAGAATATAAGTCCTATGTTTTAAGTGCCATCTGTGTTATTCAAAAGAACTTTTTTTCATTTTTTTTTTTAGTTCAGAGAAGGGGAGAGAGCAGGGTGGCATGAGGGGAGGACTAGGATGGTAAGATGTTAAGAAAGATTTGAAGGAAGATGTAAACTTTACCAAAATTAAAAAGTAAAGGGGGTAAGTAGGGGGAAAAGGTGCAGAACAGTGTAATGTGCCACTACTTGTGGAAAAAATTATACTCAACACTTTTGTATATACTCAGCAGATCTTCTGGAAGAAGAGGTAAGAATCTGATAACTGCAGTTGCCTCCTGGGAAGGGAATTTAGGTGTCTGGAGAGGAAAGGAATTATTTTCTCTGTGAACCCTTCTGATATAAATTAGATGTTTGTCCCCTCCAAATCTCATGTTGAAACATAATCCCCAGTGTTGAAGGTGGGGCCTAGTGGGAGGTGTTTGGGTCATGGGGGCAGATCCCTCATGAATGGCTTGGTGCTGTCCTTGTGATAGTGAGTTCTTACTCTCTTACAGGAGACCTGGTTGTTTAAAGGAGTGTGGCACCTTCCCCACTCCTCCTTGCTCCTGCCCTCACCACTGTGATGTGCTGGCTTCCAGGCCTTCTACCATGATCTTAAGCTTCCTGAGGCCTCCCCAGAAGCGGATGCCAGCATCACACTTCCTGGAAAGCCTGCAGAACCTTTAGCCAATTAAGCCTCTTTTCTTTATAAATTAGCCTCAGGTTTTTCTTTACAGCAACCCCAAAATAGCCTAACACACTTTCTGTATGTTGCAAGTTTTGCCCTCAGTAACTGAATACATCTAATTTTTTTAACTAAACACTTGACTGAAGTAAACAGTATCAGTATAGAGAGTCTTCATTACTGAATGTTCATTACTTAGGATTCTGCAATTACAAGGTCACTTAGGAAAGCAGAAGTCTCCATAATTTAGAGATATTCACTTAAGAACTAATCGTTTATAAAACTACTCTCGCTGGGCACGGTGGCTCACGCCTGTGATCACAGCACTTTGGGAGGCCGAGGCAGGCGGATCACCTGAGGTTGGGAGTTTGAGACCAGTCTGACCAACATGGAGAAACCCCATCTCTACTAAAAAATACAGAATTAGCCCGGCATGGTAGTGGATGCCTGTAATCCCAGCTACTTGGGAGGCTGAGAGGCTGAGGCAAGGGAATCACTTGAACCCAGGAGGCAGAGGTTGTGGTGAGCCGAGATCGCACCATTGTACTCCAGCCTGGGCAACAAAAGGGAAATTCCATCTCAAAATAATAATAATAAATAATAATAAAACTACTCTGTATTAGTAAATGGGTTGGTGATGAGCATTGAATCTTTTTAAGTATAGAATTATAACACCTGTGAGAATTCTATTACAAAATAGAATATAAATGTTGAAAACCTATGTATGAAATTGTATTTTACAAAAAATTAGCAGAGGAGAGATACTCTTTACATCTTTCAGAATGGGAGATTAATAAAGTTTAAAGCTATTAAATCAAATTATAAAGGGTTAACTATATTCTTTAAAGATATAAAAGTGACCACTAGAGGAACTAAAATTGCTAATGAAGCTGGGTGCACTGGCTCACACCCGCCGGTAATCCCAGCACTTTAGAGGAGGCCAAGGTGTGAGGGTCACTTGAGCCCAGGAGTTTGAGACCAGCCTAGGCAACAAAATGAGACCCCGTGTCTAAAAAAAAATCAAAAAATTAGCCAAGCATGGTGGCTTACGCTCCTGTGGTCCCAGCTACACAGGAGGCTGAGGCAGAAGGATTGCTTGAGCCCAGGAGGTCAAGGCTTCAGTGAGCCACATTTAGGCTACTGTACTGTAGCCTGGGCGACAGAGCAATACACTGTCCCACAAAGAAAAAAAAAACACACAAATATAATATGTAGACTTCCTTTGGTTCCTAATTCAAAAATTATTAACTGTAAGAAAACATTTATAAGACAGAGAAATTTGAACACAGACTGGATTTTTTTTTTTTTTTTTTTTTTTTGAGACGGAGTCTCGCTCTGTCGCCCAGGCTGGAGTGCAGTGGCCGGATCTCAGCTCACTGCAAGTTCCGCCTCCCGGGTTACGCCATTCTCCTGCCTCAGCCTCCCGAGCAGCTGGGACTATAGGCGCCCGCCACCTCGCCCGGCTAGGTTTTTGTATTTTTTAGTAGAGACGGGGTTTCACCGTGTTAGCCAGGATGGTCTCGATCTCCTGACCTCGTGATCCGCCCGTCTCGGCCTCCCAAAGTGCTGGGATTACAGGCTTGAGCCACCGTACCCGGCCTGGATTTTTTTATATTAAGGAGTTCATTGTTAATATTTTTAGAGTCCTTATATTATGGAAATACATGTTGAAGTATTTTTGTTTGAAATAATTGAATGTCTGGGATTGACTTCAAAATCATACAGCAAGGGAGCTGGGGATGAGCTGGGTGGAGTGTAGATGAAATGCGATTAGCTGAGTGTTAGTAGTTCCTGAAACCAGGTGATGGGAGTTCATTCTGCTACTTTTCTAGTTGTGTATGTGTTTGAAATTTTCTACAATATTAAGAAGTACTGCTGGGCACGGTGGCTTACACCTGTAATCCCAGCACTTTGGGTGGCCGAGGTGGGCGGATCACGAGGTCTGGAGTTCAAGACCAGCCTGACCAACATGGAGAAACCCCATCTCTACTAAAAATACAAAATAAGTTGAGCATGGTGGCGTGCACCAGTAATCCCAGCTACTTGGGAGGCTGAGGCAGGAGAATTGCTTGAACCCAGGAGGTGGAGATTGTGGTGAGCTGAGATTGCAACATTGCACTCCAACCTGGGCAACAAGAGCTAAACTCAATCTCAAAAAAAAAAAAAGTAAATAAAAATTATTGAATAACAAAAATGCAAAATAAAAGATCTTATATATACACTCTGATTATAACTGTGTTAAAATAGGAATGAATATGGAAGGGGTATCATAATTATCTTGGAGTGGTGAAGTGTGGTACGTTTCCTGATTTCCAAATTCTCTGTGGTCCTGTGAATTTTACTTCTGTATTTTCACCAAAAGGTTGGTTGGGAGTGATCATGGCCCACCCTGCAACCTCTTGTTACATGGGCCACACTTTCTTACCACGTTACCATGTAAAATCTCTTAGCATTTATCTTGGAATCATGTGACTCCCTGTGCACAGTGTCTTGGCTGTGCACTCTTTGAGGATATAATGAATAGCCCTAATATATGGTGAGTTTTCGATAACTATATTCTGAACTGGTGAAGGTAAATGGCACCAGTTCCTGATGATGCTAAATACAGGGGATGTGGAAAGGCCCTTTGACTAAGAACTCCAAGTATCAGCCAGATATCAGAATTAAAATAATAGAGGAGGCCAGACGTGGTGGCTCACGCCTGTATTCCCAACACTTTGGGAGGCCAAGGTGGGCTGATCACCTGAGGTCAGGAGTTCGAGAGCAGCCTGGCCAACGTGGTGAAACCCCATCTCGACTAAAAATACAAAAACTAGCCAGGCATAGTGGCGGGTGCCTGTAATCCCAGCTACTCAAGAGGCTAAAGCAGAAGAATTGCTTGAACCCTGGAGGCAGAGGTTGCAGTGAGCTGAGACCACACCACTGCACTCCAGCCTGGGCGGCAGAGTGAGACACCGTCTTTTAAAAAAAAAAAAAAAAAAACAGATAGAGGAAGTTAGGAGGTTAGGAAGTAAGGCAGCTACAGACTTGAAACTGTTCATTCCAAGAGGTGGCAGTGCTGGGAAGCAGGAAGAGAATGATAGCTGTGTATGTTGGTGTTGGGATGTAAGGGTTGTCTCCATCAGGAGACTACTGGAAGGCATGATTAGGGGATGGAGCAAGGGTCCACGTTTGTGTGAGCCCTCACCCCTAACCAGGACTGTGAAGGCTAAACTGTCCTTGGTTTTATTCACAGGCCTGGTGAGTAACGTGGTATTCACCAGTCACACCACGGAGCAGCGGCACCCTCTCCTTGTTCAGCTGCAGAGCCTCATCAGGGCTGCCAATCCTGCCGCAGCCTTCATTCTTGCAGAAAATGGGATTGTCACCAGGTAATCTATACATTCACTCTGCAAGACCAGTTGCTTTCTCAGATACAGCACTCTGTCTGTGGCCCAGAGTCTTTCTACTGTATCTAAGACCTAAACATTTGGAGAAGTCAGTTTTTTAACCAGGTATGGTGGTACGCACCTATAGTCCCAGCTGCTCAGGAGGCTGAGGAGAGGGGATCACTTGAGTCCAGGAGTTGGAGGCTGCAGTGAGCTATGATTGTGTCACTGCATTCCACAGCCTGAGAGACAGAGCAAGACCCCATCTCTTAAAAAAAAAAAAAAAAGGCAGGCTGGGCACAATGGCTCATACCTGTCATCTCAGCATTTTGGGTGGCTGAGGTGGGAGGATCTTGAGTCAGGAGTTTGAGACCAGCCTGAACAATACAGTGATAACCCATCTCAAAAAAGAAACAATATATTGGGGAAAAAAAAAAGTTTTCGAAGTGCTTTTGATGCTCTATAAAAATTGCCAAGAACCATCCTGGCTAACGCGGTGAAACCCCGTCTCTACTAAAAAAATACAAAAAACTAGCTGGGCGGGGTGGCGGGCGCCTGTAGTCCCAGCTACTCAGGAGGCTGAGGCAGGAGAATGGCGTGAACCCGGGAGGCGGAGCTTGCAGTGAGCTGAGATTGCGCCACTGCACTCCAGCCTGGGCGACAGAGCGAGACTCCGTCTCAAAAAAGAAAAAAAAAAAACTTGGCAAGAAGACTCCATTGTGTACCATTTTGAGGCATTTTGTTCTGATATATTCACATTCTCTTCCATTGAAGGATGGTAGCCAAGATTCTCTTAACGTCCTTGTATTGAAGTGTTTGAGAAATGGTATAGAGAACGTAGAGAAAGGTCGGATGCGGTGGCTCAACCTGTAATCCCAGCACTTAGGGAGCCCAAAACTGCTTGTAGGAGTTCAAGACCAGCCTGGGTAAAATAGGGACACCCTGTCTCTACCAAAACAGTTTTTTTAAAAAAAAGCCAGCAAGTCTCTAGTCTCAGCTACTCGGGAGGCTGGGCGGGAGGATTGCCTGAGCCCAGGAGTTCAGGGTTACAGTGAGCCATGATCACACCATTGCACTCCAGCCTGGAAGAAGTAGTGAGACTTTGTCTCTTAAAAAAAAAAAAAAAAGCGGCCGGGCGCAGTGGCTCACGCCTGTAATCCCAGCACTTTGGGAGGCCGAGGCAGGCGGATCACGAGGTCAGGAGATGGAGACCATCCTGGCTAGCACAGTGGAACCCTGTCTCTATTTTTAAAAATATAAAAATTAGCCAGCCGTGGTGGCGGTCATCTGTAGTCCCAGCTACTTGGGAGGCTGAGGCAAGAGAATGGCATGAACCCGGGAGGCAGGGAGCTTGCAGTGGGCCAAGATGGCGCCACTGCACTCCAGCCAGCCTGGGCAACAGAGCAAGACTCTGTCTCAAAAAAAAAAAAAAGGTAACATAGAGATATTATCTCTACTTCATGGACTTGGGTTCAAATTACAAACTAAAAATAGAATTAGTTTGTATGTGTACACACATATACAAGGAGAAAACACCTGGTTATGTAGCCGTTTTGTTTGCTCAATTCGGATAAAAGGTTATATACTTTTTTATATAGTTTTGACTTTTGAACTATGTAGATATTTTATGTATTCAAAAATTAAATCAAGGACGGAAAAAACGAAATTAAATACAAACCAAAAAAAGTGAATCTAGGCTGGGTGCGGTGGCTCACGCCTGTAATCCCAGCACTTTGGGAAGCTGAGGCAGGCAGATCACGAAGTCAGGAGATCGACCATCCTGGCCAACATGACGAAACCCTGTCTCTACTAAAAAAAAAAAAAAATACAAAAATTAGCTGGGCGTGGTGGTGCGTGCCTGTAATCCCAGCTACTCAGGAAGCTGAGGCAGGAGAATCGCTTGAACCATGGAGTTGGAGGTTGCAGCAGTGAGCTGAGATCACGCCACTGCACTTCAGCCTGGTGACAGAGTGAGACTCAGTCTCAAAAAAAAAAAAAAACAAAAAAAAGCCTATATGTATATGTGCAACAATGTCCATATGTCAGGTGTGTGTAAAAGGACACCTGAGGTCAGGAGTTTGAGACCAGCTGGCCAACATGGCGAAACCCCGTCTCTGCTAAAAATACAAAAAATTGGCCAGGTGTGCTCCGGTCACCTGTAATTCCAGCTGCTCAGGAGGCTGAGGCAGGAGAATTTATTGAACCTGGGAGGTGGAGGTTGCAGTAAGCCAAGATCACACCATTGCACTCCAGCCTGGGCAACAAGAATGAAACTCCATCTCAAAATTAACATAATCAATTAATTAAAGTAAATAAATCTATGTGTCTATCAAAGTAATAAACCACACCAAAAAAAATATTTAATTCAAGTAACTTTTGAACATAATCCTCCGCTGGAACCCTGGTTCTAAACAACATCACTGATTGAAGAGAGGAGATTGTGAATATGAAATGGGGAAGATGAAGAAAAACCCTTCAAATATTTATTTTATTTTATTTAGACACAGTCTTGCTCTATCACCCATGCTGGAGTGCAGTGGCACAATCTCAGCTCACTGCAACCTCCACCTCTTGGATTCAAGCTATTCTCCTGCCCCAGCTTCCCTGGTAGCAGAGATTACAAGTGCACGCCACCATACCTGGGTAATTTTTCTATTTTTAGTAGTGACAGGGTTTCACCATGTTGGCCAGGCTGGTGTTGAACTCCTGACCTCAAGTGATCCACCCACTTCGGCCTGCCAAAGATCAAATGTTGATTTGAATTGGAGATTCAATATAAATTCATTATTTTTAAAAATGTGTATTTCCTACCACTTTCCTTTGAAAGGGACCAGAATAGTAATACCACAGTTGCAGCAAATACCCTTACCTCTGTATCTCGGTTTCTAAGTACCAGTCCCCACTGCAAGGTATCAGGACTCCTTGGAGAATTAGCTGACTGCATGCCAGGTCAAGGAAAGTACAAGGTAGGCCTGGTCCATTTTATGCCAATAAAGCAAGGAAGTACTCAAAGATTAGTGGAAATATGTCAAAAGGATATGGGAAGTAGCTTAAGAAGTTCCTGCTAGTCTAATTTGGGACAATTTGGGGATAAGAAAGAACCATGATAATACTGGAACTATGGATTATAACATATGGAATAAAATGTGTGTCCACAGTGATCCTCAAAAACGAAGCAGGGGCCAGGCACGGTGGCTCACACCTGTAATCCCAGCACTTTGGGAGGCCAAGGCGGGTGGATCACCTGAGGTCAGGAGTTCGAAACCAGCTTGACCAATATGGTGAAACCCCGTCTCTATTAAAAATACAAAATTATGGCCAGGCACGATGGCTCAAGCCTGTAATCCCAGCACTTTGGGAGGCCGAGACGGGTGGATCATGAGGTCAGGAGATCGAGACCATCCTGGCTAACACGGTGAAACCCCGTCTCTACTAAAAAAATACAAAAAAATTAGCCGGGCAAGGTGGCGGCACCTGTAGCCCCAGCTACTCGGGAGGCTGAGGCAGGAGAATGGCGGGAACCCGGGAGGCGGAGCTTGCAGTGAGCCGAGATCGCGCCACTGCACTCCAGCCCAGGCGACAGAGCGAGACTCCGTCTCAAAAAAAAAAAAAAAATACAAAATTAGCCGGGCATGGTTGCTCATACCAGTAATCCCAGCTACTCAGGAGGCTGAGGCAGGAGAAGCGCTTGAACCCAGGAAGCAGAGCTTGCAGTGAGCCAAGGTCATGCCATTGCACTCAAGCCTAGGTAACGAGCGAAACTCCATCTCAAAAACAAAAAAAAAGTGGAAGGGGACAGGATAGCAAAGCCCTTTATAGAAGAATACCAAGTAAATAAGGTTTGATAGAACTAGAAAATAATCGGCCGGGCGCAGTGGCTCACGCCTGTAATCCCAACACTTTGGTAGGCCGAGGTGGACAGATCCCAAGGTCAGGAGATCGAGACCATCCTGGCTAACACGGTGAAACCCTGTCTCTACTAAAAATACAAAAAATTAGCTGGGTGTGGTGGCGGGCACCTGTAGTCCCAGCTACTCAGGAGGCTGAGGTAGAAGAATGGCGTGAACCCGGGAGGCAGAGCTTGCAGTGAGCCGAGACCACGCCACTGCACTCCAGCCTGGGCGATGAGCGAGATTCCATCTCAAAAAAAAAAAAAGAACTAGAAAATAATCATTTTGTAACCTTCAGTCTAATACAGTATTTGATTTAGGGAACCATCGATGAATACTAAAAGCACTAGGTGAAAGACTGTTGAAGAAAAAAAATATTACTAGTCCTGTACTGTGTAAAGTATCACTCCATAGACTACTGACTCCTTACAAAGGGGGAAAAATACCTTACAGTGGAAAAATTCTGGTATACCTATGTTGACCAAACGATGAAACTCCATGAGACCAGTAACGGGACAAACTGATACCCTGTACCTCCTTGATGTGATGCAATGGGAAGGATGCAACACCACCTGGATATTAATCTCCAAAAATGCATAACCTGAATCTAATTACGAGAACTAGAAACAGACAAATCCAAGTGTGGGACACAAAAGCTCTGACATGTACTCTTAAATATCAACACCATGAGAATCAAACAAACCAAAAGATAGAGGAGCTGTTCAGATTAAAGGAGAATAAAGATTATAAATTTAGGCCGGGCGCAGTAGCTCACGCCTGTAATCCCAACACTTTGGGAGGCCGAGGCAGGTGGATCACCTGGGGTCAGGAGTTCAAGACCAGCCTGGCCAACATGGTGAAACCCCATCTCTACTAAAAATACAAAAATTAGCTGGGCATGGTGGTGGGTGCCTGAAGTCCCAGCTACTTGGGAGGCCGAGGCAGGAGAATCGCTTGAACTCAGGAGGCGGAGGTTGCAGTGAGATGAGATCATGCCATTTCACTCCAGCCTGGGCAACAAGAGCAAAACTCTGTCTCAAAATTAAAAAAAAAAAAAAAGAATGTATCTGTATATCAAAGTAATAACAGATGCATGCCACCATGCCCAGCTAATTTTTGTATTTTTTTTAGCAGAGATGGGGTTTTGCCATGTTGGCCAGGCTGGTCTCGAACTCCTGACTCCAGGTGATCCACCTGCCTCAGCCTCCCAAAATTCTGGGATTACAGACGTGAGCCATCTCTCCCGGCCTAGTGAATGATTCTTGATTGGATAGTGGACCCTCCCCCACCAAAAAGGGGAAATTTGAAAGTGGATGTATGTTCGTGCTTCTCCAACTTCGTTGTGCATATGCTTCTCTAGTGGAGATCTTATTGAAAATTAGTTTCTGGTTCAGTACATCTGGGCTGGGGCCTGAGGCTCTGCATTTTTTTTTTTTTTTTTTGAGACGGAGTCTCGCTCTGTCACCCAGGCTGGAGTGCGGTGGCCGGATCTCAGCTCACTGCAAGCTCCGCCTCCCGGGTTCACGCCATTCTCCTGCCTCAGCCTCCCGAGTAGCTGGGACTATAGGCGCCCGCCACCTCGCCCGGCTAGTTTTTTGTATTTTTTAGTAGAGACGGGGTTTCACCGTGTTAGCCAGGATGGTCTCGATCTCCTGACCTCGTGATCCGCCCGTCTCGGCCTCCCAAAGTGCTGGGATTACAGGCGTGAGCCACCGCGCCTGGCCGAGGCTCTGCATTTCTAACAAGCTCCCAGGTGATTGTTGGGAGCCAGTAAATTCCTTGCATGTGATCATGATACTGTAGTTCTGTAAGAGAATGTCCTTGTTCTTGGGAGATGCATACTGAAGTATTTAGGGGTAAAATATCATGATGAGTACAACTAGTTTTCATTTGGTTTGCCAGAAAAAAAAAAAATGCTTGTATATGTTTAGCGAACATGAAGAAGAAACAAAATGTGCAGGTTAAGATTGACAGTCCTGGCCCAGCACAGTGGCTCACGCCTGTAATCCCAACACTTTGGGAGGCTGAGGCAGGCAGATCATGAGGTCAGGAGATCGAGACCATCCTGGCGAACGTGGTGAAACCCCATCCCTACTAAAAGTACAAAAATTACCTGGGTATGGTGGCATACGCCTGGAGTCCCTGCTACTCAGGAGGCTGAGGCAGGAGAATCACTTGAACCCGGGAGGCGGAGGTTGCAATGAGCCAAGATTGCACCACTGCACTCCAGCCTGGCGACAGAGCGAGACTCCGTCTCAAGAAAAAATAAAAATAAAAAATTGACAGTCCTAATTAATCTAGGTCTTTTCTGTGTGTTTTCAAAGGAATGAAGACATTGAGCTGATTCTCTCAGAAAATAGTTTTTCAAGTCCTGAGATGCTGCGATCTCGATATTTAATGTATCCCGGCTGGTAAGTATCATCATTGAAAAATAACTAAGATTTTTTTGTAAACCCAATGATTTATTTATTTATAGAAAGAAAAAGGGAGAAGGTGAAAATACCAGATGTGCTCTGCAAGGATGACACATGGCAGCTGGCACGGCCCGCATGTCCAGCAGCTACTGGCCTTGCCAGGAGCCCAGTGCTTCACCTCTTAGGCTCCAAACTGGGAGCCTTCTCAGATATTTCAATTTAGGGAGTCATCCTGTAGGCAACAAGCACCACTGTGCCCTGTGTTCCTCCAGCACCTACTGAGGGCAAAGTGGCTGGCACAGAACCAAGGAGCTATAACTTTCCCAGGTGAGACTCGCTTCTGGCAATACCGTCAGTCCTGTAGGGTTCCCATCTCCTGGGTTCCCTGCTCATATGGCCCAGGGAATGTTCTCTGTAGGATGCTGCACAGCCTGTGGACCTCTCCAGAGAAGAAGAGGACAAAGGAGAGAATGTGCATAGTTACTGTAATCATACTAATACAAACACACTGAAGCATTTACTGTGTGTGCTAGCTGTTGTTCTAAGACTCCACTCTCTACATGGCAGCTCCTAGCCACATGGCTATTTAATGAAATGTAAATTAATAAAAATCAAAATTTATAATTCAGTCTTTCAGCCACATAGCCACATTTCAAGTGCTCCATAGCTTCCTGTGGCTAGCAACTACCGTGTCCAGTAGTGCAGATCTAGAACATTTCCATTACCCCAGAAAGCTCTGTTGAATAGTGCTGTTGTGAGGGCCTTGTTTGTGTTGTCTCATTTACACCAATCCTGTGAGGTGGATTCCATTATTTTATCATTTTACAGATAAGGTACCGGGGCAGCAAAGAGTTAATGACTTGACAATTTACAGCTAGTAAATGAAAGAACTGGATTTCAAACCCAGGTTGAATGGCTCAGTGCTTTTTCTCTTAGGCATCGTGCTACACTTATTCCTGTATAGAATGGACAATTTGTTTCTGCTATGTTGAAGGTTTAGGGGAAGACCATTGTTAAAGCTTGGCCAGAATTAATCTCTCATGTTTAATTGGATTATCTTTGTTATTCTTACTCACTTTTCCCAAGCAGCTCTCTACATCCTCCATACCACCCCTTACACCACCAACTTTTTCCCTAACAAAAAATGATCTGGCCAGGCATGGTGGCTCACACCTGTAATCCCAGTACTTTGGGAGGCCGAGGCGGGCAGATCACGAGGTCAGAAGATCGAGACCATCCTGGTTAACATGGTGAAACCTCGTCTCTACTAAAAATACAAAACATTAACCAGGCATGGTGGCAGGAGCCTGTAGTCCCAGCTACTCAGGAGGCTGAGGCAGAAGAATGGCATGAACCTGGGAGGCGGAGCTTGCAGTGAGCCGAGATCGCGCCACTACACTCCAGCCTGGGCAACAGAGCGAGACTCCATCTCAAAAAATAAAATAAAATAAAATAAAATAAAATTAAAAATGATCTACTGTGCTGTAAAAAACAAAACCAAAAAAATCCCAGAGGGTCAGTATGTAAAATTGAAGGTTTTCAGGCATATTCTTAGAAGGAACCTCTGATTTGAGTCACGTCATACTTTAAACAGTGAGTAAGTGGGTCATTCCTTATGCCTGAACAAGGTAATGATATCTTAGCTAAAAATAAACAAATGCAGCTTCTAGGGGGAACCTTCTTTCCAATGGCTACAGCCACTGACTCCCTTGCTGCCTGAACCTTTGGGTCCTGAGCTCCTGTAATCACCACCAGGTGCCTAGAGAAGCACTGTTCTCCAGTCCTTACTGACTCATGCACAAAAACCTAGCTCAGGGCCCAGACACCTGAAGGCAGGCTAATGCAGGAGAGAATAGGGTAAGAGGGGCCCATTAGAAGACTGTGAATCTGGCCGGGCACAGTGGCTCACACTTGTAATCCCAGCACTTACGGAGGCCAAGGCAGGTGGACCATGAGGTCAGGGGTTCGAGACCAGCCTGGCCAACACGGCGAAACCCCATCTCTACTAAAAATACAAAAGTTAGCCGGGCATGGTGGCGGGCACCTGTAGTTCCTGCTACTCAGGAGGCTGAGGCAGGAGAATGGCGTGAACCCAGGAGGTGGAGCTTGCAGTGAGACGAGATCGCGCCACTGCCCTCCAGCCTGGGCAACAAGAACAAAAGTCTGTCTCAAAAAAAAAAAAAGAATGTGATTCTAGAGTTTAAAACCTTTTCCTCATCAGGAAGATCAGTCCTTATAGAGAATCAGAGATAGAAGGACCCCAAAATTCTCTTTCAGGCGTCCCCTCCTAAGTCCATTTCTAGAAATCAGATAATTTCATCTTTAACAAGATGGCAAGTCATCAGTCTCCTACTCATATCTATATATTACTCCCCTCCCACTTGGGTCAGAGCCACCACCTCAGGGTGAATGGACTTTAGTTCCAGGATGTGCTCCGCTCTGTGCTGTGCACACATTCTCTGCCACTTCCCTCCCACATCTTTCTCTGTTCCCATCCACCCTGCTCTCACCTTTTCTGGTAGAACAGCCTGTTTCTAGTTTGGGCAGAAACCTTGCTGCCTTCCCTTGGCCCTTGTAAATTCCTCTAAGGATTCAGGTACCACAGAAGCCAGAGGCCAGAGAAACCCCCAGTCTCCAAAATGACTTGTTTGGGTGGGGAGAAGACAGGTCAGTCTTGCAAAAATTTTATGACTACCACCGTACTTTAAAGAAATTACAAAGAATAAGATACTTTCGACAATTTAAAATTCAAAATTGCAGTGCTGTTTTAAAATAAAGGAAACAGGCAGGTGCGGTGGCTCACGCCTGTAATCCCAGCACTTTGGGAAGCCAAGGTGGGTGGATCACAAGGTCAGGAGTTCAAGACCAGCCTGGCCAACATGGTGAAACCCCATCTCTATTAAAAATAAAAGAATTAGCCGGGTGTGGCAGCGGGCACCTGTAATCCCAGCTACTCGGGAGGCTGAGGTGGAGAATTGCTTGAACATGGGAGGTGGAGGTTGCAGTGAGTTGAGTTCGCACCACTGTACTCCAGCCTGGGTGACAGAGCAAGACACATGTCAAAAAAATAAAATTAAATTAATTAATTAAAATGAAGGAAACAGGCTAGGCACAGTGACTCATGGCTATAATCCCAGCACCTTGGGAGGCTGTGGAGGGAGGATCACTTGAGGCCAGGAGTTCAAGACCAGCCTGGGCAGCATAGTGAGACCTTGTCTCTAATAGAAAATAAAAATTAGTTGGGCATGGTGGCATGTGTGGTAGCAACTACTCAAGAAGCTGAGGTGGAGGATCACTTGAGTCTGAGATGTCAAGACTATAATGAGCTATGATCACACCATTGCACTCCAGCCTGAGCAGCAGAGCAAGACCCTGTCTCAAAGAAAATAGGGCAGAGATGCCCCAGTTCCTTCTGTGACAGGTGTACACATCTATATGTACAACCTGTTATGCTGCCTGCAACAAAATGGCAGGGCATAGTTGGAGCCCCTAAAGAAATGGGAGCGGCTGGGCGCGGTAGCTAACACCTGTAATCCCAGCACTTTGGGAGGCCAAGGCAGGCAGATCACAAGGTCAGGAGATCGCGACCATCCTGGCTAACATGGTGAAACCCTGTCTCTATTAAAAATACAAAAAAAAAATAAAATAAAATAGCTGGGCATGGTGGCGGGCGCCTGTAGTCCCAGCTACTCGGGAGACTGAGGCAGGAGAATGGCATGAAACTGGGAGGCAAGCTTGCAGTGAGCCGAGATTGTGCCACTGCACTCCAGCCTGGGTGACAGAGCGAGATTCTGTCACCAAAAAAAAAAAAAAAAAAAAAGCAATGGGAGCAAGGCCAGTTGCGGTGGCTTACACCTGTAATCCTAGTACTTTGGGAAGTTGAGGAGGGCGGATCACTCGAGGCCAGGAGTTCAGACCAGCCTGGCCAACATGGCGAAACCTCATCTCTACAAACAATACAAAACTTAACTGGGTGTGGTGGCGCACACGCCTGTGATCCCACCTACTCAGGAGGCTGAGGCAGGAGAATCACTTGAACCCAGGAGGCGGAGATTGTAGGGAGCCAAGATTGCACC
Source organism: Macaca nemestrina (assembly GCF_043159975.1). NCBI lineage: Eukaryota > Metazoa > Chordata > Mammalia > Primates > Cercopithecidae > Macaca > Macaca nemestrina. The sequence goes on along the minus strand of NC_092139.1, from coordinate 36,939,816 downwards.
ACTGCACTCCAGCCTGGGCAACAGAGGGAGACCTTGTCTCAAAAAAAAAAAAAAAAAGAAAGAAAGAAATGGGAGGGCATCCTGAGCAAGAGCCCCCCACTGTACCAGAAAGGACCCCCAAACTCAGATGGGGACTGGGAGGCTTCAGAGGCACACAGGACATCAAGAAACTGCTAGTCTAAGGTTGTGTAAAACCTTCATCCTCAGAAAGCTCCTGATTTAACTGGGCAGTCATGCTTCCCAATCTCAAAGTGAAAGAGGCATATACATATTTAAACAAGTTTCTGTGTGCAAAATGTCTTACAAGTAAGGGAGAATTCAAATATTATAGGATAGGGGTATGTAGTTCATCTCAAAGTAGCATATAATAATACTCAAAACCCAAATTATTTGTGCTTACAATTTTTTAAACCTTTTAAGGTATGAAGGTAAATTGAATGCTGGATCAGTCTATCCCCTAATGGTTCAGATCTGCGTATGGTTTGGTCGTCCCTTGGAGAAGACTCGCTTTATGGCCAAATGTAAAGGTAAGCCTTGACTGGAATGTCCCAGACCCTGGAAAAAGGGTACCCCAGAGTTAATTCTACCTCCTGGTACCACTTCAGTATTCTGTGTGCTGTGTTTCTTCTTACCTTTTGAAACCAAAAGCAGACAGAGGGATTTGAGGATTGTGGGTGGCCACACAATTTGGTTTCCACTCCAGTGAAAGGGTTTTCCCTCCCCTGGGAACAGTGGCAGAGCCACAGGGGAGCAACAGGGTATGGCGGGTAGAACCTGTGAACCCTAGACCCTGGTGTATGGTCCCTCCCCAGTCCCTAAAACTCCCAGCTGTGCTATCCTGAATTTGGCCTGTGCCTCCATGTGGGTGACATCTCTGTCCTCTTCCTCCACCAGCAATTCAGTCCTCCATCAAGCCAAGTCCCTTCTCTGGAAACATCTACCACATTCTGGGCAAAGTGAAGTTTTCAGGTAACCAGGGGCTGGGATTTGGGAGCTCTATACCATGGAGTGCTTGCATCTCATGATGTGAGTTTAGAGCCTCTGCTGGTGCTCTGCAGACCACTGATGCCATTCAGACTCTCAGAAACCTTCTGCGCCCTGGGCCTTCACGCCATTAGGCTTGTCCATCACCCCTCTCCCCCGAGGGCCTACTTAGTCTAGGTTCTCCTGTTCCATAGCAGAGGTTTGCCCTCCTCTCTTGGATGACCTGCTCAAGGGCTCTTCTCACAGCTTTTTGACTTTCTTGTCCAGAGCCTTTACACTCCACACCTCTTGAGCCAGTCATGGCCTCTTCTAGACCTAAAGCCAGGAGCTGTCCAAATGCTGAGCTGTACAGCTCCAGATCTATTTCTGACCAAAGTCTTTGAGCTTCCGTTTGCCTTCTCCTCTCTTCTGACAAGTAGGCCTGAGGATCAGTCATAGACCTCTGGAGCCCTTGCATCTGATAGTCTGTCCTGGAGTGGGCGTCAGAGAAGGCCTCAGAACAAGTAGGGGTCAGTCAACTCAATGTTGAGGAAGGGTACAGTATTCCAGGGGAAAGAAATAGCATTTGCTATAATCCAGAGGCAGAAAAGACACATTTTAGGAACCAAAAAGCATTTACTGTGACTGGAGCCTGGGAGTAGGGAGAGAGGAAGTGAGTCTGTTAGGGTGTCTTCAGCTGTTATCACAGAGAACCCCCACTCAGCTAGCAGATGTTGGCTGTATAACAAGTGAGGCGCTCAAGCAGCAGAGCAAGGCCACTGAGGACCCAGGTATTGTGTGTCTTCGTGTCCTCCCATGCTTGGTGTGTCAGCTTATCTTTCAGGTTCCTGCCCCTTATGGTTGCCAAGTGGTGCTGTAGGTCTGAGTGTCAAAACCAGACACTGCATCCAGCCAGTGAGGAGAGGCTGGCTCTTCCTGCGGGTGCCTTTGTCAGTGCAGCGCCTCCTCCCAATTTCTCTGCCAACTTATCTCATTGGATTGCTGTGCCTTTCTGGACCCATCACCCATGGGGGAATTGGTATCAGAAGAAGAGGGAGACGATATGGGGGGTAGGCAACTATCAGTGTCTGCTGTAGGGAACCACTGAGGGCTTCAAGCATAGAACCATCATAGTTCAGATGGGAGAATTACATGGGTCCTTAGCTCATAGCTTTAATTACATGGGTCCTTAACTCATAGCTTTTGCTTAATTTATGTGATCAAATCAGAAACTTCAGCCCCATACCGAAGCCCACTGATCTCAGGCTCCAACAGCCAGCCCCTGCTGCTTCAGAGGTCTTGGTATTTTTGTTTTTCCCTCACCCATCACCTCCTTTTCTTCTTTATTTTTATTTCTTTTTTGGCTGGGTGCAGTGGCTCAAGCCTGTAATCCCAGCACTTTGGGAGGCTGAGGCGAGAGGATCACTTGAGGTCAGGAGTTCGGGACCAGCTTGGCCAATATGGTGAAACCCCATCTTTACTAAAAATTAAAAAAATTAGGCCGGGCTCGGTGGCTCACACCTGTAATCCCAGCACTTTGGGAGGCCAAAGCAGGCGGATCATTTGAGGCCAGCAGTTTGAGACCAGCCTGACCAACATGGTGAAACCCCATTTCTACTAAAAATACAAAATTAACTGGACGTGATGGCGGGCACCTGTAATCCCAGCTACTCGGGAGGGTGAGACAGAAGAATCACTTGAACCTGGGAGGTGGAGGTTGTAGTGAGCTGAGATTGTGCCACTGCACTCCAGCTTGGGCAACAAGAGCGAAACTCTGTCTCAAAAAAAAAAAAAAAAAAAAATTAGCCAGGCATGGTGGCATATGCCTTTAATCCCAGCTGCACTCGGGAGGCTGAGGTGGGAGAATCACTTAAACCCAGGAAGTATCCATCCTGGCTAACACGGCGAAACCCCGTCTCTACTAAAAACACAAAAAATTAGCCGGGCGAGGTGGCGGCGCCTGTGGTCCCAGCTACTCGGTAGGCTGAGGCAGGAGAATGGCGGGAACCCGGGAGGCGGAGCTTGCAGTGAGCTGAGATCTGGCCACTGCACTCCAGCCTGGGCGACAGAGCGAGACTCCGTCTCAAAAAAAAAAAACCCAGGAAGTGGAGGTTGCAGTGAGCCGAGATTGCGCCACTGCACTCCAGCCTGGGTGACAGAGTGAGACTCCATCTCAATAAAATAAATAAATAATTTGTTTTTCTTTTTTTCTTTTTATTTTTTGAGACAATGCCTCACTTTGTCACCTAGGCCAGAGTATAGTGGTTTGATCTCAGCTTACTGCAGCCTTGATCTCCCAGGCTCAAGCGATCATCCTACCTCAGCCTCCCAAGTAGGTGGGACTATAGGCGTGAACCACCATGCCTGGCTGATTTTTTTTCTATTTTGTGGAGATGAGGTCTCCCTATGTTGCCCATGTCTTGAATTCCTGGGCTCAAGTGATCTTCCTGCCTCGGCCTCCCAAAGTGCTGGAATTAAGGTATTAGCCACCACACCCAGCCTCTTGTTTATTTAGATCTGCTATTGACTCTTTTTTTGTTCAAATTTAACCTCTCTTTTTTCTGGATCTTTTCTCATCCTGCTTTTTGGGGAGCCCTTGCCCACTTCTTGGGTCTCCAGTCACTCCTAGTCCTCATCTCCTTAGCATGTAACACTTTTTCCCATTCTCATCTGTGTGACCTTCATGCAACAGTGCTGTACTGTTTTTTGTCTGTTTTGTTTTGTTTTTGACACAGGGTCTTTCTCTGTTGCCCAGGCTGGAGTGCAGTAGTGCGATCCTAGGTCACTGCAGCCTTGATCTCCCGGGATCAAGCTATCTTCCCACCCCAGCCTCCCAAGTATCTGGGACTACAGGAACACACCATCACACCCAGCTAATTTTTTTGTTGTACTGTTGTCTGTGCCCTCCTCCCTTGGCCTCTTAAGGCCTCTGCTGAGAGCCCCCGACTTCTACCAAGGGGGTTTCTTTGCTTTTCCTCAACAACCTCTTCCATAATGGCTATTCCAGCAACCACCAGGGACTGTGTGGATGTCTCACGCTCAGGGTCTTACAGACTTTCAAATGCCACAAGTGCAGAGTCAAACTCTTCCTCTTCTCCCACCTATAAACCTTTTTTCTCTTGTGTTTCCCTTCTGAGATAATAGTGTCCACCTGATCACCCAGATCAGCCAAGCCAGAAACGTATTTTGTTCCTCTCTCTCTCTCTTACTCCATCCTTTCCTTTCCTTTTTAAAAAACAAATGAAAACAAAAAAAAATGGGGTCTCCCTCTGTTACCCAGGCTGGAGTACAGTGGTGCAATCTCGGCTCACTGTAGCCTTGAATTCCTGGGCTCAAGTACTCCTGCCTCAGCCTCCTGAGTAGCTGGGACCACAAGCATGAGCCACTGTGCCCACCTACTCCATCCTTTCTAAGCTGCCACCAGTCACGTCAGTTCTCTCTCCTGCATTTTCTCGTGAATCTGTCCCAACCATCTGCATTGTCACAGTCTTAGCATAGCTGTATCCTTTCAAGGCAGGCTCTCAGGGACTAATGTATATTCTCCTTACAGACTCTGAGAGGACCATGGAGGTCTGCTATAACACACTGGCCAACTCCTTGAGCATCATGCCAGTTTTGGAAGGACCCACACCACCACCGGACTCCAAAAGCATATCTCAAGACAGCAGCGGGCAGCAGGAGTGCTACCTTGTGTTCATCGGCTGCTCCCTGAAGGAAGACAGCATCAAGGACTGGCTGCGGCAGTCAGCTAAGCAGGTGGTTTCCAGAGCCCAGACAGACCTGACACAGATGTGACCGGACACCTCAGAGCTGCTGCTGGCCCTGAGAAGCCCCGCCACTGCCTCCCTAATGCCTCCCCACTGGGCTTCCCCTCCCTGGCCCAGCCAGCACTTTCAGGGACACTTTGAGAGAGGAAAGAAGCCACTCAGAGCAAACTCCAGGCAGGCCTGCTATGTTGTTTGCTCTGTGAGCCAGGTTCTCTGCAAGCTTTGGGTGCTAAGCCTTGTAGCACAGCGTTAGGGGTTTAGTTCATCCTAGAACTCTGGGAATAGAGTTAGCTGGGGCCTGGGTCTTCTGTAGATGCTCACTAGGGACCTGTCTTTATACTGAGGCATGGGCTACCTCACTTGGATAAGCTTCTAAATGGTTCTTGACTATGGAACCTCAGGCTGCCCCTTTGTCTGCCTCTCATTGGTAGGGTTTAGGGATAAGAATCTACAAAGAGGCACGACCATTCCCATTTATGAAAACACTGGGCTTGGCCGGGCGCGGTGGCTCAAGCCTGTAATCCCAGCACTTTGGGAGGCTGAGACGGACGGATCATGAGGTCAGGAGATCGAGACCATCCTGGCTAATACGGTGAAACCCCGTCTCTACTAAAAAATACAAAAAACTAGCCAGGCGAAGTGGCGGGTGCCTGTAGTCCCAGCTACTCGGGAGGTGAGGCAGGAGAATGGCGTGAACCCGGGAGGCGGAGCTTGCAGTGAGCTGAGATCCGGCCACTGCACTCCAGCCTGGGTGACAGAGCGAGACTCCGTCTCAAAAAAAAAAAAAAAAAAGAAAACACTGGGCTGTCCTCTGCTGCTTGTTCCCTGCTGGCTCACAGGGCTGTATGATGGGAAAGTGGTTTTCTCAAAGAGCAGACAGGCAGAATATTATATCCAGGCCATAGTGCACATGCTTTTCCCCGCTGCTGGGATCTTAGTCGTGTAATAGAGCCCAGAGCCCTCCCCTGCCCATGCACTCCATGAGTTCTGCTGGGACCTGACCCTCCACTCCCCATCTCTGCAGAAGCCTCAGAGGAAAGCCTTGAAGACCAGGGGGATGCTGACGCAACAGGAGATCAGGAGCATCCACGTGAGTGCCTTGCCCTGGCTTCTCCCCTCAGTGGCCCAGGGCTGTCCTTGGCTTGCATAGCTCTGTATTTTGGATTCTCTGAGTGAGGAGCTATTTCTAGGACATGCTGGAGGTCTTGCTTCTCCCAGGCCACAGAAAGAAGCTGGGTACAGAATTCTGGCCTTTGTAGCTTCAGTGAGGAGGGTGAAAGAGACCTCTGGTGTGACCTGGGCATCAGGTTGAGTAGAGCCAGTACTTGTGGGAGAAGCTAATGACCAGAGTCCCTGCCTTGGCACCTTGTTCAAGCAACTGCTGAAGACCTGTGTTACAGATGAACCAGCTAGAGCCCAGGCAAAAACTGTCTAGATCCAGAAGCTGCTCATAGGAAGGTTGTAGAACCTGAGGCCAGGATAAGAGGCTGATTGGAGACCCCCTTGATGAGCCTCCCAGCCTCCAGGCTCTGACCCCCAGCCTCTGCCTCAGTCGCCATGCCCACTGGGGCCATTTCCTAAGGGGTTTGGGGACAAAAAGCTAAAAAGGACATAGAGTCTAGGTCCCCAGGATGGACTGTGTCACCAGCCCCAGTAATGAGCAGGTGGGGCAGGAAAGTATTCTGAGACTCCAGGAGCCCCTGCTTTCGATTTGAGAAGGCCCCCTTCATGAACAGCTCCTGTAGGCCCGAACAACCCTGGATGCTCCTGGGGAGGACAACATGGGCATAAGGTAGTTCTTATAATATATGTTCCCCTGGAAGCCAACCATGAACAAGGAGTTAAGTACAGGTAGTTTATTTTGGAAGTGATTCTAGGAGACACTAAATAGGAAAAAGGAGGATGAAAGGGGAGGGGGATCCAGCCAATAAAGAGTGTGTTCATGGCCGGGCACGGTGGCTCACGCCTGTAATCCCAGCACTTTGGGAGGCTGAGGTGGGATCACTTGAGGTCAGGAGTTCAAGACCAGCCTGATCAATATGGTGAAACCCTGTCTCTACTAAAAATACAAAAATTAGCCAGGCGTGGTGGCGCATGCCTGTAATCCCAGCTACTTGGGAGGCTGAGGCAGGAGAATTGCATGAATCCAGGAGATGGAGGTTGCAGTGAGCCAAGATCATGCCACTGCACTCCAACCTGGGTGACAAAGCAAGACTCCATCTCAAAAAAAAAAAATGACTGTGTTCACACATGAGTGCCACTGGGTGCCATAGGAGCTTCATCCCAGTAGGACCTCCCAGAACTCCTCACCTGAGAGGTGAGGCACCACCTCAGGCAGGGCTTGAGGGTTGCTGGGGGTGTTAGCTTCCTAGCTCCTCTGTATAGCAGAGTAGTCTGTCTTGCTAGGGAAATAGACTTGTTTGTTTTTAATGAGTGAGTGAAGTATAGAAAGTAGTCAGATAATTATTACAGGACTCTTTTTTCCTACAGGTAAAACGCCACTTGGAACCCCTACCTGCAGGCTACTTTTATAATGGCACCCAATTTGTTAACTTCTTTGGTGACAAAACTGATTTTCACCCCCGTATCCTTGGAACAGCGTGGTCCCTGTGTGGATCCCGGGCAGTGAGACTGGGAGTTTGTGAGCCTGTCTGTAAAGCAGTTGTCTGCTAGAGTCATGCGTCTGAGCCCCAGGAGCAGGCTGGGCTCTGCATGTCTACTGATGGGCCGGGAATGCACAGGGGCAAACCTCGGGGGCAAACTTTTCATTTCAATCTCTAAATAACTGTTAAAGTTAAATTGCTCCTTTATTGAGTGGTTGCTAATGTGACTCTGTGGGTTATAGTTTTTTGGTTTTGTCTTTTTTTTTTGAGATGGCATTTCACTCTTGTTGCCCAGGCTGGAGTGCAATGGCACAATCTCAGCTCGCTGCAACCTCTCCCTCCTGGGTTCAAGCGATTCTTCTGTCTCAGCCTCCCGAGTAGCTGGGATTACAGGTGCCTCCCACCACGCCCGGCTAATTTTGTATTTTTAGTAGAAAAGCGGTTTCTCCATGTTGGTCAGGCTGGTCTCAAACTCCCGACCTCATATGATCCTCCTGCCTCGGCCTCCCAAAGTGCTGGGATTACAGACATGAGCCAAACCCTGCCCGGCTTAGAGACGACGTCTCGCCGTGTTGCCCAGGCTGGTCTCAAACTCCTGGGCTCAAGTGATCCGTCTGCCTCAGTCTCCCAAAGTGCTAGTATGGCAGGCGTGAGCCACTGTGCCCAGCCTGTGGGTTATACTTTGGATGCAGCTGTGGTGATATCCTGAAGTCTGTAGTCATCAGAGTCATGATTAAAAGTTGAAGACAGCCTGATTACAACAGTTAACCTGTGAAAAGATGGATAGGGCTGAAGTTGAAGGGCTCAGTTCTAGGACCTTGTTAACATCCCTGTGACAACAGCCGTCACATTCTTTGTAGCTGTGGTGCTGCCAGTATATACAAGGAGTCCATCAGGTACCCGCTTTATGGGCCAGACACTCACTTCCTCAGCAAACCCCCCTCACCTGCCTACAGGACCCTCTGGGCTCAGGCAGGCTCCCTTGTCCTCCAGGCTCAGAGCTCTCTTCCTTAATGAGATACCAGTCATGGACCAGTTCATGAATGACTACGTCGAAGAAGCCAACCGGGAAATTGAGAAGTATAACCGGGAGCTGGAACAGCAGGAGTATCATGACCTCTTTGAGCTGAAGCCCTAGAGGAAGGCTGGGCCCTTATATCCTGCAGAATGTCCACCTTGGAGATGGACGAACGGGTGTCTTAACCTCAGCTCTCCTGGAGGCCTCTCCCTTAAGGGGCTGTCTTTGTTCTCCTTGGCCTATGTGTCCTGGCTTGAGTGCATGTTGTCTTTATTCCCTGTATAGCGCTGAAGAGCATCACCTGCACCATTGATTTGGGGGGTGGGGGGAATACTCAAGGATGAGCAGATGGGGCCTGCCTGTCTACATGTGCAACTGGCAGTCCAGGAGCTCTGGGTTTCTGATAATAGGATCTCCTTTGGGCTCTCGAGGTTGGGGAGAAGCATTAGGATTGTACGGAGGAGTTGGTGGGACTTGGAAGGAACCCTGGCTGCCTGAACTGTGGCCGTGTCTGGGAGGCGAGGCCACCACAGGCCTCAAGCCTCAGATGCTGCTCCGCAAGAGCCATCTTCCCCAGTGGAGTGCTTGCCTCCCCTGCTAGGCCCCTTTCCCTGCAGGAGCTGGCCCTACTGGCCGTGGGCGCAGTCCTGGGAGGAGCAGCACAGCCTTGCCCAGGCCCAGTCCACAGAGCCAGCAGCTTGGGTTGAGATGAATAATGTGTTCACAAATGAGGGAATTTCCCTTCTGGACTAAACTGAAGGAGAAACTTGTTGCTTTCCAGAGGTGTGTGGCTCTTAAGTTGACATCAGCTTTCCCTCTTGTGGGTGGTTCTTGAGTTCTCCTGTCACATCATTCGGGTGTCCTAATGTAGGGACAAGAGGAAGCCTGCTGCTCAGGCCCCCTGGCGAGGCTTCACTTCACTGTGGAAGAGGGCATCCTGCAGCTGGTTAGTCTTAGGCCTGGTGGCTGATCACTTGTGGGGTCAGTCTCCAGCACCCAGCACTCCCACAAGCCTTGCCAGGGAAGGCCTGCTTTTCAGCCACAAACTTCAGGAAACTTATCTGCCCGCTCCCCAAAGCATTGTTGCTGGCCCCGGGCTTGTGTGGCTCCCGAGAATTGGGAATTTCAAGTAATTGCAATACCTAAGTTAGATTCCTTCCAATGGCATTGTTTTCAGCTGGACCGTAAAGCAGAGGGGAATTACAAGTGTATCCCATGCCTGACCTTCATAATTGGTGTGGGGGACAGGGGAGTCACAGCCACTGATATTTAGGTGATGTCTCTTAGGACTTCAGTGCCTCAGCTACCTGAACTGTAAATGTTTTCTGAATTTCACATTTTTTTTTTTTTTTGCATGCCTTAGGAAGAAGCACATAGGTAAAACCAGCAGTTTCCAGTAATGTAGGGAGTTTTGAGCAAGGCCCCTGGAGCAGCGGAGAGACAGGATGGAGCACAGGTAGTCTGTGTGCCTGGTCACACAGAGGCCTGCATGCAAGTAGCAAAGCAACTCTCAAGGGCTTGTCAGTAAAATATATTAGGGAAAAAAAACAATTTGAAGCCAAATGAACAAAACTCCAGATACCATTAAGGAATTTTGCATCAAGAAGGGCTTCTGAAAAGACGCACGTGCTCCAGTCCCAGCTCCAAAAGCCACTGGTGACAAGGGCCCCTCTGTGGAACCTAAGTCTGGGAGGCCCCTGACTTCTGGCTGGCCAGAGGCTGGGGTATGTCAAGGGCTTGCCTCTGCTTCAGAGTCAGTAACACAGATCTTAAGTGCAATTGATTAATAAGCAATGAGTTACTGTAGCTTCCTTTAGCTCTACCGAGCTCTTTTTAAAAACTCAAACTTGAGCAGCCTTAGAAAAGGGGTTGGGGGGTGGGAACCACAGGCCATTTCTCTGAGTGGGCTGCTGTGAAGTTATAAATGAAAGCTCTAGCTTTAGGAGCTTGAGCCATTTCCTGACTGCACTGGCCTGGCAGTCTGGCTGCTGCACAAGAGTTTTTAAAGAGGGGTCGGAGCCCACCTGTGAGAGTGGGTCTTCTCACCATGTGGGGCTGTACTACGTGGTGGTCTTGGTTTCTGTTCATAGAAATGCTCTGTCACCAACTTGCCCCACTGTCCCAACTCCTCTCCTCTTTTTTTTTTTTTTTTTTTTTTTGAGACGGAGTCTCGCTCTGCCGCCCAGGCTGGAGTGCAGTGGCCGGATCTCAGCTCACTGCAAGCTCCGCCTCCCGGGTTCACGCCATTCTCCTGCCTCAGCCTCCCGAGTAGCTGGGACTACAGGCGCCGCCACCTCGCCCGGCTAGTTTTTTGTATTTTTAAAGTAGAGACGGGGTTTCACCGTGTCAGCCAGGATGGTCTCCATCTCCTGACCTCGTGATCCGCCCGTCTCGGCCTCCCAAAGTGCTGGGATTACAGGCTTGAGCCACCACGCCCGGCCAACTCCTCTCCTCTTAGAGAAAAAACTGTGATTACCTCAACTTGAATATGAAACTGTGATTGAAAAAAAGTCAAAACGTTAAGAAGCATCAAAGCCAAAAAGGCAAAACTGGCTGAGGCCTCTGTCGATGCTCCTCAGCCTACTTGGGAACGTGAGGGGGCAGCTGGCGAAAGGGCATTCCTGGGGCCACTTGCTCTGCCCCACTGATAAGGCACACCAGCGGTGCACTGTGTGAGCTCTTTGAGGACTGAGGCCAGGGGATGCCTCCTGGAATCTGCCAGGCCTCTCTGTTCTGTGAAGTTCAGTATCCACTTGATTCCTCCAGGCGGCACTCCCAGGTCTGGGGGAGCAGGGTCTTCCACTGTCTCCAAAGGAATGGCCATGACACTGCTTTTGACCATAGAAGTGGATCCAGGGACCCAGCAAAAACAGCGGGGGTGGGTTCCCCGGGACAGGCAGTCCTCCAGGGGCTTACGTGCTTTTTGCCAACTTTCCTGTTAGCAGCTTCAGTTTATATTACCCAGAGTGTGTGGGATAATGTTGAAGTCGCTGAAGTTATGGGTTATTTTATGTTTTGACATGGGATTTTTCTGTTTTCGATTGGAAGAAGGAGACAGAAATTGGAGAAAATGGGATTATCCTAGGGAAGGGCAAGGAGTCAAGCCGGCACCTCTGAGCCCTGGGGGCTCTCTGACCTGAAGCCTGGACACTGGGCCCTTCAGGTCGCAAGAAAAAGTTCCCTCCTAAATTCTGTTAGGATTTTGGAGAATTTTTGCACAGTAATAAGCTCCGGGTTGCTCTTTGGGCTTCTCAAAAGGGAAAAGTTCAATTCAAAGATTGTAAACTACGAAGTATTCCAGCAGTGTTGCTGATATAGTTGGATAGTTGTACCTCAAAAAAGTAGGTGAGAACTGGCTTCCTCATTGTCCCAGGTTGTCAAATACTAATGACATAAGAGCTCACTTACGTGCCAAAATTCACTTTTATACTAGTTTTTCAGTGCTTTAATATTTGTAACTTAAATTTTAAAACTCGTATTTACAAACACTACTGTAACTTCAGTGAAACTGAATTGTGTGATTGAAGCTTTTTGCTTATCATAGTATTTATTACACTACTTAATTCAGTAAATATATAAAAGTAGCTTTCAATTTATTTTTATATTATTTTACATGTTTTTACCTGCAGTTGTGTATGTGAATTTACCTTGGTAATTGAGATGTCATGCTAAGGACCAATAAACTATCACTGAACAAGCAAGGACTCCAGACGATGCCTGTGCCATACACTCAGTCCCGTGGTGCTCCTGGAGCGGGGGTGGGGGGGGGCCGGCCTTCAGCCTCCCCTGGACGCCTCTGCTGGGGATGCTGCGGGGAGTCTTCCGAGCTCACACTCCCTCTCTAGACGCCGGAGCAGCCCGTGGAGAATAAAATTCATCGGAAGAAACCACACTGGTTGCGGGGTGGGAACTTGGGGAGTCCCAGAACTCGGGGAGAGGCTCAAGGAAGCCGGCTATGGGAACGGGGCTCTCCCGGGCCCTCCCGCCCCGCCCGGGTCCTTCCGCCCCGCCCGGGTCCTTCACCCTTGTCTTAGGCCGCGGTGCGCGGGTGCCGGTTCTTGGCCTCAGTCTGCCGCGGCCGGGCTGCAGTAGGAACCACACTTTTCCAGCCTGATCGGCGCGTTTCCGCGCGGTGAAAGCTCGGCGAGCTGGCTTCTCGGTCCTACTTTATACATGGGGACGACGGGAGGCGCTGACGGGTCAAATGGGACGGATTTGGCGCCGCGCGTTGGAACCGCAAGTTCTAACGGGGAGGTTTGCTGGAGCCCGTGGAGCTCTAGAGGAGAGACCAGAAATGCATCAGCTGTCCCCGTGCAAGCTTGAGTTCCACTCGCCAGGCGGTTCCTGCCGCACGTGGCGCGGGCCTCCCAGCTGACAACACCCCCGGGCCCCCGCCGGCCGCGCGGGGAGGTGGGGAAAAGGGGCGCCCGCCACCAGTCCATAGACACCCTGCTTCCTGCCAACCAGTCGCTGGGGGGACAAGGGGAAATGCCCAACTGGCCAGATGTGGAAGCTGGCCCCGGGGGAAGGGTGTAGCCTCTGCAGATAGCTTCAGGTGACTGGGATGGTGGTCTTAGGTTTGGAAGTTCCTTGAGATAATTAGTCCTGTGCAAACCAAATGCAAATCTGCACGGGAAGGGCCTGGTAGACTTGAGGGAGGGAACCGGCAGCAATATTATCCCTTCACAACCTCTTCCCCAGAGCCTCCGGCATCCCCATCCTGCAGGCCGGGGTTTGAACTTTGATGGAGTGCCTGTGCTTGCATTATGGCAAAACCTCTAGGGTTTGGGGATTAACCCCTAGGAATTGCCAGAGCGATGGGGAGACAGTAAATGGTGAAGGGCTCTCAGAAGGACTTAGAGGCCAGGAAACCTGAGGATGGGGAAGGGATCCCATCTTCCACCTGGAGCCCTCAGTAGGGACAGGGGACTACTGAAACCCTAGTGCTGCTTACCAGAGTAGGAGCCCCAGAGTCAGGGAATCCTGGCAGAATCCATCGTGGAAAGTGATTTAGAGCAGAAGATCTCATGTGGAGCTACTGAAAATCAGAGAACCTGCCAGGAACACGGAGAAACACCAGTGTTAATCTCTATCCTACGCTCTAGGGATAAGTTATGCCCAAAGAAGACATGACCATGTGACCCACTTCCAGCCCATGACAGAAAGCTTGGTTTCTGTAGGAGTCCAGACTAGTACTAGATACAAGTCAGCCGGGCCCAGGCACTAATACGTCATCAGAACCCTCTCTCTATCTTTGGTGGCTTCCTTCTTCCCCTGCAGCAAGCTTCCTCTACACCACCAGCAGCACCAGGGTCCCAAAGGCAAGGATCACATTCTCATCCCTGAATAGTTACAATGGTCAGGAGGAATGGAGTTTTCTGATTAGCCTGGCCTTGGGTCTCTGTGTGCTTCCATGGGCCCCCTATGGCCCATCTGAGAGGTGGCCCCCCACAGAAGGGCTTGCTCCCCTAAACCAGCATTACACATCTCCCTGCAATTTCTGAGCTTTTCTGGTAAGTCGGACACCTACTTGATTTTTTTTTTTGAGAGTCTTGCTCTGTCACCCAGGCTGGAGTGCAGGGCGAGATCTCACTGCAACCTCCACCTCCTGGGTTCAAGTGATTCTGCTGCCTCAGCCTCCCGAGTAGCTGGGAGTGGCACATGCCACCACGCCCAGCTTTTTTTTTTTTTTTTTTTTTTTTTTTGAGACGGAGTCTTGCTCTGTCGCCCAGGCTGGAGTGCAGTGGCTAGATCTCAGCTCACTGTAAGCTCCACCTCCCGGGTTCACGCCATTCTCCTGCCTCAGCCTCCGGAGTAGCTGGAACTACAGGCGCCCGCCACCTCGCCCGGCTAGTTTTTTGTATTTTTTTTTAGTAGAGACTGGGTTTCACCATGTTAGCTAGGATGGTCTTGATCTTGTGACCTCTTGATCCGCCCGTCTCAGCCTCCCAAAGTGCTGGGATTACAGGCTTGAGCCACCGCGCCCGGCCGCGCCCAGCTTTTTGTGTTTTTTTTTTTTTTTTTTTTTTTTTTTTTGTATTTTTGCTAGAGGCAGCGTTTCACCATGTTGGGAAGGCTGGTCCTGAACTCCTGACCTCAAGTGATCCACCAGCCTCAGCCTCCCAAAGTGCTGGGATTACAGGCGTGAGCCACCACCCCTGGCTTTTTTTTCTTTTTTTTTTTTTTAAGACAGAGTCTCACTCTGTCACCCAGGCTGGAGTGCAGTGGTGCAATTACAGCTCACTGCAGCCTCAACCTCCCGGGGCTCAGGTAATCTTCCATCTCAGCTTCTTGAGTAGCTAGGACTACAGGCATGTGCTACCTCACCCAGCTAACCTACATGACTTTTTTTTTTTTTTTAATGGAGTCTCACTCTCTAGCCCAGGCTACAGATCACAGCTCACTGCAGCCTCAACCTCCCTGGGTTCAGGTCATCCTTCCTACTCAGCCTCCCGAATAGCTGGGACTACAGGTGCACACCAACATGCCGGGCCAAATTTTGCATTTTTTGTAGAGATGTTATCTATGTTGCCCAGGCAGGTCTCAAACTCTTGGGCTCAAGCGATTGTCCTGCCTTGGCCCCCCAAAGTGCTAGGTTACAGGCGTAAGCCACTGCACCCAGCCCATTGTTTGGTTTTATAGTGCCTCAACACAACTCAGGGATACTGGTGATCACGGGATCCTGTTTGAGAGTCTATTTTTCTTAAACAAAAGAAAGGTCAAAAAAAAAAAAAGAGAAAGAGAAAGGTCATGTAGGGCCGGGCATGGTGCCTCACACCTATAATCCCAGCGCTTTGGGAGGCCAAGGCAGGCACATCGCTTGAGGTCAGGAGTTCTAGACAAGCCTGGCCAACATGGTGAAACTCCGTCTCTACTAAAAATAAAAAAGCTGGGCGTGGTGGTGGGCGCCTGTAGTCCCAGCTACTTGGGAGGCTGAGGCAGGAGAATCGCTTGAACCGGGGAGGCGGAGCTTGCAGTGAGCCGAGATCGCGCCACTGCACTCCAGCCTGGGCGACAGAGTGAGACTCCGTCTCAAAAAAAAAGAAAAAGGAAAGAAAGAAAGAAAGGTGATGTAGACTGTAATGTGGGGAATGGGCTGCTGCTCTGCGTGGGTGGAGGTGAGAAGTGGACCAACTGGAGAGCCATTTTGAAGGAACAATTGACAAGACCATGACTAACTAGGCAACAGCTAAGGAGATGACCTTGAGGTATAAGTGGAAAAAGCCCAAGTGGAAAAAACCCAACGTTTTGAAACAAATCCAAAGACTTTTTTTGTTTCATTCTGAAAAAATCTGACAAAAATTAAATTGGTTTATCCACAAATTATTCCTGTATTTCCCAGGCCTCTGCATTCCTAAATTGACCAGTTAAAAGGTTTGGTTTTTAAAAAATTACCTCAGGTTCAATAAGTTTTATGTCCTACTCATAAATGACTGTAAATCTGTAAAAAAAAAAAAAAAAAAAAAAAAAAAAAAGGAAGAAATTAACCAAATAAAGTGTGAATATATTTTCATTTTATCCCACAAATTACTACTGCTTTTCCTGCAGCAATAAAGTTTGGTTTTTGTTTTCCTCTCATGACTGAACATGTTTAAGAAACTTTACATCTCTATTCTGACATGTCATGCCTGCATGAATGTACAAATAGAAAAATAAGGACAACAGGAAATGGAAAGATAGTTTGATAAGATTATTTCAGTTTGAGACAAAATTCATGGAATTTTCTAGTTACGAAAACTCCATTCCAACTTATTCGTTTTATAGATAACAATGATCAGAGATCTAAAGAGGCTGGAGGTCTTGCTCCAGGGTGTCGCCCTGGGCCTCCCCACCACCTCTCTTTCCCCTGTGCCTCCAACTTCCCGGGAGGAATTGGGGCTGAAGGGGAGGGTGACCTGGATGGGGCCTCAGGCCACATCAGCCCCCGATGGTGACATCCAGGCCCCTGAACAGGATGGGGACCAGCGAGAAGGAGAGCCATGGGTGAGGAAGACATGAGGGACACAGATCGGCCAAGGATGGCCAGGAGGTGACAGGCTACCCAGAGAACCTTAGGGTCAGCAGGTAGAATTCTTCCTTGGGTAGCCGGTGATGGGATTTTGATGGAGCAGGGCCTGGGGGTAGATGAGGGTGGGGAAGGAAGCCAGAGTTTGGTCATGAGAGGCCGGGCTGTGGACGGCAGAGAGGCCTGACAGGAGGGCAGTGGGGCAGCCCTGGAATCTTCTTGCCCAGTGGTCTGCTGCCTGCCTGCCGCAAGACCTTGACAGTCTGTATGCCTGGAATCCATGAGCTCTTACAATCAGTGAGTCAAGAGCCCTAGCCCACTCCTGCCCATGCTAGCTTTGGACTCTGAGTATGGACTGAGGAGAGGGGCAGACGGATGCCATCCTGAGGGGAGCAGGTCCTTGTTGACCCTCCGCAGGGCAGGGGCTCCTTGCCCTCCTGGATTCCCTTATGTTGTAGGAGCCTGGATCTTTCTCTCAGTAGGGGTAGATGGCAACTGAGAGAGGGCTTATTGCTGTGTTTGTTGAGCACCAAAGGGTTATCCTCCCACCTACACAAGGGCCCTGGAGATGCCCCCCAGGAAAGAGAGGAAGCCAGTGGAGCTATGTTCCCCCTCCCAGCACCCTGCTGCACTACCTGGACAGCCAGTCTCATGCTGGGCTCCCATGGATAGAAAACAAAAGCTGACAGGATGGGAAGAGTTACGGGGTGGCAGAAGACAATCTAAACAAAGATTGAGCTCTCTTGAAACCAGGTGTTCTGGACCAGCCTGGGCAACAAAGCAAGGCTGTCTCTTCCAAAAATTGCAAAAATAAAAAAATCAGCTGGGTGTGATGACACCTGCTTGTAGTCTCAGTTACTTGGGAGGCTGAGGTGGGAAGATGAGTTGAGCCCTCCCACCAAGGCTGCAAGGTCAAGGCTGCAGTGAGCTGTGATTGTGCCACTGTAATCCAGCCTAGGTGACAGAGAAAGACCCTGTCTAAAAAAATTTTAAAAGGGGCCGGGCACGGTGGCTCACGCCTGTGATCCCAGCACTTTGGGAGGTCGAGGCGGGCGGATCACAAGGTCAGGAGATCGAGACCACAGGGAAACCCCGTTTCTACTAAAACTACAAAAAATTAGCCGGGCGCAGTGGCGGGCGCCTGTAGTCCCAGCTACTCAGGAGGCTGAGGCAAGAGAATGGTGTGAACCCGGGAGGCGGAGCTTGCAGTGAGCCGAGATCGCGCCACTGCACTCCAGCCTGGGCGACAGAGTGAGACTCCGTCTCAAAAAAAAAAAAAAAAATTAAAAAAGATTTGGAGGTGAACAGGAGACTGGCATGATTGCTGGGGTCCTGATACCACCAGGGAGTATCAGGCAGTTGATTCAGTGGGCAGCTGAGCCCAGTCACTTGGCCTGGTTCAGAGCTGGACATAGGGCTCCCATAAATAACTAACCATTACAGATGACAAGTCCTCACTCATAGATAGATAGCGTGGGAACAGCACCTCTGGTCCCCAGGAACAGCGAGGAGGCGGAGCAACTGCAGCTGGAGAAGGGCTGCCAGGGGCTGGGAATGCTGGTCAAGGCAGCGGAACCCCAAGAGGCTGGTAAAATCCCAGTGACTTGAGAGAGAGCTGCTGGCTGCAAGGTGTGGGAAGCCATGCCTGCCAAGGGTCCAAGGAAGGCTATGGCAGCCAGGATGCTGCAGACCCGAGGTAGAAATAAAAGGACTCAGCTGAGTGCCATGGCTCACACCT
Organism: Macaca nemestrina; assembly: GCF_043159975.1. Classification (NCBI taxonomy): domain Eukaryota; kingdom Metazoa; phylum Chordata; class Mammalia; order Primates; family Cercopithecidae; genus Macaca; species Macaca nemestrina. Next base: position 36,921,722 of record NC_092139.1, on the reverse strand, counting down.
GTAATCGCAGTTTGGGAGGCCAAGGTGGGCAGATCGCGGGAACCTGGGAGCTAGAGGCTGCAGTGAGCAGTGATCTCACCACTGCACTCCAGCCTGGGCGACACAGCAAGCCCTGTCTCAATAAATAAATAAATATAAAAAATAAGAATAAGGCTCAGCACAGTGGCTCACGTCTGTAATCCCAGCAATTTGGGAGGCTGAGGCAGGAGGATCACTTGAGCCCAGGAGTTTGAGACCAGCCTGGGCAACATGGTGAGAGCTCCGTCTCTACAAAAAATTAAAAAAAAAAAAAAAAAAAAAAAAAGCCAGGCACGGCTCATGCCTGTAATCCCAGCACTTTGGGAGGCCAAGGCGGTGGATCACCTGGGGCCAGGAGTTCAAGACCAGCCTGGCCCACATGGCTAAACCCCCTCTACCAAAAATACAAAAATTAGCCAGGCATGGCGGGCGGATCACGAGGTCAGGAGATCGAGACCATCCTGGCTAACAGGGTGAAACCCCGTCTCTACTAAAAGTACAAAAAATTAGCCGGGCGCGGTTGTGGGCGCCTGTAGTCCCAGCTACTCGGGAGGCTGAGGCAGGAGAATGGCGTGAACCCGGGAGGCGGAGCTTGCAGTGAGCCGAGATCGCGCCACTGCACTCCAGCCTGGGCGACAGAGCGAGCCTCCGTCTCAAAAAAATAAATAAATAAATAAATAAATAAAAGTACAAAAAATTAGCCAGGCATGGTGGCGGGTACCTGTAGTCCCAGCTACTCGGAAGGCTGAGGCAGGAGAATGGCGTGAACCCGGGAGGTGGAGCTTGCAGTGAACTGAGATCACGCCACTGCACTCCAGCCTGGGCAACAGTGCAAGACTCCGTCTCAAAAAAAAAAAAAAAAATTAGCCAGGCATGGTGGTGCATGACTGTAATTCCAGCTCCTGGGGAGGCTGAGGTGGGAGAATCGTTTGAACCGGGAGATGGAGGTTGCAGTGACCCAAGACTGCATCACTGCACTCCAGCCTGTGAAATAGAGTGAGACCCCATCTCTCTCAAAAAAAAAAAAAAAAAAAAAGGCCAGGCACAGTGGTGCACACCTGTAGTACCAGCTGATGTGGGAGGATCACCTGAGGCCAGGAGTTCGAGGCTACAGTGAGCTGTGTTTGTGCCACCGCACTCCAGCCTGGCTGGCAGAGCGAGACCATCTCAACAAAATAAAAATCAAAGAAATAAAAGGGCTTAGTGAAATCTGGGCATCCAGGGTGAGAGGAAGGAGGCAGAGGGGAATCGGGAGTATCTGACTGGGATGCCCATTAGGCCAGACCAGAAAGCCTGAGTGGAATGGAGGATGGAGGATGGAGGATGGAGAAGAGAGCTTTGGGAGAGCATCATAGGCCTGAAATGCCTCCATGGAGGTATCCATCTGCCTTTAACACTCCTGTGGGTTTTTGTTTTGAGATGAGTGGGTCTCCCTATGTTGCCCAAGTTGGTCTCAACACTCCTGGACTCAAGGCATCCTCCCGTCTCATCCTCCCTAGTAGCTGGGATTATAGGTATGTGCCACCGCACCTGGTTTACTTTTTGTTTTTTTGTTTTGTTTTGTTTTGTTTGGTTGGTTTGTTTGTTTTTGTTTTTGTTTTTGTTTTTTTGAGACGGAGTCTTGCTCTGTTGCCCAGGCTGGAGTGCAGTGGCCGGATCTCAGCTCACTGCAAGCTCCGCCTCCCGGGTTTACGCCATTCTCCTGCCTCAGCCCCCCGAGTAGCTGGGATTACAGGCACCTGCCACCTCGCCCGGCTAGTTTTTTGTATTTTTTTTAGTAGAGACGGGGTTTCACTGTGTTAGCCAGGATGGTCTCGATCTCCTGACCTCGTGATCCGCCCGTCTCGGCCTCCCAAAGTGCTGGGATTACAGGCTTGAGCCACCGCGCCCGGCCTGTTTGTTTGTTTTTGAGATGGAGTTTCACTCTGTCGCCCAGGCTGGAGTGCAATAGTGCGATCTTGGCTCACTGCAAACTCTACCTCCCAGGTTCGAGTGATTCTCCTGCCTCAGCCTCCCGAGTAGCTGGGATTACAGGCACCTGCCATCATGCCCAACTAATTTTTTTATTTTTGTAGAGATGGGGTTTCACCACGTTGGCCAGGTTTCTCTTGAATTCCCAACCTCAGGTGATCTGCCTGCCTCAGCCTCCCAAAGTGTTGGGATTACAGGTGTGAACCACCGTGCCTGGCCTACTTTTTGTTTTTATTGAGCACTTACTATATGCAGAGTTGCACTGGCCAAGGAGAAACACAGTCCTGCTTTCTGGGAGCTCATGGGCTAGCCAGGGAGACAGGACCCAGCAGTACAGTAAGAAGGATGAAGGTGGCCCTGCCAAAGAGTTAAAGGCCATGAAGGTCTGTGGCAGAAGGACAGTAGGAACCTGCTTTATTAGATGGGGTGGCCATGGAAGGCCTCTGAGACCTGAAGAATTAAACGAGCTTCAGTAAGAGTTCATGAATTCCTGGCCTACAGACATCAAGGTCTGGAAGCAGGCAGGGGCTGCAGGCTGGTGGGTGGAACAGCCCCCAGCAACCACTGTGGTTGGAGCAGAGCTCTCCTGGGAGCAAGAGGTGTGATATGAAGTGGGGGACTAGGCAGGGGGCAGGCTGTACAGCAGCCGCCTCTGTAGGCCACAGCAGGGAGTTTGGCATTTTTCTTTTTCTTTTTTCTTTTTTTTTTTTGAGACTGAGTTTCGCTCTTGTTGCCCAGGCTGGAGTACAATGGCACTATCTCGGCTCACTGCAACCTCCGCCTCTCAGGTTCAAGCGATTCTTCTGCCTCAGTGTCCTGAGTAGCTGGGATTATAGACATGCACCACCAAGCTCAGCTAATTTTTTGTATTTTTAGTAAAGATGGGGTTTTACCATGTTGGTCAGACTGGTCTCAAACTCCCAACCTCAGGTGATCCGCCCGCCTCAGCCTCCCAAAGTGCTGGGATTACAGGTGTGAGCCACTGCGCCCAGCTGGCATTTTTCTTTTCTGTGTTGGAGAAGCCACTGGAGGTAAAGAATGGGCCAGTCAGAGACAGATGATAGACCAAGCTGGAGGTGCAAGCGGGCAGATTCCAACTCTGTTTTGAACAAAATTTGCTCATGGATTAGATGTGGATGAGTTGGGCTGACCCCCAGGTCTGGGGCTGCTGGGTGGACAGCAGACTCAGAAGCCCGATTTTCTTTCTTTCTTTTTTTTTTTAAAGTCAGGGTTTCACTCTGTCACCCAGGCTGGAGTAGTGACACGATCTTGGCTCACTGCAACCTCTGCCTCCCGAGCTCAAGCTATCCCCCCGCCTCAGCCTCCCTAGTAGCTGGGACTACAGGCATGCACCACCATGCCTGGCTAATTTTTGTATTTTTAGTAGAGACAGGGTGTCACCATGTTGGCCAGGCTGGTCTCGAACTCCTGACCTCAGGTGATCCACTCGCCTTGGCCTCCCAAAGTGCTGGAATTACAGGTGTGAGCCACTGCGCTGGGCCAGAAGCCCTATTTTCCCTGAATTTCATTTGAATTGTCTATTAGCCATGGGGGGAGGAGGGCTAAAGAGCCTGTGGTGTGTGGGCAGGAGATATGACACTTAACAGTCAGCTGGCCGGGCACAGTGGCTCACACCTGTAATCCCAGCACTTTGGGAGACCAAGGCAGGCAGATCACCTGAGGTCAGGAGTTCAAGACCAGCCTGGCTAACTTGGTGAAACCCTGTGTCTGTTAAAAATATAAAAATTATCTGGGCGTGGTGGTGAGCGCCTGTAATCCCAGCTACTCAGGAGGCTGAGGCAGGAGAACCACTTGAACCCGGGAAGTGGATGTTGCAGTGAGCCGAGATTGTACCACTGCACTCCAGCCTGGGCAGCAGAGCGAGACTCTGTCTCAAAAAAAAAAAAAAAAAGAAAAGAAAAAGAAAAAGGGGATCCCTTGGCAAATGACACTGACACCATAAAAAAATAAATACAATGGAAAGAAGAGGCCTGTGTGATACTAGGTATTGTTGGAGGGAGGGCAAGAAAGCCAAGGTGGGGTGACCTGTGCAGCAGCAGTTTCAGCGGTGTGCTGGGGACAAAAGAGAGGTATGAGTCAGTTGAAGAGACATAGCAGGAGGGGCATGGAGCTCTGGAGAAACTTCCTCTTAAATGTAGCTGAGGGATAAGGCAGCACCCAGAGGGGAAGGGGCTTTAAGGGAATTTTTTTTTTTTTTTTTTTTTTTTGAGACAGAGTCTCGCTTTGTCACCCGGGCTGGAGTGCAGTGGCACAATCTTGGCTCACTGCAACTTCCGCCTGCCGGGTTCAAGTGACTCTCCTGCCTCAGCCTCCCGAGTAGCTGGGACTACAGGTGTGCGCCACCTCGCCCAGCTAATTCTTTTTTTTTTTTTTTTTTTTTTGAGACAGAGTTTTGCTCTGTCGCCCAGGCTGGAGTGCAGTGGCCAGATCTCAGCTCACTGCAAGCTCCGCCTCCCGGGTCCACGCCATTCTCCTGCCTCAGCCTCCCGAGTAGCTGGGACTACAGGCACCCGCCACCTCATCCGGCTAGTTTTTTGTATTTTTTACTAGAGACGGGGTTTCATCATGTTAGCCAGGATGGTCTTGATCTCCTGACCTCGTGATCTGCCTGTCTCGGCCTCCCAAAGTGCTGGGATTACAGGCTTGAGCCACTGTGCCCGGCCTAATTTTTTTGTATTTTTAGCAGAGATGGGGTTTCACCATGTTGGTTTACCAGGATGGTCTCAATCTCCTGACCTTGTGATCCGCCCGCCTCGGCCTCCCAAAGTGCTGGGATTACAGGAGTGAGCCACCGTGCCAGGCCAGGGAATGTTTTGTTTTTAAAATGAGCCCTTTTTTTTTTTTGAGACAGGGTCTCCTTTTGTCACCATGGCTGGAATGCAGTGATGCAGTCTTGGCTCACTGCAGCCTTGACCTCCCTGGCTCAAACAATCCTCCCACCTCTGCCTCCTGAGTGGCTGGGACCACAGGCGTGTGCCACCATGCCTGGCTAAGTTTTTGTAATTTTAGTAGAGACAGGGTTTCACCGTGTTGACTAGGCTGGTCTCAAATTCCTGAGCTTGAGCAATCCTCTCATCTCTGCCTCCCGTAGTGCTGGGATTACAGGTGTGAGCCACCAAGCCCAGCCTAAAAATGAGATGTTATATATTTACTTCAGACCCCAGATTCCACAATCCACAGGCAAGATAAGTGGCATCAGGGGAGGACAGCAGAAAACTGTTAAGTGCACCTTGTGGAACCCAGTGGTTACAGTTTCAAGTCCACGGCCCAGTGAAGTCTGAGACCCCAAGGGAGGGAATGAGAGGGAAAGTAGGTGCCTGCATCTGGGTCCCTCACCTGCCTGCCTATGTTAAGGACCCAGTGAGGCACAGGACAGGAGATCCAGGGCACCTGTATTTGCCTTCAGCATCTGATCTACACAGGACAGGAGGCAAGTGGGAGAACTGAAGGAAACAGCCTCTGAAACAGGGTCAGTCTGGAGGCAGCAGGGGTGTGGGCCTCAGGGGTTCCCTACAGGAGGGCCGAGGGAACAGAAACGCAGGGGAGGAGCACAGGTGTAGCAGAGAAGGGCTCAGTGCCAGTTCCTTTGAGAGACGGTCAGGAGCAGACAGAGTGGGTCCATAGCCGACTAGGGGAGACTTGATTGTGGGCTCCTCTTTCCTCAGTGGGCTGAGGGGTTAGGTCCTTTGAGGAGCACTGAGGAGGCTGTGGGAGGGGAAGCACTCTCCATTCCAGAGGCTTTCCTGGAAGAAGTGGGTTGGAAGAACCAGGTGTTTGGGAGCTACTGGGAGCAGGTGCAGAAGCCAAGGCATTCCCAGATGGGAGAGGCTGGGGTTGGCAAGGTGGCTTTTCAGGGGTCCAGTCTGCATGCCACGTATGCAGCCATGCTCCGGGGGCGACATCCGCCTGTGTCCTTCAGCTCTTCCTCAGCCTCCACCGGCCACACCCGGGAGTCAGTGCCTGGACTGCAGCTCTAGCTAGAGGTCACCTAGGAAAGGTCCCAAGGGATGCACAGGATGACCTGGTGTTTCTCCAGAGTTACCCCTGCTAAAATAGTATGTGGCCAGCCCCAAGTCAGTTGCAGGTCATGGGGTTGGGATCTTCCACAAGGCCTCCTGGAGTGGCGCTGGAGGAGGGTGGTGTATTCGGGCCGTCTCGGAGCCCCAGGCCATCCGTCGCCCAGAGGAGCACTCCAGTGCCTCCCTCCTAATGCGTTCTTATCTTGCCGGGAGGGGAACTGGGCCGGCCTTACTAACCCAATCTATGCATGAGGCTTCCCCAACGCCCCAGGAGCCCTTCCTTCGCAGAGGTGGGCTTGCCCCAGCCTGACCCAATTCCTCTGCCATGGCTGGGGCACAGTGGCCGAGGACTCCGTCCCAGAGCTGCTGAGCCGGAAAGCGCTGGCGGCCGGAGGGATCGGGAGGTTGGTTAGCGCTTTACGGAGCCGCGTGTTCCGTTTCCGAGGGCTGTGGAGCTTTCTACTGGGAGCCACCGTGGATCAGGCCAGGGGTTCATCAGCTGCATTTGCTAAACCGCATCGCAGCGCGCGCAGCCACACGCGAACACGCCCTATTCGCAGGAGACTAAGCATCCAAATAGGCGCGTCCCCGGCCGGGGTGCAGCCGGTCCAGGAAAGGAGACAGGGCGCAGGGGCCATTTTGGGAAGGAAAGAGGCGGCGAACCATGACCTTCACCTAATAGAAGGCCGGAGGACGCGAAGAGGCCGGTAGAGAAGCTGACGAGGCTCGCAGCGAGCAAACCCAAAGCAGCCGAGCTCGGAGAGCGCCGTCTCAGCGGGCCAGGGCGTAGCGGGGATTGCACGGAGGTCCGTCTAGTCAGTCGGGGCGCGCTTCCTGGAGGAGGAGGAGGAGGAGGACTTGCCGCCGGAGCTACGGGGATAAATGCAGGAGGCGGGGCAGCCAGCGGGCGTGGCCCTGCGGAGGTCCCCGGTCGAAAGGAGGAGACAGGGGCCGGCCGCGTACTTAAAGCGGACGCGGGGAAAGCCCTCCCGGGGTCTGCCTCAGTCGCACAGCTTGGTGGGCTCGTGGGCTAGTCGAGCGTCTTCCCAGAAGCTCCCAGCCCTGTCCAGCCCGTAACCCCGCGACGCTGGGTTCGCTGGGTCCGGTGCGCACAGGCTCGAAGGAACCGGGTCTACTCGGTTTGGCCCAGCAGCTGCGGGCGGCGGGGAGCAGCCCGGCCCGGCTGGACCAGCCTCCCGCGGGTGAGGGCGCGGGCGGGCGGCCGGGTCCTAGCCCTCGGCAGCTCTGCCTCCCGCGCCCGGGCGTGGCGTCTGAGCGGCATTAGGACCCAGGCGCGGCGCGGGGGTGTGTCGCCGGCTCCCGCTGCTGGCCTGCCCGAGTCGCCAAGTTTGGGGTCCAGAAACGCCGGAGCGCGGCGTGAGTGCGCGAGTGTGCCATGGCCGCGGCCACTAGGCGCGTGTTCCATCTCCAGCCGTGCGGTGGGTGCCTGAACCCGGGGGCGCGGCAGAAAGGCCGCCCAGGTCTCCGCCACCGAGGCCGGCCAGGCGGGGACGCGGAGCCGTCGGGGACCCCGGGGAGAACGCGGATGCCGTCGGCCTGCGCGGGCCGGGGCCGGTGGGCCAGAGGGCTGCGGAGTTCCCAGCCGCGGGGAGGAGGGCACCGGTGCGGGAGGCCCGGGCGCGGCTTCGCGGCCACTGCGCTCTTGGTTTCATTAGAGCTCTGCTGTCGCCGTCTTGAATTTCTTACCCAGTTGAGCAGATGATGCAGCGGGTCGAGGGCGGGGAGCTCGAAAGTGGGCAGGGCGGAGCTGTGGGGCTCCCAGTGCCCCGAGCGCCGAGCTTTTGGGAGCCCGGCGGGCCGCCACCTCGGACGGTCTCATTTTACCTTCCGCCCGGGCATCTTCCCGCCCGGCGCCGCGGTGGGGGCCGCCCGGTCTTGAGAGTCCCGGGACCCCTGACCGTGCCCTACGCTGCCGCAGCAGTTTCTCCCTTGCTCTGACACCAGAGGGCCAGCCCTGGCTCCCGGCCAGGACCCAGGTTGTACTACCCTTTACCTGCACGTGGGCCGCCGGGACGGAAACGGAGTGTGCACCAGCCCAACCCTCCCAGACCCTCGTCGCCCACGGCCGCTGTCCCTCCCGCGGCCTGGGACGCGCCCCAGCGCCCCCGCCCCCCACTTCAGGATGCAGCACCGGCTCCCGCCCCACGCCTACATTCACATCCTGCGCCCCGACCCCCCAGGTCTCTGAGTCTGGAGGCGCTTTCCTCTCGTGCACGCGGCCCCCCCCTGTCGCTTCCTTCCTCCGACCGCGAGGCAGAAACAGCCGGGACCATCCGGGGCCCGGCCCAGGGAGGGCGCAGCCTCCCCCGACCCCAGTGTCCCTCAGACTCTCCTCCCACCCCTAATTGTTCTCCCTTTTGGACCAACTGCTCTGCCTTCCAGGCTGTCGGGACGCGGTCCCAGGGCTGGAGACCGTTGCCTGTCGGCCCCCGTGTGACCTAGGGCGCGTGACGGGGGTCGGGGGAACTGCGCCTGCAATGGGCGTTTATGGCCGTCAGGACCGGTCTGAGAGTGAGAGGAGGGATGTGCAGAGAGATCCCCTGCCTTGGCAGCGGAGGAGAGAGAGGGAGAGGAGCGCTCAGGCCCTGTCCCTTCCTCCCGCTGCAGCAGGGCAGGGTTTTGTCAGGAAAGCCTGGATTAGCGAACATGGTACTGGTACCAACTCGGTGGAAAGACATCCCTAGAACGTCTCTCCTCGCCTCTGACCCGCCTGGGCAGCCCCTAGCAGATGGGCTAAGGAATTGAATTTCTGAGATTAAGGCTGGCTTCCCCTGCTCCCCATGAGGCTCCCTCCCGAGCACTGTCCCCTGCTTCCCTTTCTCCCTAGGGTGGCCTGGGTTGCATCCCTGGGAAGAGTGAAGGAATCAGCCAGGTTGGGGGGCGGGGAGACAGGTGTACACAGGAGGTCCAGGGCTTGGTCCATGGGGCTGGTGACCTTTTGGCTTCCCTTGCAGAAAACTCTCCCAGCATGTCGCAGAATGGATACTTCGAGGATTCAAGTGAGTACCTCTCGGGGAGCATGCGTGTGCAGAGGGAGCTTGTCGGGCAAAAGCCTCCAGGGCGTGTAGCCTACCCACCAGAGTCCTGTGGCTTTGGTCGCCTGTCTGGGCCACTCTAGTGCTGGAATGCTTTTGGCTTCCACTCTCCAGGAAGCTAGACACGGATCCCCCGTGGACCTGAGAGGGCAGGCTGCCCCTTCTCCTGGGCTACTTGGACCAGGTGGACCCTCTGGGGTTCTTTCCCAAGGTTTTCTGTGACAATGGCCTGTTATCTGACTAGCCTTGGGCCAGGAATTCTGTATGCCCCTATCCCTCTGTCCTCACCCAGCCCTGGAGAGAATGGCTGTTGTTGTCTCTTTAAAGAAATATAAGGCCTCTGTGCTGCACAGTCCCTCGGGCACCTTCCTGTTGTCCCTGCTTGTACCAGTCCAGCTGTCTTCCTCCCCATGTCTCTGGGCTGGCTTCAGGCTGTGTCCTGTGCCCAGCCCCATGAGTGGCCTGACCATTCGAGGGGTGTTTGTAGAGCAGTGCGTAGACACAGGGCTGATGTGCCCTTACCCAGCGCCCCCAGGACGTGGGGGCTCTGTGTGCTAGGCTGCTGGTGGGCAGGTTACATATGGGGCTGGGACTAGGACTTGGCATTGCAGGAGCCCTCCAGGGACCTGGTAGTGTCAGCTGGGCATTTCCTTAATCTAGGGGACCTGAGCACTAAGCCTAAGGTAGAGCTCAGGGCATCAGGGAAAGAATGGGGGAAGAATGGGGCTGTGTGAAGGGCAGTGGAGGGGACTAGTGGGTGCTGGTTGAGGGGCAGAGGACCAGTTCGGGCCAGGGGAACCAGACAGTTTAAACAAGGCAAGCCTAACACGGGGAGGAAGGAGTTTGTCATGAGCTCCAGAACCAAAGCAGCGAGGATGTCTTTCTTCTTTTCTTTTCTTTCTTTTTTTTTTTTTTTGAGACGGAGTCTCGCTCTGTCACCCAGGCTGGAGTGCAGTGGCACAGTCTCAGCTCACTGCAAGCTCCGTCTCCTGGGCTCACGCCATTCTCCTGCCTCAGCCTCCTGAGTAGCTGGGACTACAGGCGCCCGCCACTATGCCCAGCTAATTTTTCTTTTTGCATTTTTAGTAGAGACGGGGTTTCACCGTGTTAGCCAGGATGGTCTCGATCTCCTGACCTCGTGATTCACCTGCCTTGGCCTCCCAAACGCAAGGGTGTCTTTTGACCTAATAGTTCTTCTCTGGGCTCTGGAGGTAGTGCAGGCCTGGGCCTAGGGTCACCAGTCCTTGGGGACTTTGATGCAGGAGGTACTGGGGCTTCTTGCCCAGAAGGGGCCCAAGCTAAACTCAGGACACTGGGGGAACAGGGCCTGGGATGTGCCAAGGAAACTGGTGGCGGGAGTGGAAATGAGTCAGGGTGAGTCACTCCCTGGCAGGTGCAGGCGTGCTGCTGACCCATCTCTGTTTCTGCACAGGTGTCTGTCAGGCATCAGTGGGGTCTGAACTACAAGGGCCCCTTTCCTGGAAGTACCTACAAGTGAGGAACCTTAGGGGACCCACAAGACAGGAAGGGCTGCCAGTGGCTAGGAGTGAGGCAGGGACCTAGGAGGACTTCCTGGAGGAGGAGGTTCCAAGTGAGTCTTGAAAAAGGCCCTCCAGGGAGGGAAGCCCTCAGCTTGGAGGACAGGACCTGGCATGCCTAGGGTGCTGACCAACTGGCCTGAGGAGCCAGTGGTCAGGGCAGGGGGAGCAGAGCTGGCTCAGGCTGTGATCTGTAGGCTGCAGGGAACCCCCGCAGGGCTCAGGGCAGAGGAATATTTGCATGTTACCAGGAAATCTTCCTGTAGGCAGGGGGGTGCGCTGCGGGCCAGCTGCAGGAGTTGAGGACCAAGGGGAGCAGGCTGTCAACTCTGGGGTCCCACATCCCACAGGTGCCATAACACATCCTCACTCTCCATGTGCCCTTACCCAGGGCCCCCAGGACATGAAGGAGGGGCACGATGGGGGCAGGGCTGACATGAGGCCCCGGGGTCCTCTCCTCTGTCAGTCCTTGGCTCTGTTTCCCTGGCTTTCCTGCTTCCTAGACCTTGTCTGATACGTGTACTGGGTCTCTTAGCCTCGATGCTTCTCCCCACCTGCCCTCCTGTGGAGAGGGACCTCTAAGACCCTGTGCCCACAAGGCAGTGTGTGCGTGTGTGTGTGTGTGTGTGTGTGAGAGAGAGAGAGAGTGCCACGTGGATACGGCAGCTTCTCTGTCTTTCCTGTGTCCCCTACTTTGGGAGGGCAGGGGCTAGACAGTCTCACCTGCATTATTGCACTCCGTGCCTGCCCCAGCGTGTCTGGAGTGGACATGTTTTTCTCACACTGAAGGGTCAAAGCCGCGCAGGGTCCTGGTCCCAGCGGCTGGGGAATGCTGGAGAGTCCCTGTGTGGCAGCTGCCATGTCCTGTGTAGGCTGGAGCAGGACTAGAAGCTGCCTTCCTGGCCCGTGGGATGGCCTCTCCCTTCACAGCCCGAGAGTGGGACAGTCCAGAGGTCCTTGCTCCCTGAGCTTGGAGCCCCTCCTTCCTGTGTGCGGCACTTTAACAGCCAGGCCCTCTTGCTCTTGGGGGTCTCTCTTGGGAGCAGCTGGGTCTCTACGCTACTACAAGTGTGACACGTGTGGCACAGATGACACCTTCGAAGCCCGAGAGGAGATCCTGGGGGATGAGGCCTTCGACACTGCGAACTCCTCCATTGTGTCTGGCGAGAGCATCCGTTTTTTTGTCAATGTCAACCTCAAGATGCAGGCCGCCAACACTGGTACGGGGGCTGCAGCAGGGGCAGGCTGGGGGAGGGCACGAGACTGGGCAGGTGTGACTTGCCTGACTAAGAAAGACCTGAGGAAAGGGTGGCACCCTGAGCCCTCCCCACTTTTCTCCAGCAGAGAATGAAGCGACTTCCGGTGGCTGTGTGCTCCTGCACACCTCCCGAAAGGTGAGCAGCCCGTCCTGCAGGTGGTCCTGGGGCCTCTACCTAGGGGCTGAGGTGGTGGCTTCCCTGAGAGTCCTCCTGCTGCTCACCTCTTCCCACGCCTCCAGGAGCAGCTCAACAGGGAGCTCACACCAGCCCAGGGCTGAGGGCTGAGGGCTGAGGGCTGGGCTGCTGCAGCTGGCTGGTTGGGAGAGACCAAGCAGTGACAGCATCTCATACATGGGCCTGTGTGGTTCTGTCCCTGGGGTCCCCTTAGTACCTGAAGTTAAAGAACTTCAAGGAAGAGATCCGTGCGCACCGCGACCTAGATGGCTTCCTGGCACAGGCCAGCATCGTCCTGAACGAGACGGCCACCTCCCTGGATAATGTGCTGCGGTCCATGCTTCACCGCTTTGCCCAGGACCCTGACAACACCGAGCCAGACTGCAACCTAGACCTGCTTATGGCCATGCTCTTCACCGATGCCGGCGCACCCATGCAGGGTAAAGGTGAGGCCGGTCTCCCAGCCCGGGCGGGGACGTCGGTGGGGGCTGCTGACCCACCGCCCTCCACCTACTCTTTCCGCAGTCCACCTGCTGTCAGATACCATCCAAGGGGTCACCGCCACAGTGACAGGGGTGCGCTACCAGCAGTCGTGGCTCTGTATCATGTGAGTTGCCGGGCCACTTGGCCCCCACTTCTTGTCACAGTGGAACTGGGCATCCCATGTCCCCTGTGCCCTGCAGAGGCTGGCCCACCTGTGAGTCCTGGGGCTCTGGTGGCCCAACCAACTCGGGAGAAGAGGGCTGAAGCACTGCCAAGAACCATCCCATTTGCTCTTCTTTGCCCTCCCTAGCAGAGGTTACCAGGGGTCAACGTTGAGGGGGTTCTGGGTGGGGGAGCCCCAGCTCCCCAGGATGCAACTGTGCACTGTGTCCTCCCCCCCCCGCCAGCTGCACCCTGAAGGCCCTACAGAAGCGGCATGTGTGCATCAGCCGCCTGGTTCGCCCACAGAACTGGGGGGAGAATTCCTGTGAGGTTCGGTTCGTCATCCTGGTGCTGGCCCCACCCAAGATGGTGAGTGGGTAGTGCCACGTCCTGGGGAAGAAGGAGGGCCCCAGGTTACCCGCCCTCTCCTTGGGGGCCCCTCCCACATGTCCTGACCTCTGAAGGCCTGGTCCTCTCCCCTCCCCTTCACCTCGGCCCTGTGGGTGTGTCAGAAACATCTTGCTAGGCCTAGCAAGTCCTCATTTCCCCAGGGGTTGGTGATAAGTTTCTATTTCCTTGACTGAAAGGAAATGCTTTTGACCATTATCCTTATGCCAACATGGGGCCTTCCTTTGGCCTGCCCGCCCCTTCAGCCCTTCTTTGACTTGGCTGACTTTGTGATTTGCTGGCTGAGGGCCCTACTCCTTCCTGGGCCACACACCCCCTGGCTGGGACACTGTGATTTTTGTGGGAGCCGGAACTGATACAATTTCGGGAGTCTTTTAAGGAAAAGGATTTAACAAATCTCAACAGATGATTGCCAGGACCCCTCCCAAGGCCTTGGCAGGGTCTTCAGCTTCAACTTCCCTTAGCTTCTCGTGCTTCTGCCCCAGCCTTCTGTGTGAAAATGGGGTGCTCAGGGATCTCAGACATGGCGGGAACCTCCCCAGATGCTGCTATGCTGGTGTGAGAGGAAGGGCAGCCCCTGGGTTGGAGGGAGTGGCCCCCAGCAGGGTGCCCTGACAGAAGGAGCAATAGCTCAGAGCTGAGTTAAAGCCTGGTGCCTAGAGGCAGATCCCCCAGCCCCTGACACTGGGCTCCTCCTCAGCAGCATGGACCTGTTCTTTGGGGGTTTTGTGTTTGTTTATTTGTTTTTATATTTATTTATTTATTTATTTTTGAGTCGGAGTCTCACTCTGTCGCCCAGGCTGGAGTGCAGTGGCGCAATCTCGGCTCACTGCAAGCTCTGCCCCCCGGGTTCAAACCATTCTCCTGCCTCAGCCTCCCGAGTAGCTGGAATTTTTTGAGACAGTCTCGCTCTGTCGCCCAGGCTGGAGTGCGGAGGCGTGATCTCAGCTCACTGAAACCTCCGCCTCCCAGGTTCAAGTGATTCTCCCACCTCAGCCTCCCAAGTAGCTGGGACTACAGGCCCCCCCCACCACCAAAAAACTGCAGCCAGCTAATTATTTTGTATTTTTAGTAGAGGCGGGGTTTCACCATGTTGGCCAGGCTGGTCTTGAACTCCTGACCTCAAGTGATCTGCCCACCTCAGCCTCCCAAAAGTGTTGGTATTACAGGCATGAGCCACCATGCCCTGCCAAGCATGGCCCTCTTCTAAAGCAAACATGTACAGTGCCCCAGGACTATAGTTTGAGCAACAGATGGGCAGACACTGCCCCTAGGTGAGCAGGTTGCCGTGATGAGGGCCGTACACTGAGTTCATGAGTTCATGGTTCATGGACAGGCTTCACCTTGGCCAGGCGAGAGACAGAGTGCCTGATGGGCTTGGATCCTCTCTGAAAGTCAAACCCGCAGACAGTGCAAATACCACTGGGGAAACGTAGCTGGGTAAACATTTTTCTCCATTGTGGTTTCATTATCTGTGATTACACAGACTTTTGTTACTTAGGACAAAAGTAATATCTTGAGTTTATAAGAAATCAGGAGTTTATAAGAAAAATACAGATCGATGATAGTTGTGGTGTTCTGCCGACCTGGTTGAAATCATGTCAGAGTACACTAATGCCTGAACTTTGTAGAATAAAACCTGCTACCAGCATCTGGGCACAGTGGCTCGTGCCTATAATCCCAGCACTTTGGGAGGCCTAGACAGATGGATTGCTTGAGGCCAGGAGTTTGAGACCAGCCTGGTCAACATAGTGAGACCTCGTCTCTACAAAAAGTTAAAATTTAAAAATTGCCTGGCATGGTGGTGTGTGCCTGTGGTCCCAGCTACTCAGGAGACTGATGTGGGAGAATCGCTTGAGCCCAGGAGGTGGAGGCTACAATAAGCCGTGAGTGCGCCACTGCACTCAGCCTGGGTGACAGTGAGACCCTGTCTCAAAAAAACACAAAAAACAGACAGGAAACCTGCTGCCAGTTGATGGGGAGAGCATCTCCAGCTGCTGGGCCTGGGCAGGGCCTCCTCTGTTCCACAGGGGTGGTGGATGTGACTCCCGTCCTCCACCCCTAGAAAAGCACTAAGACTGCCATGGAGGTGGCGCGCACATTTGCCACCATGTTCTCGGATATCGCCTTCCGCCAGAAGCTCCTGGAGACCCGCACAGAGGAGGAATTCAAGGAGGCCTTGGTGCATCAGAGACAGCTGCTCACCATGGTGAGCCACGGTCCAGTGGCGCTGAGAATGAAGGAACACAGCACAGTCTCCTTCCCTGCCCACAGACACCCAGAGGTACAGGGTGGAGGCCAGTATGGATCGGCAGGGTTGGCGGGGGCTTGGGCCGGACAGGGCTAACAGGCGCTCTGTCCTCTCCTCCAGCCCCCAAAGTGCAAGGACTTTGTCCCTTTCGGGAAGGGCATCCGGGAGGACATCGCACGCAGGTTCCCCTTGTACCCCTTGGATTTCACTGATGGTACGTCAGCAGAGCCATCTGGGCCTCTGCTTTCCAGGCCTCGGGCCCACACGTGTGCCTGTCCTGATCCCCAGCAAACCCTGTCTCCCGTCCCCCATTCCTAGGCATTATTGGGAAAAACAAGGCTGTGGGCAAATACATCACCACCACCCTGTTCCTCTACTTCGCCTGCCTCCTGCCCACCATCGCTTTCGGGTCCCTCAATGACGAGAACACAGACGGGGCCATTGGTGAGGGGCTGGCGGTAGGTGGTGGGTGGGGGTATGCTGGGCAGGGCCCTGGGCTGCAGCGCCTGCCTGACCTCCCCACCCCTACAGATGTGCAGAAGACCATAGCCGGGCAGAGCATCGGGGGCCTGCTCTACGCGCTCTTCTCCGGGCAGCCACTGGTGATTCTGCTGACCACCGCGCCCCTGGCGCTCTACATCCAGGGTGCAGTGGGGGCTGAGGCGGGAGATGGTGCCTGAGACCCCTGGTTCCTGCTAGGCCCTGACCCGCCCTGCCCCCTGCCCGCAGTGATTCGTGTCATCTGTGATGATTATGACCTGGACTTCAGCTCCTTCTACGCGTGGACAGGCCTGTGGAATAGTTTCTTCCTCACACTTTATGCCTTTTTCAACCTCAGCCTGGTCATGAGTCTCTTCAAGAGGTGACTGGCCCTTCTGTGAGCTTCTGGGACCCTTAAAGCTTGGGATCTGGCTCAGCCCCCTGGAACCCCAGGGTGATGGGGTGCCCCCACCATATCACTGCCCCAAGGGGCAGGGGTGGACTCAGGCAAGGCTTAGGGCCCTGGTCTTCTTCCTGGCAGAAGGAGGCAGGGGACTGTGCAGGGGCTCAGGGAGGCCTCCCCTACCTGCCCCCTGATGACATCCACTCTGATGAGGCTCATCACCTCCTGGCAGGTCGACGGAGGAGATCATTGCTCTCTTCATTTCCATCACATTTGTGCTGGATGCTGTCAAGGGCATGGTTAAAAGTGAGTGTGTCTGGGAGCCACCTGCTGCACAGGGCGCTCAGGCAAGATGGGAGGTTCTGCACTGCCCCTGGCTGGGGGCAGATAGGACCGGCTCAAGCTGAGTGTGTGCCCGTGGTCAAGGGTGCAGTGCTCTGGGAGCCCTGGGCTGGTAGAAGGCAGAGGCTTTCACGCTGGAGGGTGATGGGGCCACCGCAGGTGGGATCAGCAGTGGGGGCAGAGGCACTGGGCCGACTGTGATGAGGTGTCAGAGATGGGACAGGGACAGTAGGCAGGAGTGTGGGTGCATGGGCATGTCGGCAGGGTCCCCTCATCTTCCCCCTGAAGCCCTTTCTCCCTGAGATCCCCTCCCTCCAGGGCCACATGTTGGAGAGGGCTAAGGCCTGTGGGTCTGTGTCCACAGTCTTCTGGAAGTACTACTATGGGCATCACTTGGACGACTACCAGACAAAAAGGACTTCATCCCTGGTCAGCCTGTCAGGCCTCGGTGCCAGCCTCAACGCCAGCCTCCACACTGCCCTCAACGCCAGCTTCCGGACCAGCCCCACGGAGCTGCCCTTGGCCACGCACTCAGGCCAGGCGACCGCTGTGCTCAGCCTCCTCATCATGCTGGGCACACTCTGGCTGGGCTACACCCTCTACCAATTCAAGAAGAGGTGAGGGGCTGCGTGGGGAGGGGAGGGGCCCCATGGGCCAAAGGCTGTGCTCATGCACCTGCTGTCCCCAGCCCCTACCTGCACCCCTGCGTGCGTGAGATCCTGTCCGACTGCGCTCTGCCCATCGCGGTGCTCGCCTTCTCCCTCATCAGCTCCCACGGCTTCCGGGAAATCGAGAGTGAGTTGGGGCCGGGCGGCGGGTGGCATGGGGTAGCTCCCCAGGCGCTGCAGGCATAGCAGTAGCCTGTCGCCTGCTGCAGTGAGCAAGTTCCGCTACAACCCCAGCGACAGCCCATTTGCGATGGCGCAGATCCAGTCGCTGTCCCTGAGGGCCATCAGCAGCGCCATGGGCCTCGGCTTCCTGCTGTCCATGCTCTTCTTCATCGAGCAGAACTTGGTGGCCGCCTTGGTGAACGCACCGGAGAACAGGTGTGGAGGGTGGGCAAGGGTGGGGTGGGTGGGGCCCCCCTCCTGTGGGGCTCTGTCCACGAGTGCCCGTCTGCTGCAGGCTGGTGAAGGGCACTGCCTACCACTGGGACCTCCTGCTCCTCGCCATCATCAACACGGGGCTGTCTCTGTTTGGGCTGCCCTGGATCCATGCCGCCTACCCCCACTCCCCACTGCATGTGCGAGCCCTGGCCTTAGTGGAGGAGCGTGTGGAGAACGGGCACATCTATGACACGTGAGTGTGAGGCAGACAAGAACCATGGACCCTGAGGAGTGGGGAGCCTCTGACCACATGGGACATAGGGAAGGATGAGGCCCTGTGGACAGGGGCGCAGAGGTGACGCTGGTGGCTCGGGGCGCTGCAGGATTGTGAACGTGAAGGAGACGCGGCTGACCTCGCTGGGCGCCAGCGTCCTGGTGGGCCTGTCCCTGCTGCTGCTGCCGGTCCCGCTTCAGTGGATCCCCAAGCCCGTGCTCTATGGCCTCTTCCTCTATATCGCTCTCACCTCTCTCGATGGCAATCAGCTTGTCCAGCGCGTGGCCCTGCTGCTCAAGGAGCAGGTGAGCGCTTGGCCCTGTGAGGGAGCAGTGTGGGTGGGGACACAGCCCCATGCCTGCCCACACCCGGTCCCTGCTGCCCACAGACTACATACCCCCCGACACACTACATCCGGAGGGTGCCCCAGAGGAAGATCCACTACTTCACAGGCCTGCAGGTGCTGCAGCTGCTGCTGCTGTGCGCCTTCGGCATGAGCTCCCTGCCTTACATGAAGATGATCTTTCCACTCATCATGATCGCCATGATCCCCATCCGGTACAGGCGGGTGGGCGGTGGACAGGAGGGGCCCAGTCTAGGTGCGGAGAATGGGCGGACTGGGGCAGGGGCTGGAAGGAGAGGTCCCACCTAGAGGCAGAGAATGGGTGGGTTGGGCTGGGTGCCCGGGAGGAGGGGTCCTGCCTAGGGGTGGAGAGTAGGTGGGCTGGGGTGGCCGGTGGGCAGGAGGCGCCCAGCCTAGAGGTAGAGAGGGCGGGTTGGGGTGGGTAGTGGGTAGGAGTGGCTCCAGTCTAGGAGTGGAGAGTGGGCGGGCTGGAATAGGCAGGCGGGGAAGAGAGGCCTAGAGCCTCGCCCTGTGGGTGGGCTGGGGTGGGCTGGGATGGGTGCCCACTGCCTTCTCTCTGATCCAGGCTCATCCTCCTGTCCCTCCCTCCCCGCAGCTATATCCTCCTGCCCCGAATCATTGAAGCCAAGTACTTGGATGTCATGGATGCTGAGCACAGGCCTTGACTGGCAGGCCCTAGCCACGCCCCATTCGCTAGCTTCCCATGTCCTCCCAGGCTGGCTCTGGGGCTGTGAGGGGAGGTGTAGGTGTGTGGGTGACTGCTCTGTGCTGCACCTTCTCATGGCTGACTCAGGCCTGGGGCATCTGGGCATTGTAGGGGTGCAGTGGTATGTGCCCACCCCTCCCATTATCCTTTAGCTTTGTGCCAAGAGCATTGCTCAGGGCAACTTCTGCCCAGGGTGGGTGGGACTGAGCAGGATGGATTTTCTTTTGATAAAAGAGTCGATGCCTGAAAGAGAAACCATTTCCTTGATTGTGTAAGGAACTTGCCGTACGCACATTAGAGAATAAAGCTCCTGTTTCTAGGCTCCTATGTGCTACCTCTGTCTCTGCTACTGCCACCCCACCCACACTGTGGGGAGGGGAAGCCCTCCCTGGGGAAGTGGAATGCAAGGGACCGAGTCTATGGAATGCCTCCTGTGGGCTGTCACCTCCAATGTCACACAGTGGGTACTGGCCCAACAGTGAAACATGGAAGATCCAGGAGGCCTTTGCATGGCCATTTTTCCAGGACCTGCAGGGAAAGCGTTCTGGGAATAGCATATGCGAGGGTCCAGAGGAGCGAGGGCTTGGAGCCACTGAGGCGCTGTGGCTGGTGGAGAGCAGTGGGGCGGGAGGGACCATCAGGGTGACAGCAAAGGGCCCTGTGACTCTCAGATGAAAACTGCCTGCCGGGAGGCCGAGGCCCCGTGTGGAGCACTTATGAACCATCCCATGTGTTGTGCGGATCCTGGATTTTATAGGGTGGGGGCAGCACTGGCGTGGATGGAGGGAGGTGGGAGGACTGCCGATGGCAGGACACGGGGCGGGAGTGGTTTGATGGAGGGAGAAGGTGCAGTGTTTCTGGCTTGGTCATTTGTTGTTGGTCAGGGTCTCACAGTGGCAGCCGACAACAGGGAATATTGGCTCAGGGGAGCGCCCTGTGCGTGGCAACAGTGGTCAGCAGGAACACCTGGGGCTCACATCGCCTCCTGGACTAGCTTGACAAATGCCCCATGGACTAAGCAGACAGAAGAGATTGGCTCCGTCTAAAACTGAAAATATATCTGAAATATGCAAATATCTGAAATATGCAAAGAATTCCTGCAAACCAACAAACGACAGCAGCCCCAACAGAAGAGGCAGAGGCCGTGAACAGGGGAAGGAGGCCCAACTGTAACAGGAGTAGTGAGAGGTGCTCAGACCGCTTGGTAATTAGAGAACCGCAAGCTCACATGAGATGCCACCTTACACTGGGTAGCCTGGTGCTGAGTGGGAGATCAGGAGCCCCCAGGGCCCGGAGAACTAATCCAGGTGAGTATGAGCGTACTTGCATGCTCGCATGCTCTCCACCCTGCTGTTTGGGGACGGGTAGCAAGTGTGGAAAAACCAACTCAAACCATTTTCCTCTACTCTCACTGTGCACAACAGTCAACACAGAAGATTTCTGTGACCAAGTAAGGAATTTCTCATAGGACAGCTGCTGGGTGCCCACCAATTCAATTCAATTCAACCCAACTGCTACCTGCCAGGAGATAGCTTCAGAAACCCCAAGTTGAGGGTTCAGTCCCACAAGACCACCACTTCCTTCCCACCAGTCTGAGGTCTGGGCCTGCAGAACTTCTGACACTCTGTCTTCAACTTGGGGTTCCCACGACTCCTGTTTTGGGTTCAATTAATTTGCTAGAGTGGTTCACAAAAGTCAGGGAAACATTTACTTATATTTAGCAGGTTTTAATTTTTTTTTTTTTCTTTTTGAGACAGAGTCTCATTTTTAATGTGCAATGGCCTGATCGGCTCACTGCAACCTCCACCTCTGGCTCAAGCGATTCTCATGCCTCAGCCTCCCAAATAGCTGGGACTACAGGTGCATGCCACTACGCCTGGCTAATTTTTGTATTTTTAGTAGAGACGGGGTTTCATCATATTGGCCAGTCTGGTCTTGAACTCCTGACCTCAAGTGATCTGCCTGCCTTGGCCTCCCAAAGTGCTGGGATTACAGGCATGAGCCACCATGCCCTGCCTAAATTTTTTTTTTTTTAATTATTTTTTAAGGATTGGGCGGCCGGGCACGGTGGCTCAAGCCTGTAATCCCAGCACTTTGGGAGGCCGAGACGGGCGGATCACAAGGTCAGGAGATCGAGACCATCCTGGCTAACATGGTGAAACCCCGTCTCTACTAAAAAATACAAAAAACTAGCCGGGCGAGGTGGCAGGCGCCTGTAGTCCCAGCTACTCGGGAGGCTGAGGCAGGAGAATGGCGTAAACCCGGGAGGCGGAACTTGCAGTGAGCTGAGATCTGGCCACTGCACTCCAGCCTGGGCAATAGAGCGAGACTCCGTCTCAAAAAAAAAAAAAAAAAAAAAGGGTTGGGCATTGATGGAGTTCCCAGTGATGAATAAGAGCTAATGGGCCCAGGGCCTTGCCCCCCACCCTACTGGCTTATTAAAAAGGCTATTACAGAGAATTCAGATGAAGAGATGCACAGGGTGAGGTGTGGGGGAAGGGGCACAGAGCTTGTGTGCCCTCCCCAGGGTGTCACCCTCCAGGAACCCCCACATGTTCGGCTATTCAGAAGCTCCCCAAACCCTGGCCTTTTGGGTTTTTAGGGAGGCCTCATTACGCAGACATGATTGAATAAACCACTGGCCACTGGTGATCAATTGAACCTTCAGCCCTGCCCCTCCCTGGAGGTGTGGTGGGGGGTGGAGACCGAAAGTCCCAGTCCTCTTGTCCTGTCTTGGTCTTTCCATAACCAAGCTCCCTAGATGCTGCCAGCCACCTCATTAGCACACAAGAAGACATCAGTGTGGAGTTTCTGAGGGTTTTTAAGTTGTTTGCTAGGAAAGGGGTCAAAGACCAAATACATATATGTTTTTTTTGAGACAGGGTCTCACACTGTTGCCCAGGCTGGAGTACAGTGGTGCGATCGTGGCTCACTGCAGCCTCGATTTCCCTAGGCTCAGGGGATCCTCCCACCTCGGAATCCTGAGTAGCTGTGGCCACAGGCACGCACCACCATGCCCAGCAAATTTTTGTATTTTTGTAGAGACAAGTTTTTTTTTTTTTTTTCTTTTTCTTTTTTTGTGAGACGGAGTCTCGCTCTGTAGCCCAGGCTGGAGTGCAGGCTGGAGTGCAGTGGCCGGATCTCAGCTCACTGCAAGCTCCGCCTCCCGGGTCCACGCCATTCTCCTGCCTCAGCCTCCCGAGTAGCTGGGACTACAGGCACCCGCTACCTCGCCCGGCTAGTTTTTTTGTGTGTTTTTTAGTAGAGACGGGGTTTCACCGTGTCAGCCAGGATGGTCTCGATCTCCTGACCTCGTGATCCACCCGCCTCGGCCTCCCAAAGTGCTGGGATTACAGGCTTGAGCCACCGCGCCCGGCCCAAGACAAGGTTTTGCCATGTTGCCCAGGCTGGTCGTGAAGTCCTGGGCTCAAGCGATCCTCCCACCTTGGCCTTCCAAAGTGCTGGGATTACAGGCATGAGCCACCTTGCCTGGAACTAGATATATACTTCAGAGTATCACAGGTAGCTAAAGTAAAAAAAAAAATGGGCAGAAAGTGTCATGTGCACCCAGGACAGAATTCTGGAGGAGCTGAACAGGCAATACAGAGAGGTGCCCTGCCCCACGCCTATGTCCCCATCCCACCCAGGCAGCATGTGATTCTTCTTTGGAGTACCCTCATCAGTAGCCTGGGTGTTCCCTGCACAGGGGGGCTGCATCCATGATCAACTGGCAAGGAGCAGGCAGGCCCCCAGCACCCCACATCTGAGGCCCAGCTAGACTTTTCCCACCCATCAAGGAGACTCAGGAGACTGGGCAGGGACGCAGCACCTCCTGGGGATTTAACCCAGCCGGAGCTTGCAGGCAAGAGGGGAGTGAAGGAACGACACTGTCCTGACCCAGGGCCATCCTGCTGGATGGAGTCACAGGGACTGCAGGGGTCTCTCCAGAGCTGCCTGTGGGCACAGAAGCAAGCCTGGGGGTGCCCCACCAGCCTGAGCCTACCACGCCCCCCTTGAATGTCCTTGGGTTGGACACTCTGACAAGGCAGCCACCTGGGGAAGTCCCTTCCAGGCAATGACTTCTCCAGGGCACAGAGTAAGGGTGTGTGGCATGAGCGAGGTCTCCTGAGGGGTCTGCAGCCGGCAGGCTGAACTGTGGCTATCAAGCCAACTGGGGTCGAGGACTCCAGCCCCTCCTCACCATAAAAATGAACTGGGCATTGTAATTATAAACCAACATTTTAGCGGCTCTGCTGTGTAACAGCATAAGGCAAAAGCACTGGGCGTGCCACACCGCCCAGCCCCCAACCCAGTAAGGCTTCATGGAGGCCCTGGCACTACCTGCAGGTAGGGGGCAGCATGGATCCAGGGTGGAGGTCAGCCCACAATCCATGCCACTAAGTGAGGCAGGAACGCGAGTGGAGATGTAACACTCCAGTTCACAGTGGCATCCGAACGCCTTCCACAGAGTGCTGCCCGTGTCCCCATCCCCACCCCCACCTAAAAGGCTTCCTGCACCTGCCAAAGGAGACTGAGACAGACACCTGCCTGGGGCAGGGTTCAAAACCGATATAGCTGGTTTATTTTGGAAACAAGTCTCATCCAGAAGTGTTATTTATTGGATTTAAAAAACATGGGAGGTGATTTGCATGGTTCCTCCCCAAGCCCTCACTCCCACCAAGTCCAGCTTTACCACCCAAGGTCCTTGCAGGATCCCAGGCCTGGAGGTTGTAGGAGAGAGCAGTGAATCCTAAGGGCAAGAGAATGGCATCCACTTGCCCAGAGTTTCTCAGAGCAGAGCCAGCTGCTCCTCCAGACAGGCTGGTGAGGCTACTCGACACCCCCAGGAAGGGGAAACCCTGAAGGAAGTACTTCCAGGGGTGCCTGCCTGATGCGGGAGGTTTCAGGCTAGCCCTCCCCAGATCCCCGGCCTGAGGGGCCTCCCCCAGCCGCAGAAGTCAAGCTGCCAAAGTACTCCTGCAGCTCCAGCAGGGCCCGGAAGCGATGGGAGACAGCGTTCTTCTCCGCCTTAGGCATCTCTGCGTACCTGAGGGATGACAGTAACAGCTCAGGGAGCCCAGATTCAGGGAGGAAACGCACCCCCTCCCTACCCTACCTCATCTCATCCCTGGAGTCCAAAGCTCACAGACCCCCAGAAAAGCAGAGGGGCCCAGCAGTTGCTGGCAGCCACTTAACTTTTAAAAATCGGATCAAGTTTTCAATTCCCCTGGGGCAGAAACCCCCATGAATGAGCATGGAGGGATATTAAACTTGCTCTAGTGTGCCCAAAAGTCATTAAGGGAAGCTGGGGACAGGGGGGATGAGCTACATGTTTGATCAGCTTTGTCATCTGTTGACAGGAAGCAGTGGGGCCTGACAGAGCAAACACAGCAGTCTCCTCTAATGCGCGGAGGGCGGGGGAGCACTTGAACAGCTGGCCAGGGGCCTGACCTCCGTGCCAGCACAGCAGTGAGGTGAGAATCCCATACCCCGCCTGTGGCCTGCAGACTGCTCTGTGCAAGACGGCAGCCAGTAGCCACTAGCCAGGTGTGGCTATTTAAATGAATTAACACTGAATAAAAATATTCCATTTCTGGGTCTCACCACATGCAAGTACTCCACAGCCCCATATGGCTAGTGGCTGGTTCCACAATGTCCTTACCCCTGCTGGGGCTATTGTGGGGCCTCAGACTGCGCTCCCTCAGGGCCCCTCCAGCCTGGAAAGCCTGATTCCAACAATGGCCCGTGCCTTGTGTGAATAAGGGGGGATTCGTGCGAACTACTGAGAACAACTGGTACTTTGAGGGCATAAAATAGTGCCCACATCGGGAGGCTGAGGCAGGAGAATGGCGTAAACCCGGGAAGCGGAGCTTGCAGTGAGTTGAGATCCAGCCACTGCACTCCAGCCTGGGCGACAGAGCGAGACTCCGTCTCAAAAAAAAAAAAAAAAAAAAAAAAAAAAAAAAAAAATAGTGCCCACAAGAGGCTGCAAAACCCTGGACATTTTCCCAACCTAGATGGGGGTCAGAAAATGACGCCATAAAACTGTCAGATGTGGCCAGGCGCAGTGGCTCATGCCTGTAATCCTAGCACTTTGGGAGGCCAAGGCGGGTGGATCACCTGAGGTCAGTTTGAGACCAGCCTGGCCAATCTGGTGAAATCCCGTCTCTACCAAAAATAACAAAAATTAGCTGGGCATGATGGTGCGTGCCTGCAATCCCAGCTGAGACAGGAGAATCGCTTGAACCCGGAAGGCAGAGGCTGCAGTGAGTCGAGATCACACCACTGCACCACTGCACTCCAGCAGCAAGCAAAACTCCGTCTCAAAAAAAAAAAAGTGAGAGGTACAGCTTACAAGCCAAGGCCAGAGAGGCGAAACCACTGGCTACACAGCTGATGTGGGGTGACCTGGAGCCTTAGAGCCCAGGACTCCCGGTGCCATCTGGCTGCCTTCCCGACCATGGACTAGGCCACCCAGATTCCTAGTGTCCACCCCAGCAGAGCTGCCTTTGGCTGGAACGGCACCCTCAGAGCCTCCCCAGCCCATATCCGCATGCCTGCACTTGGGCGGGGCACTGGCCCAACCCAAACCATGGCTATGCCAACCCCACACCCCAGGGAAGAAACCAGGGCTCCTTACGTCTGCTCATATCCATCAGGCTGAAAGCAGGGGTCCCAGCCAAAGTCCCGGCAGCCTCTGGGTGCCACGATCTGGCCCTGCCAAAGGAAAGGGGGTACTGGTGTGTAACTCGGTCCAGAGGACAAGCATGAGGAGGGCAGTGGCCAGTAGGAGTTTGGTGAGTTTGTGAATTTGATTTGACCCAACTTATGCAAAATAGTTGCAAGGCCTCTATAGCACCTGCAAATGTTTGCTGAATACAATAAAAAGCAGAGTGGGGCAGCTCTCCCCTCACACAGGGAGGAGGCATGCACCTGATGGGCCCACTGGCACCTCCGAGGCCACGTGCCCTCGCCACACCCGGGACAAATTGGGATATCACTGAAGAACAATGAGGCTACTTTGATAGATAGAAAACGTTTTCTCCTAATAGGAAGCTAAGTGCCCTGAAGTCTGTGGACAAGCCAGATGCCTGCCACTATGACCGTGTTCCTGAAAATGCGAGGAAGACTTTAACCATACGATGAAACACTGCAACCAGAAGCGGGCACCCAGCTCCCCACTTCATGAACACATAAGTGAGTACAGTAAATACTGGCTGTAGTAGGGAAATTCCACAGTGAAAATGTTAGAAAAAAGAACAAATTGTAATCCAGTGACATGAAATGTCATGTTGTTATCAAAGTAAAAAAAAAGAAAAAACAATCTGGCCAGGCACGGTGGCTCATGCCTGTAATCCCAGGACTTTGAGAGGCTGAGGTGGGAAGATCACTTGAGCCCAGCAATTTGAGACTACCCTGGGCAACATGGCAAAGGCGAAATCCCATCTCTACAAAAAATACAAAAATTAGCCTAGCCTGGTGGTGTGAGCCTGTAGTCCCAGATACTTGGTGGGAAGACTGCTTGAGCCCAAGAGGTCGAGGCTGCAGTGAGCTGTGATCCAGCCCGGGCGACAGACTGAGACCCTGTCTCAAAACGAACATACAAACATTCCAAAAAACAAACAAAAAAACCCAAAAAATTATAACTGAAAAAATACAAGGGGCTAGGTGTGGGAGCTCATGCCTGTAATCTCAGTGCTTTGGGAAGCGGAGGAGGGAGGATGGTTTAAACCCAGGAGTTCAAGACCAGTCTGGGCAACACAGTCAGACCCTATCTCTACCAATTTTTTTTTTTTTTTTTTTAAATTAGCCAGATGTAGTAGCTCGCACCTGAGGTCCTAGCTACTCAGGAGGCTGAGGTGGGAGGATGACTTGAGCCTGAGAGATCAAGGCTGCTATGAACTGTAACCATGCCACTGCACTCCAGCCTGGGTGATAAAGCAAGACCCTGTCTTAAAAACATTTTTTTTAAAATTTTTAAAAAATACAGTGGAGGTGGTACATGATTGGGATTAGTCACATAAATGCCAAGTAATTTAAACCCAAAGGCAAATTCTACTTCCGCTATGAGAGGCTGCGTGACCAAGGCCAGTTACTGAACCTCAACCATACAACAAATGTGTTTTGTGCACCCACAGTGGGCCTAGCCTTGCCCTCATACAATAGACCTCTTAAGCCAAACAGGCATTACACCAGTAAACAAATTAATAAAAGTAATGATTATACAATGCAAAGTGCCTTAAAGGGAATGAACAAGGTGTTAAGTTCAATAATGAAAGTATGGGGGCCTGCACGGTGGCTCATGCCTATAATCCCAGCACTTTGGAAGGCCAAGGAGGGTGGATCACCCGAAGTCAGGAGTTCAAAACCAGCCTGACCGAAATGGCGAAACCCCATCTCTACTAAAAATACAAAAATGAGCCGGGCATTGTGGCGCATGCCTGTATTAGTCAGGCATAGTGGCGCACGCCTGTAATCCCAGCTACTCGGGAGGCTGAGGCAAGAGAATTGCTTGAACCCAGGAGGTGGAGGTTGCAGTGAGCCGAAATCATGCCATTGCACTCCAGCCTGGCGACAGAGCAAGACACCGTCTCAAACGAACAAACAAAAAAGCTATAACCAGTGAGTACCAAGAAAAAAAAAATGGTTACGATAGTAATTTTTTTTTTTTTAACCATCACCACCACCACCAAAAACTTTTACCAGACAAGGTAAGACATCTGTGAACAGCTCCCAGTGGAATCTCTGGACATTCTCCTGAGCAGCAGGAACTGCGCAGAGGAGTGAAGTGGCAGAAGGCATGCTTCTGCACAGGGAGAGAGCAGGTGGGCACAGGGGCAGCAGCCAGCCTGGAGGGTAGTCTGGACCCTGGGAGAAGCAGCTATAATTCAGAATCTGATAGGCAGGTAAGGGGTGTGGAATACATCTCACGGAAGGAATAAGTTTGGGCAAATAATTAAGGTGTTATTATTATTATTTTTTTTTTTGAGACTAGGTCTCACTCCATTACTCCATGG
Organism: Macaca nemestrina; assembly: GCF_043159975.1. Taxonomy (NCBI): domain Eukaryota; kingdom Metazoa; phylum Chordata; class Mammalia; order Primates; family Cercopithecidae; genus Macaca; species Macaca nemestrina. Next base: position 36,893,730 of record NC_092139.1, on the reverse strand, counting down.
CTGGAGTGCAGGAGTGCGATCATAGCTCACTGTACCCTCAAACTCCTAGGCTCAGGTGATCCTCCCACCTCAGCCTCCCAAGTAGTTGGGACTACAGGTGTGCACCATCATGCCCAGCTAATTATTTATTTATTTATTTTTGAGACAGGGTCTGGCTATGTTACCCAGGCTGGTCTCAAACTCCTGGCCTCAAGCGATCCTCCTGCTTTCGCTTTGCAAAGTGCTGGGATTACATGTGTGAGCCACTGTGCTCAGCCTCATTTTTTTTGTGGGGGGGGGAACACGGAGTCTTGCTCTTGTCACCCCCAGGCTGGAGTGCAGTAGCGGGATCTCGGCTCACTGCAACCTCTGCCTCCCGGGTTCAAGCGATTCTCCCACCTTAGCCTCCCGAGTAGCTGGGATTACAGGCATCTGCCACCAGGTCCAGCTATTTTTTGTATTTTTAGTAGAGACAGGGTTTAGCTATGCTAGCCAGGCTGTTCTTGAACGCCCGACCTCAGGTGATCCACCTGCCTCGGCCTCCCAAAGTGCTGGGATTACAGACGTGAGCCACCACGCCTGGCCTCATTTTTAGATTATTTGTAAAGATGGGGTCTTGTTATGGTGCCCAGGCTAATCTTGAACACCTGGGCTCAAGAAAGCCTCCCACCTGGGACTCCCAAAGTACCAGGATTACAGGTGTAAATCATCAAACCTGGCCAAGAATTCACATTGTATACTTGAACCCTGGAGGCAGAGGTTGCAGTGAGCCGAGATGACACCACTGCACTCCAGCCTGGGCAACACAGCAAGACTTTGTCTCAAAAAAAAAAAAAATTAAGATTCTATTATACATAAACACGAAAAGCTGGAAAGGCTGAGAGATAGTCAGCACCTTGGCAGTTGGATAAGGAAATCTGAGCTTGGAGAAGTCTGGGCTATACATGTAGCTTTGATCCAAGTGTGGTTTCTTACTAACAACAACAAAAAAAAAAAAAAAAGAAAGAAAAGAAAAGAAAAGAAAAGAAAAAAAAGTAGTTTTGGGAGTTGTCACCTTCAGTTTGCTCTTCTGGGTCTATCAAGCCTCAGGAGCTGTTAGCCAAGCCTTTCCCTGAAACAACAGCCTCAGGGGTCAAACAGGTTTCAGAATTGACAACACTTCCATTGTCCTGCCCAGGGGCGCCCCTCAGCAAGGCGAAAGTAACTACTCTGGCCCCAGGGCACCCTTTCCACCACCCTCCTAGGATTGACAGCACTTCTACCTATGCTGCCCAGGGGAGCCTCTCAGCAAGTCAAGATATCTTTGGCCCCAAGGCGCCCTTCCCCCCACCCTCCCGCAGACCCAGGGCGGTCGGCTCCTGTCGCGGCACCCCCTGGCGGCGTGCGGCGGGAACTGCATCAAAGTGGTTACGCACCGAGGTCCGGCCCCTGAACAGGCGCACGGGCTGGCTTGGGTCCCCGGTGCTGAGTGCAAACGTGCAGAGCGCGTAGGCTGACTTGTCCTCGAACCCAGCCAGGAGCTGGTGGAGACCTGCGGGTGGGCAGTAAGGGCTCAGGGCATCCCTGCTGGCTAACTCCCATCCCCACTCCCAAGAAGCCCACTAAGGGTGGGGAGGCAGGAATTCCCTAAAAAGGGAAATTAGGTCTCAATTGGGGTAGCAGGCGCGGCAGAGCCCAAGGCAGTGGGACTAGGCTTGAAATAGAAGTCTCTGGGCATTCTCGCTTCCCTCTAGCACAGGCTGACGACACAAGGCTTTATTTAAAGTTAGAAAACTAGCCAATGCAGCGTGGACCTTGTTTGATTCCTGATTCAAAACTAACCAACTGTAGGCCGGGCGCGGTGGCTCACGCCTGTAATCCCAGCACTTTGGGAGGCCGAGGTGGGCAGATCACGAGGTCAGAAGATCCAGACCATCCTGGCTAACACGGTGAACCCCGTCTCTACTAAAAATACAAAAAAAATTAGCCGGGTGTGGTGGCCGGCACCTGCAGTCCCAGCTACTCGGGAGCTAAGGCAGGAGAATGGCGTGAATGCGGGAGGCGGAGCTTGCAGTGAGCCGAGATCGCGCCACTGCACTCCAGCCTGGGCGACAGAACGAGACTCCGTCTCAAAAAAACAAAACAAAACAAAAAAACTAACCAACTTTAATAGGCACTTTTTCTACAACCAAGGAAATCCAAAAAATGATTAGGTAATATTAAAAAATGATTATATTTTAGTTATTTAACAGTTTCTTAATTTTTCACCTTTTAGAAATACAGTGGCTGCATTTGGTGGCTCATACCTGTAATCCCAACACTTTGGGAGGCCAAGGCGGGTGGGTCACTTGAGCTCAGGAGTTTGAGACCAGCCAGGGCAACATAGTGAGACCTCACCTCTATAAAAAACACAAAAATTAGCTAGGCATGGTGGCTTACACCTGTAGTCCCAGCTACTCAGGAGGCTGAGGTGGGAAGATCACTTGAGCCTGGATGGTGGGCAGTGAGCTGAGATTGAGCCACTGCACTCCAGCCTGGGCAACAGAGGGAGACCCTTGTCTCCAAAAAAAATTAAAACAAATAAAAATAAATACAAGCTGAAGAACTTACTGATGATATGGTGTCTGTGATTTGCCTTAAAATACTGGACTTAGGAAAAATAAGAGGGGTTATAGATGTCACAAAATAGGCATTGTGCTGATAACCCTGGAAGCTGGTTGATGGTGACTGAGGTTCATTATTCTACTATGCTTTTTTTAATTGACAAACAATAACTGTATATATTTATGCCCATTATCCTATTATGATATTCTACTGTGCAGATGTGAAATGCTCTATAATGTAAAGTGTCCTTTTTTTTTTTTTTTGAGACGGAGTCTCCCTCTGTCACCCAAGCTGGAGTACAGTGGCGTGATCTCGGCTCACTGCAAGCTCCGCCTCCCGGGTTCACACCATTCTCCTACCTCAGCCTCCTGAGTAGCTGGGACTACAGGTGTCCGCCACCACGCCCGGCTAATTTTTTGTATTTTTAGTAGAGACGGGGTTTCACCGTGTTAGCCAGGATGGTCTCGATCTCCTGACCTCGTGATCTGCCCACCTCGGCCTCCCAAAGTGCTGGGATTACAGGCGTGAGCCACCGCCCTTGGCCAATGTGAAGTGTTTTTAAAAGCACATAAGGATGGGTGCGGTAACTCATGCCTGTAATCCCAGCATTTTGGAAGGCCGAGGTGGGTGGATCACCTGAGGTTAGGAGTTCGAGATCTGCATGGCCAACATGGTGAAACCCTGTCTCTATTAAAAATACAAAAATTAGCTGGACGTGGTGGCAGGCACCTGTAATCCCAGCTACACGGGAGGCTGAGGCAGGAGAATCGCTTGAACTCAGGAGGCAGAGGTTGTAGTGAGCCGAGATCGTGCCATTGCACTCCAGCCTGGGCAACAAGAGTGAAACTTGTCTCCAACAACAACAAAAAAAGGCCAGGCGTGGTAACTCACACCTGTAATCCCAGCACTTTGGGAGGCTGAGGCAGGCAGATCACAAGGTCAGGAGATTGAGGCCATCCTGACCTACATGGTGAAATCCCAACTCTACTAAAAATACAAAAATTAGTTGGGCATGGTGGCATATGCCTGAAGTCCCAGCTACTCAGGAGGCTGAGGCAGAAGAATCGCTTGAATCCGGGAGGTGGAGGTTGAAGTGAGCCGAGATCGTGCTACTACACTCCAGCCTGGGTGACAGAGCGAGACTCCATCTCTCAAAAAAAATTTAGCCGGCGTGGTGGCACATGCCTATAATCCCAGCTGCTTGGGAGGCTGAGGCAGGGGGATTGCTTGAACCAGGGAGGCAGAGGTTGCAGTGAGTTGAGCCACTGCACCCCAGCCTGGGCAACAGTGAGACTCCATCTCAAATAAATAAATAAATAAATAAATAAATAAATAAATAAATAGGCTGGGTGTGGTGGTTCACACCTGTAATCCCAGCACTTTGGGAGGCCAAGGTAGGAGGATCACTTGAGGTCAGGTGCTCGAGACTGGCCTGGCCAACATGGTGAAACCCCCTCTCTACTTAAAATACAAAAATTAGCTGGGCATGGTGGTAGGCGCCTGTAATCCCAGCTACTTGGAAGGATGCAGCAGGAGAATCGCTTGAACACAAGAGGCGGAGGTTGCAGTGAGTCGAGATCATACCAGTGCACTCCAGCCTGGGCAAGAGTGAGACCTTGTCTCTAAATAAATAAATAAAAGCACATAAAGATGGGACATTTTGGCTTGCAACTGTGGGTGACAGGATACGCACTGCTGGGGTCCAGGAGGGGCAGTCCTCCAATTCCCAGGGCAGGCCCTGGCTAAAGCAGTCACGAGGGCCAAGTCCCTCTTGAAACCTCCTCAACCCTATAGCTCCCACCATCCCTCCCCCACACAGTGCTCTCTGGAGTACAGGGTAAGTGTGAACTACCAGTGCTAGATGGGGAAAATGAGGTGGAGGCTCCGTGGTGGGGGCTAGAACCTGGGACTCCTGACTACTAGTTGGGGTCCCTCCCCTAGAGCAAACCCAGATTCTCATTCCCAACAGATCCAGGGAAGAAACAAAGCAGATAATACCTTCAGGCTTTAACTTCTCCAGAAACCACTTTCTGCAAGAGAAATAAAGGAGAGTCAGAACACCAGGAGCAGTTGGATCTTCTTACCACCTTTTCCTGGCTGTTCCCTATTGACAGCCAAGGGTAAATGAAAAAGAATGCCTCCAAGGGCCAGGTGAGGTGGCTCCTGCCTGTAATCCCAGCACTTTGGGAGGCTAAGGTAGAGCTCAGTTTTTTTTTTTTGAGACGGAGTCTCGCTCTGTTGCCCAGGCGATCTCTGCTCACTACAAGCTCCGCCTCCTGGGTTCATGCCATTCTCCCGCCTCAGCCTCCCGAGTAGCTGGGACTACAGGCGCCCACCACCACACCCAACTAATTTTTTTTTTTTTTTTTGAGGAGGAGTCTCGCTCTGTCACTCAGGCTGGAGTGCAGTGACATGATCTCGGCTCACCACAAGCTCCACCTCCCGGATTCCCACCATTCTCCTGCCTCAGCTTCCCCAGTAGATGGGACTACAGGTGCCCGCCACCACGCCTGGCTAATTTTTTTGTATTTTTAGTAGAGACAGGGTTTCACCATGTTAGCCAGGATAGTCTCGATCTCCTGACCTCGTGATCCGCACACCTCGGCCTCACAAAGTGCTGGGATTACAGGCGTGAGCCACCGCGCCCAGCCTAATTTTTTCTATTTTTAGTAGAGACAGGGTTTCACCATTCACAGGATGGTCTCGATCTCCTGACCTCGTGATCCACCCGCCTCAGCCTCCCAAAGTGCTGGTATTACAAGTGTGAGCCACCGTGCCCGGCTGAGCTCAGGAGTTTGAGAAAAGCTTGGACAACATAGCGAAATCCCATCTCTACAAAAAATGCAAAAAAACTGGCTGGGCACGTGCCTGCAGTCCCAGCCACTCGGGAAGCTGAGGCAGGTGGGTAGCTTGAGCCAAAGAAGTGAGCTGTGATCACACCACTGCACTCCTACCTCATCGACAGACTGAGACGCTGTCTCACACACCAAAAGTAAATAAATACAGGCCAGGCACGGTGGCTCACACCTGTAATCCCAGCACTGTGGGTGGCCGAGGAGGGCAGATCACAAGGTCAGGAGATCGAGACCATCCTGGCTAACATGGTGAAACCCCCGTCTCTACTAAAAATACAAAAAATTAGCTGTGGTGGCGGGCACCTGTAATCCCAGCCGCTCAGGAGGCTGAGACAGGAGAATGGCGTGAATGCAGGAGGTGGAGCTTGCAGTGAGCTGAGATTGCGCCGCTGCACTCCAGCCCAGGCGACAGAGAGAGACTCCATCTCAAAAAAAAAATAATAAATAGGGCCAGGCGCGGTGGCTCAAGCCTGTAATCCCAGCACTTTGGGAGGCCGAGACGGGCGGATCACGAGGTCAGCAGATCGAGACCATCCTGGCTAACACGGTGAAACCCCGTCTCTACTAAAAAAATACAAAAAACTAGCCGGGCGAGGTGGCGGGCGCCTGTAGTCCCAGCTACTCGGGAGGCTGAGGCAGGAGAATGGCGTGAACCCGGGAGGCGGAGCTTGCAGTGAGCTGAGATCCGGCCACTGCACTCCAGCCTGGGCAACAGAGCGAGACTCCATCTCAAAAAAATAATAATAATAATAATAATAATAATAAATAGGCCAGGCGCGGTGGCTCAAGCCTGTAATCCTGGCACTTTGGGAGGCTGAGACGGGCGGATCACGAGGTCAGGAGATTGAGACCATCCTGGCTAACACGGTGAAACCCCATCTCTACTAAAAGATACAAAAAACTAGCCAAGCGAGCTGGCGGGTGTCTGTAGTCCCAGCTACTCGGGAGGCTGAGGCAGGAGAATGGTGTAAACCCGGGAGGCGGAGCTTGCAATGAGCTGAGATCTGGCCACTGCATCCTAGCCTGGGCGACAGAGCGAGACTCCGTCTCAAATAAATAAATAAATAAGTACAAAAAATTAGCTGGGTGTGGTGATGCACACCTGTAGTCCCAGCTACTCAGGAAGCTGAGGTAGAAAGATCACCTGAGCCTGGGAGGTGGAGACTGCAGTGAGCCATGATCACGCCACTGCACTCCAGCCACCTGGGTAACAGAGACTGTATCTAAAAAAAAAAAAGGAAGAAAGAAATCAAGTTTTAGATTCCAACTTCCTTGTTTTCTCTTTCCTGAAATTTTTTTTTTTTTTTTTTTTGAGACGGGGTCTTGCTCTGTCACCCAGGCTGGAGTGCAGTGGCCGGATCTCAGCTCACTGCAAGCTCCGCCTCCCAGGTTCACGCCATTCTCCTGCCTCAGCCTCCCGAGTAGCTGGGACTACTAGCCACCTCGCCTGGCTAGTTTTTTGTATTTTTTAGTAGAGACAGGGTTTCACCGGGTTTGCCAGGATGGTCTCGATCTCCTGTCCTTGTGATCCGCCCGTCTCGGTCTCCCAAAGTGCTGGGATTACAGGCTTGAGCCACCGCGCCCGGCCCTCTTTCCTGAAATTAATCTACCTATGAACATACTTCTCAAATGCGTGGGGTCCCCTTTACCATCTCCACTTACAGGTCGCATTCTCACACTTTACAAAAGAAAGACATGCTTCTCCTATCCCATCTTTCCTTGGGACAACGTGAAAGGCTGTTGATGCGAAGACAGGGAATGACCTGCAGTATCAGGTGCCTCGTCATTTTGCAGTTCTGGTGGTTTTGGGCCTGGGGTCCTGTAAGGGGGTGGAGGTGGGCACTCACATGTAGGGGCCGGGGAGCCCTCCAAGGGCGTTGTAGCACAGACAGGTGTCCTCAACCAGCACGGGCCCCTGTACCTGCAGCACAAAGACATGCAGCCCTGAGACACACGATCACCATCCCCTCCTGGAACACCGAGGTCACCCAGGCTGGGGCCAGCCCTCAGCTAGCTGAGATCTGTGGCAGACAGCGCCCTGGGAGCTGCCCTCGGCCAATCTCTTACCTTTGGCCAATCTCTTATCTTATGAAGACACCAAAGCTTTGGCTGATTGTAAAGCTTGCTCCAGGCACAGCAATGGGAGAGCTGGGATTCGCACTCAGCCTGACTCTCCACAGCATGCTTTCTGAGTTCCACGAACAAGTGTGAATGCAGCGGTGGATGTGTGTGGGGAGGACGTAGGGCTGGAATGCATGTGTCTGAGCATTTGGGGGAAGGAGAGTCTGTGTGTATGTAGGAGTGTATAGTAATGGTCTGGGGGAGATACCATGTATTCAAGGCTGGCAAAGGAAGGCAGTGTTCCAAAGTCAATATTAACTGAACCCTAGAGGGCTCTGGGTCGGTCCTAGAAAGCTCAACAAACTTGTTTATTGTTTCCAGCAGGCACAGGCCCTGGAAGCTACCTGGACAAGAGGAGCAAGTGTGGGACAAGGGCAGGGCAAGCACCTGGCGAGCTGCCTCCTGACATTTCTGTATGGAAATCTCATCCGGCTCCCCCTGGTACTCCGGCACTTATCAGGGAAACAGACACACAGAGAGTCAGGTCACAGGAAGACAGATAAAATCCAACCATCTTTTAAAAATAAAACAAAACAGAGACATACGGTCAATTTTCTGTGCCACCAAAGTGCATGGAAACTTATCTCCTAGAATCTGAATGACCTGTTCCAAAAGAAAAGAGAAGATTTATCACCATCTAATGATTCCCCATTACTATGTGAGCACGTGAGCTGTCATCCACCTTTCTCATCGATAACTCTCCTGCCAATCTCCTAAAGCTTACCAACTCAGGCCCGTGAGCCTCACCCCGGCTTTCAGGGTCCCACCCCAGCAAGCCAGCCCCTTCCATCTCCTTACTTCTCTATCTCTCCTACATCAGGTCTCTGCTTGTGCTAAGCCCCCATCCAGAACACCCTCTTCTTTTCTCAATGCTCCTAGAAACCCTAGCCACCCTCCTAAACCAGAAATTCTCTATCAGAATATACCCAGAATTCAGGAGGCCTGTGAACATGGATTGGAAAAAAAATATCTTTAGTCTTAGTAACCTTAATTGAAATTTAGTATCTTTGGCCGGGCACAGTGGCTCACGCCTGTAATCCCAGCACTTTGGGAGGCTGAGGTGGGTGGATCACGAGGTCAGGAGATCGAGACCACCCTGGCTAACATGGTGAAACCCCGTCTCTACTAAAAATACAAAAAATTAGCCTGGCATGGTCGCGGGCACCTGTAGTACCAGCTACTCGGGAGGCTGAGACAGGAGAATGGCTTGAATCCAGGAGGCGGAGCTTGCAGTGAGCCGAGATCGCGCCACTGCACTCCAGCCTGGGCAACAGAGTGAGACTCCGTCTCAAAAAAAAAAAAAAAAAAAGAAATTTAGTATCTTTTTCCATTATGAATATAGGTAACAAACCAAAATATTACTAGCAGTTCCTGTGACTTTTAAACCTACTAAAATCACAGATGTTGTTATAACTCATTACAACTGCTGCAGATATCTCAAAATACCATTTATCTGGGTATTTTAAAATTAAGGGGCTAGGTGCTGTGGCTCACGCTTGTAATCTCAGCACTTTCAGAGGCCAAGGTGGGCAGATTGCTTGAGCCCAGAAGTTTGAGACTAGCTTGAACAACATGGCAAAACCCCATCTTTACAAAAAATACAAAAATTAGCTGGGCATGGTGGCATGCGCCTTAAGTCCCAGCTACTCAGGAGGCTGGGGCAGGAGGATTGCTTGAGCACAGAAGATTGAGGCTACAGTGAGCCAAGATTGCACCATTGCATTCCAGCCTTAGGCAACAGAGTGAGACCCCGTCTCGGAAAAAAAAAAAAAAAAAAAAAAAGTAATTACTCATACATTGGTAGATTAAATTCTTTAATGCATTAAGAAAGTATAGATAACTAGGCCGGGCGCGGTGGCTCAAGCCTGTAATCCCAGCACTTTGGGAGGCCGAGGCGGGTGGATCACGAGGTCAGGAGATCGAGACCATCCTGGCTAACATGGTGAAACCCCGTCTCTACTAAAAATACAAAAAAAAAAACTAGCCGGGCGTGGTGGCGGGCGCCTGTAGTCCCAGCTACTCGGAGGCTGAGGCGGGAGAATGGCGTGAATGCGGGAGGCGGAGCTTGCAGTGAGCCGAGATCGCGCCACTGCACTCCAGCCTGGGCGACACAGCGAGACTCCGTCTCAAAAAAAAAAAAGAAAGTATAGATAACTAAATCACAAATATTTGTAACATTTTGATAATTGTAATTCACTATAGTTGATTTCCTTTGTAATCCTATTATTTTATTTATTTCATTTTTTTTTTTGAGAGAGGATCTCTCTCTGTCTGTCACCCAGGCTGGAATACAGTGGCACAAACACAGCTCACTAGAGCCTCAACCTCCTGGGTCCAAGAGATCCTCCTGCCTCAGCCTCCCATGTACCTAGAACCACAGGTGGCCCAGGTACCATGCTTAGGCTAATTATTTGTAGAGCTAGGGTCTCACTTTGTTGCCCAGGCTGGTCTTGAACTCCTGGGCTCAAGAGATCCTCCTTGAGCCTCAGTCTCCCAAAGTGCTGGGATTATAGGTATGAACCACAGTGCCCAGCCTGTAATACCATGTATTTTCTTTTGTACATTTGAAACTATTTTTCTGAGAAAGATTCTATAGGTTTCCTCAGTCTGCCAATGGCATACCACTAGTTAAGACTACCCGTTCGACCAGGCGCAGTGGCTCATGCGTGTAATCTAACACTTTGGGAGGCGGAAGCGGGCAGATCACCTGAGGTCGGGAGTCCAAGACCAACCAGCCTGACCAACATGGAGAAACCCTGTCTCTACTAAAAATACAAAAATTAGCTGGGTGTGGTGGCACACACCTGTAGTCCCAGCTACTGGGAAGGCTGAGGCATGAGGATTGCTTGAACCCGGGAGGCGGAGGTTGCAGTGAGCTGAGAGAGTGCCACTACACTCCAGCCTGGGCGACAGAGTGAGACTTGTCTTAAAAAAAAAAAAAAAAAAAAAAAAAAAAACACAGCTGGGCGAGGTGGTTCACGCCTGTAATCCCAGCACTTTGGGAGGCGGAAGCAGATAGAGGGTGGATCACCTGAGGTCAGGAGTTTGAGACCAGTCTGGCCAACATGGCAAAATCCCGTTTCTACTAAAAATACAAAAATTAGCCAGGCGTGGTGACGCATGCCTGTAATCTCAGATACTCAGGAGGCTGAGGCAGGAGAATCGCTTTAACCCAGGAGGCGGAGGTTGCAGCGAGCAGAGATCACACCACTGCACTCCAGCCTGGGTGACAAAGTGAGACTCTGTCTCAAAAAGAAAAAAAAAAGACTACCTGTTTTAGGCCAAGTTCAAGTCCATGTTCTCCAAGGAGTCTCCCTTGGCTACTCTAGCACCTTCTTCTTCTTCTTCTTCTTTTTTTATTTTGAGAGGAGTCTCACTCTGTCACTCTGTCACCCAGGCTGGAGTACAGTGGTGTCATCTCAGCTCACTGTAACCTCTGCTTCCGGGCTTCAAGCGATTCTCCTGTCTCAGCCTCCTGAGTAGCTGGGACTACAGACATGTGCCACCATGCCCAGCTAATTTTTGTATTTTTAGTAGAGATGGAGTTTCACCATGTTGGCCAAGCTGGTCTTGAACTCCTGACCTCAGATGATTTGCCCGCCTCAGCCTCCCAAAGTGCTGGGATTACAAGCGTGAGGCACCGCACCCAGGCTCCAGCTCCTTCTTTAAATGAGGGCAATATTCTCAGTCAGAGGTTTGGGGTCTCATGCCCATTGTCCTGCATGGGCTCTGTTCAGGGTGGCACTGCCTGACTGGTCTGGCCTCAGGATCCCAAACCTTTTTTCAGCAGAAGGTTCTGGTTCCTGAGGCCACTTTGTCCTGGCACCAAAGTGACATCAGTCCCTCCCTACGCTACAGGCAAATATAGGTTTCCCTAGTGATTACACCCCGCTGGTCTGACTCAGACATATCCAGTGGGTGTCATCCTGATCCCCTACACATGACCCCCACTCCGTGGCTATGGCTGATTGAACAGGGGCAAACACTTGATTCAAGCAAAGCCAGTCGGGGCTGATATCTGGTAGAAGTCTCACTGTTCCATCCCCCAGCAGGGAAGAAAGGGGAAATATATGAACAGGAATAGGGATCAGCATCCAGAGAGAACAAGGACAAGTCAGCTTCTTGAGGGAACCTCAGGTCCTGCAGGACACTGTAACACTATATTCCCACAGGAGTCATCTGGTGGCTTACATGAACTCCCTGTGTGTCTCTGTTACTTGCTAGCCACAAAGTCCCTGCAAACAGAAACTTTAGATCCACTGCCTCCTTTACTCCTCCTCCCTGTAGCGCTGTGAAGCAAATGTCCTGCATCATCCCCACTTCACACACGCGAAGAGGTTAGAACATTTTAGGACGGTGGTGGGGCACGGATTGCTTAGTGTGGAACTCCGCCCCACGCCCTCTGTGGGTCCTGCTAGCCCTGGCCCAGCAGCGGGATGTGGATAAGTCCCAGAAGAGTATCGGGACACTGGGTTGGGGTCTACTTCAATAGGTGACTTCGGGGCGGTTGCTAAGGGCCCCGTTACTCCTCCGGGTCCCGCAGTCGCTGACCACACAAGCCCTGTGTCGGGATTTGTCAAGACCCTCGTTCCTTCGCCAACCCCGGGGCGCCCCGATTCCGCAGCCACTCCCTTCTTGCGCCCCAGCCTTTCCACACAGCCGGGTCAGGACCCATCCTTCCGGGCTGAATTCTCTTCTCTCTCCATGCCTCCTCCCACGTGCTTCCCTCCACCCGGAAGCCCCTTCTCCGCCGTATTCCCAGCTGCCTCCCAGTCAGCCCCCAACACCCTTCCGGCACCTCCTCCAGCTTCTTGGCGTTCCCCGTGACAAACACGATCTTCTTCCCCACCAATGAGGCCGCCATGGTGAGCCCCGGTTACCCAGCTGAGCCACCGAAAACTCCTTGGCGTCCAGTGACAGAAAACTTCCGGCTGGTGGCGGAAGTAAACGGCTCAGTTTCCGGCCAGGGGTCCGGGTGAAAGCCGACCCGGACCCCAAGGCGCGTATCGGGCGACTGGGCTCGCGGTGGCGGCCTAGCCCTCCGCGTCCGAATTGCTGGGGGCCTCCCAAGCCTGGAGATTGAGTGCTCCAAGACCCGTCCCTCCTGCCTAAGGGACGCTCTCTTCAAGAACCGGAAGAGACCACTACCACCCCCACCCCGCCCCTGGTTTCGCTCTTCTCTGCAATGGGGTCTCCGAAAGGAGAAGACTGCAGCCCTGTGATCCTGGAGGTTTGCGCTGTCCTACGCTGTCTCAAAAAATTGCCTCCTTTTAGGCAAGGGCTTCCAAACCCTCATCCCGCTCTCACGTTCAGCCTTACCCGCCAGCTCTGATCCACCGGACCGTGAACTTAAACTCGGCATAGCCTAAAACAAGCCCAAACTTCTCACCCGGTTTCACACCTAGGCTTGAGAGCTCAGTATCTAGACTCCCTCACTTCCTCATCCCTTCAGCCTCTCAAATCCATCACCCCTTCTCCGTGGCCACCGTTTCAGCCCGACCTTTGCATTCCAAACACAACTGAAAGTAGGAAGTGCCCTCTCAAAGGTGTGTCTGCTGAACCTCTGCTGATACTCTCTTTGCGGCAAGTCATCTGACTCGCTCCTCCAGAGACTCAGCCTTCTGCCCGCCGCCTGTAACCCTGGGTCAGTACCTCTTGAATGGCCACTTCTGCCCATGGACAAGAAAAGGAGGGAGTCTGAGTTCTTACCAAGCTCCTCAGGCCATTCTGATGCTCATCAAAGTGTGGGAAAGCCCAGTGGCTCACACCTGTAATCCCAGCACTTTGGGAGACTGAGGTGAGTGGATCACCCGAGGTCAGGAGTTTGAGACCAGCCTGACCAACACGGAGAAACCCTGTCTCTACTAAAAATACAAAATTAGCCAGGCATGGTGGTGCATGCCTGTAATCCCAGTTCAGAGAATTCAGGATTCAGGGCCGGGCGCGGTGGCTCAAGCCTGTAATCCCAGCACTTTGGGAGGCCAAGACGGGCGGATCACGAGGTCAGGAGATCGAGACCATCCTAGCTAACACGGTGAAACCCCGTCTCTACTAAAAAAATACAAAAAAAACTAGCCGGGCGAGGTGGCGGGCGCCTGTAGTCCCAGCTACTCGGGAGGCTGAGGCCGGAGAATGGCGTGAACCAGGGAGGCGGAGCTTGCAGTGAGCTGAGATCCGGCCACTGCACTCCAGCCTGCACTCCAGCCTGGGCTACCGTCTCAAAAAAAAAAAAAAAAAAAAAAAAAAAAAAAGAATTCAGGATTCAGGAGCATCACCTGAACTCGGGAGACAGGGGTTGCAGTGAGCAGAGATCGTGCCATTGGATTCCAATCTGGATAACAAGAGCAAAACTGCGTCTGAAAAAGAAAAAAAAAAAAAAAAAAAGTGTGGGAACCACTGCTTTGGGTGGTGACCTGTTTTCTTTTTCTTTTTTTTTTTTTTTTGAGACGGAGTCTGGCTCTGTCACCCAGGCTGGAGTGCAGTGGCCGGATCTCAGCTCACTGCAAGCTCCGCCTCCCGGGTTCACGCCATTCTCCTGCCTCAGCCTCCCGAGTAGCTGGGACTATAGGCGCCCGCCACCTCGCCCGGCTAGTTTTTTGTATTTTTTAGTAGAGACGGGGTTTCACCGTGTTAGCCAGGATGGTGTCGATCTCCTGACCTCGTGATCCGCCCGTCTCGGCCTCCCAAAGTGCTGGGATTACAGGCGTGAGCGACCGCGCCCGGCGACCTGTTTTCTTTTATTGAAGCAGAAACATCATTATGCAGAGTACCTAGAGGAGTGGCCATGGGAATTTGAGGGCAGATGAGGGCCTGGAAGACATCAGTTACCCTGAGGAGCCTGAAAAGAAGAAAAACGGCCCACCCTACATGGACACCTTTCTTGGATCTTAGCCAGCTCAAGCCCCAGCTCAGGAAAAGCTTCCCTGAGCTCCCTTTCATCTGCTTGCATAGCACTGACCTCTCCACTGCAAATAGATACTCATTTGTGTGATTCTGTTTTCTAAAAATTCTAATGGTAAAAACCACATCTGTTTTTGCTCACCTCTCTTTTTCTTTTTCTTTTCTTTTTTTTTTCTGGGGGGGACGGAGTCTTGCTCTTGTCACCCAGGCTGGAGTTCTATGGCATGATCTCAGCTCACTGCAACCTCCGTCTCCTGGGTTGAAGCGATTCTCCTGCCTCAGCCTCCCAAGTAGCTGGGACTACAAGCACCTGCCACGACGCCCATCTAATTTCTGCATTTTTAGTAGACACGGGGTTTCACCATGTTGGCCAGGCTGGTCTTGAACTCCTGACCTCGTGATCTGCCCACCTTGGCCTCCCTAAGTGCTGGGATTACAGGTGTGAGCCACTGCGTTTTTTGTTGTCGTTGTTGTTTTGAGATGGAGTCTCACTCTTGTCGCCCAGGCTTGAGTGCAGTGGCACAATCTCGGCTCACTTCAACTTCTGACTCCCGGGTTCAAGGGATTCTCCTGCCTCAGCCTCCCCACTAGCTGGGATTAGAGACATGCACCATTACGCCCAGTGAATTTTTGTATTTTTAGTAGAGGTGGGGGTTTCACCATGTTGACCAGGCTGGTCTCGAACTCGTGACCTCAGGAGATTCCTCCCTGCCACCTCAGCCTCCCAAAGTGCTGAGATTACAGGCTTGAGCCACCGCGCCCAGCCTCACCTCTCATTCGTAAATCCCAGTGCCTGGTACATAGTAGGTGTTCTATAATGTAAGATCACAACTAGCTTGGGTACAGTGGATCACTTGATCCCAGGAGTTCAAGACCAGCCTAGACAACATGGTAAAACCCAGTCTCTACAAAAAATACAAAAAATTAGCTAGGCTTGGGGGCACACAACTGTAGTCATAGCTATTCAGGAGGCTGAGGTGGGAGGATCACCTGAGCCTGGGAAGTCAAGGCTGCAGTGAGCCAAGTGTGCCACTGTACTCCAGCCTGCGTGATGCAAGTGAGACCCTGTCTCAAAAAACCAACAAACAAAAAGATCACAACTGACATCCATAATTACAATTCCATAGATAACTTTCTTTTTCATTCTTTCCTTTTTTTTTTTTTTTTTTTTTTGAGATGGAGTCTTGCTCTATTGCCCAGGCTGGAGTACAGTGGCATGGTCCCTGCTCACTGCAACCTCTGCCTATCAGGTTCGAGCACTCCTCCCACCTCAGCCTCCTGAGTAGCTGGGACTACAGGCATACACCACCATGGTCGGTTAATTTTTGTATTTTTCTTTTTCTTTTTTTTTTTCTTTGAGACAGAGTCTCGTTCTGTCGTCCAGGCTGGAGTGCAGTGGTGCAATCTCGGCTCACTGCAAGCTCTGCCTCCCGGGTCCCCGCCATTCTCCTGCTTCAGCCTCCTGAGTAGCTGGGACTACAGGCGCCCACCACCACGCCCGGCTAATTTTTTTGCATTTTTAGTAGAGACAAGGTTTCACTGTGTTAGCCAGGATGGTCTTGATCTACTGACCTCACGATCTGCCCACCTCGGCCTCCCAAAGTGCTGGGATTACAGGCGTGAGCCACCACACCCGGCCAATTTTTGTATCTTTAGTAGAGGCGGGGTTTCACCATGTTGGCCAGGCTGGTCTTGAACTCCTGACCTCAAGTGATCTGCCCACCTCAGCATCCCAAAGTGCTGGGATTATATGCGTGAGCCATCGTGCCAGCCTTAGATAATCTTTTTTTTTTTTTTTGAGACAGAGTTTCACTCTCATTGCCCAGGCTGGAGTGCAATGGCACGATCTCGGCTCACTGCAACCTCTGCCTCCCAGGTTCAAGCAATCCTCATGCCTCGGCCGCCCAAGTAGCTGAGATTACAGGCATGCACCATCACAGTCTACTAAAAAATTTTGTATTGTTAATAGAGACGGGGTTTCTCCGTGTTGGTCAGGCTGACCTCAGACTCCCAACCTCAGGTGATCCGCCCACCTCAGCCTCCCAAAGTGCTGGGATTACAGGCACGAGCCACCCGCGCGGCCTAATTAACTTTCTAAAGCCAAGGAATTGATCGTTCAGGACGAGAAGCAGTTTCTCTTCAGATCCCAGGCCAGATGAAGCTGCTTCTGTGTCTCAAGAGGTGGTACAAGTCAAAAACCAAAAAAGGCAAATTAGAGAAACACATTTTAAGCAGAACTCCAGAAGCTGCAGAAACATTCATTTGATGGAAATCCTCATATAAGGAACCTGTTTCTCCTTTTTTTTTTTTTTTTTGAGACGAGTCTCGCTCTGTTGCCAAGGCTGGAGTGCAGTGGTGCAATCTTGGCTCATTGCAACCTCCGCATCCTGGGTTCAAGTGATTCTCCTGCCTCAGCCTCCCAAGTAGCTGAGATTACAGGCGTGTGCCACCATGCCCCGCTAATTGTTTGTATTTTTAGTAAAGATGGGATTTCATCATGTCGGATAGGCTGGTTTTGAACTCTTGACCTGAAGTGATCCGCCTGCCTCGGCTTCCCAAAGTGCTAGAATTACAGGCGAGAGTCACCTCGCCTGGCCCATATTTTTTCAAACCCCTTTCTCACTGTTGTTCAATAGTCCTGAATTTATTTTTATTTTTATTTATTTTATTTTTATTTTTCTGAGATAGGGTCTCACTCTATCACCTAGGCTGGAGTGCAGTGGCGATGATCATGGCTCACTGCAGCCTCGACTCCCTGGGCTCAGGTGATCTTCCACCTCATCCTCCCAAGTAGCTGGAATTACAGGTGCATGCCACCACACCTGGCTAATTTTTGTATTTTGTTTTGTAGAGACAGGGTTTCATCATGTTGCCCAGGCTGGTCTTGAACTCCTAGGCTCAAGGGATCCCCCAACCTAGACTTCCCAAAGTATTGGGTTAACAGATGAGCCTCTGTGCCTGGCTCCTGAAATCTTTACTTCTGTTATTATGCATACAAAAAGCTTCATAAATTCCAGTACTGCCCTCCCCTCCCCTTCCGGAAGGAAGGAAGGAAGGAAGGAAGGAAGGAAGGAAGGAAGGAAGGAAGGAAGGAAGGAAGGAAGGAAGGAAGGAAGGAAGGAAGGGAGGGAGGGAGGGAGGGAGGGAGGGAGGGAGGGAGGGAGGGAGGGAAAGAAATTCAATGTCACAGATATAGCTAAAGCTCAGGGCTTAACCCCAACTCGCTTCCCTCCTCCTAGAGGCAATCGCTGTCCTGAAGTTGGTGTGCATCAGTCCCAAGCCTCTTCGTACTTTTTCCAAGGTTGTTTCCATAAACACTATGTGGGATTTTAAATCACTAAAATTTAGTGATTTTAAAACATACAGAGTCCGGGCGTGGTGGCTCACGCCTGTAATCCCAGCACTTTGGGAGGCCGAGGTGGGCGGATCACAAGGTCAGGAGTTCGAGACCAGTGTGGCCAAATAGTGAAACCGCATCTCTACTAAAAATACAAAAATTAGCCCGGCGTGGTGGCGGGCGCCTGTAGTCCCAGCTACTCGGGAGGCTGAGGCAGGAGAATCGCTTGAACCCGGGAGG